>NW_021621449.1:2170439-2184990 GCF_004785775.1 Grammomys surdaster
AGAAGAATGAAAATTGATCCATTCTTATCCCCTTGTACAAAGCTCAAGTCTAAGTGGATAAAGGACCTCCACATAAAACCAGATACACTGAAACTAATAGAAGAGAAGGTGTGGAAGAGCCTCGAATTCTTGGGCATAGGGGAAAAGTTCCTGAACAGAACTCCAATGGCATAAGATCTAAGATCAAGAATTGACAAATGGGACTTCTTAAAATTGCAAAGTTTCTGTAAGGCAAAGGACACTGTCAATAGGACAAAACGACAAACAACAAATTGGGAAAAGATCTTTACCAATCCTTCATCTGATAGAGGGCTAATATCCAATATATACAAAGAACTCAAGAAATTAGACTCCAGACAAACAAATTACCCTATTAAAAAATGGGGTATAGAGTTTAACAAAGAATTTTCAACGGAAGAAACTCGAATGGCTGAGAAGCACCTAAAGAAATGTTCAGCATCCTTTCTCGTCAGGGAATTGCAAATCAAAACAACCCTGAGATTCCATCTCACACCAGTCAGAATGGCTAAGATTAAAAACTCAGGTGATAGTAGATGCTGGCAAGGGTGTGGAGAAAGAGGAACACTACTCCATTGTTGGTGGGACTGCAAGATGGTGCTACCACTTTGGAAATCAGTCTGGTGGTTCCTCAGAAAATGGACCTGAGGATCCATCTATACCACTCCTGGGCATATACCCAGAAGATGCTCGAACATATAACAAGGACATATGCTCAACTATGTTCATAGCAGCCTTGTTTATAATAGCCAGGAGCTGGAAAGAACCCAGATGTCCTTCAACTGAGGAATGGATTCAAAAAATGTGGTATATTTTCACAATGGAGTATTACTCAGCTATTAAAAACAATGAATTCAAGAGGTTCCTAGGTAAATGGATGGAACTAGAAATTATCATCCTGAGTGTGGTAAGCCAATCACAAAAGAACACACATGGTATTCACTCACTGATTATTGGATATTAGCCTAGAACCTTGAAATGCCCAAGATGCAACTCACAGGCCACCTGAAGCCCATAAAGAAGGATGACCAAGTGGGGGTGATTCGGTCCTTCTTAGAAGGAGTAACAAAATACTCAAGGGACCAAATATGGAGAGAAAGTGAGGGACAGAAACTGAAGGAGGGGCTGTCTCAAGACCACTCCACCTGAGTATCCACCCCATGTGCAATCACCGAAGGTAGATGCTGATGTGGAAGTCAGGAAGTGCATGCTGATAAGAGCCTGATATGGATATCTCCTCAGAGGTCTTCAAGAGTCTGACATACTCAGAGCAGATGCTCACAACTAGCCATTGAAGTGATCATGGGGTTCTCAATAGAGGAGTTAGAGTGAAGAGTGAAGGAGAGCTGAAAGGATTTGTGGCACCACGAGGAGAGCAACAATACCAACCAACCACAGCTCCCAGGGTCTAAACCACCAGCCTGGGAGCACTTAGGGAGGGATCCCGCGCTTCAGTTGAATATGTAAGAGGGGAGGGCCCTGTTGGGCATAGATGGAAGAAGAGAACCTTGATTGCATGAAGGCTGGATGCCCCAGGGGGGTGGGAATTTTGAGGGTGGGGAGGTGGTAGTGTGCGGGGGAGATAGAGGTTACATCCACAGAGAAGAAGGAGGAGAGGTGAGGGGATTGGGGGTTCCTGGGTGGGTGGGGGATGGGGTAAGGGGACAACATAGGAAATGTAAATAAAACATCCAATAAAAAAAGATACTAGTTTGTATCAGATAATGAAATAGACTGATGGGAGGCTCTGTCCCTGATCTCTAGATCACATTACTACCATATTAAGAGAAACATCTCCCCGGAGAATCTGTGTTGAGGAACAGAGTATTTAGCTCCTCTCTCAGAATGAAAGGGACCCAGACATTTGATGTTCATAATCAAGAAAAGCAGGATTTCATCCAGCACTTCTCCCAGATTGTCAAGTTGCTGAGGATGAGCTAGGACACCCAGAGACATGGGATGCTATTGCCCTGCTTGCGAGTTCCTAGAGTACAATGCCCACAGAAGGCAAGTATAATCCAGGTTCAACCATGGTACAATCCATTCAGGAGCTGGTGGAGCCAAGGAAACAGGGTGCTGAGTGTCTTCAGTGTTCCATGACAGTGGACTGGTTTGTAGTCATTCTTCTACATGTCAGATGATATTATGGATTCTTTCCTCACTCATCAAGGGCAGATCTGTGGGTATCAGAAGCCAGGCATAGGCTTGGATGCCATCAAGGATGCTCTGCTTCTAGAATCCTCTATTTACTGTCTGCTAAAGTTCTACTGCAGGCAGCAGTCGAACTACCTGAAAGTGCTGAGCTCTTTCTGCAGAGGTCCTATTAGACTGAGATCAGGCAGACTCTGGACCTTATCACAGCACCCCAGAGCCATGTAGATCTTGGTAGATGCACTGAAAGGAGATACAAATCTATTATTAAGGACAAGACAGTTTTCTGCTCTTTCTACCTGCCTATCACAGCTGTCATGGACATAGCATTGATGGGGAGAAGGAACATGCCAATACCCTGAAGATTCTATTGGAGACTGGTGAATTTTTTCAGGTCCAGGATAACTACCTTGATCTCTTTGGAGACTTCAGTGTGACCAGAAAGGTCAACACTGACATCAAGGATAACAAACCTAGCTGGCTCGTGGTTGAGTGTTTGCTATGAGTCACTCCTCAACAGTACCAGATATTAGAGAATGATGGACAGAAAGACCCAGAAAACGTGACCCAGGTGAAAGCACTGTATCAGGCACTGGATCAGCAGACTATGTTCTTCAAGTATGAGGAAGACAGTTACAACCACCTCATGAATGTCATAGAGTAGTGCTCTGTTCCCCTGCCTTCATTTATCTTCTTGGAACTAGGTAACAAGATCTATAAGCAGAGAAAGTGACCTCAAAATTTTAGAGACTAGGAAGGAGGGAATCTCAATAAATTATTATTCAGAAAAAGAGAGAGGGAGGGAGGGAGAAGGAAGGAGAGAGAGAGAGAGAGAGAGAGAGAGAGAGAGAGAGAGAGGGAGAGAGAGATCTGAAGGACCTGATTATCTACCTTTGCAAAAGAAAATCCACAGTTATTAAAGTGACCAGTGATCTGCTATCTGAACACAAACGTGGATCTGGATAATTTGGGAATGGCTGACTAGTTGACAGATATCTAGACGGAAAGGAACAGTTTACTGGGCACATTTTTCTGGGTGATGCCCAAAGGTCCTTAAGACCAGAAAGCAGACACAACAACTAGTCCCTACAGAACTAGCAATGGGTTATGGGTGTCTTATTCTGAGATGTGTGCCATGAAATTTTTATTTTCTTACCAACAGGATCTTTAAAATATTGTAAAATAATTCCAAAGAAATCTCAAGAATGGAGTGGCAATGTCAGTCACTAGATCTGAAAAAGAAAAGAAAAACATCCCAATAAGGCCTTTCTCTAGAGGTTTATTGGCAGTAATTTCTCCCATTATAAGTGAAGGAGAAGAAGCAGGGATACAGCATCCAGGGAGAGTTGAGAGATGCTGTCTGGTGTAAGAAGCGGGTCCCCTGAATCTGCTGTACCTTGGAGGTACCATAGAGGACCCATCTCCCTCCCCTAGACATCAAACACACAGTCTTACCTGAGACACAGTCAAATGAAATCTATCAGATAGGGTGGGAATTTTGTCATAGTGGATTCATGTAGTGCCACCATGCAGGAGGGAAGCAGTGTAGTGCTGAGTTCCACACTGCCATGGGCTTTATCAGCAAGACTGTCTCAAAAAATTTTTAAAGAGAACATTGTATTCATGAGGGGTGAGGTAAAGAAACTGCGACGTGACTGATCCATCGTTATAGGAAGGTTTGCACTGTGCATAAGAGAGAGAAAATATCCAGAGGGTTCTGGAAGAATCCAGTCAGACAGAGTGCAAATCAGACTCGGGATGGACAGGGCTAGGGAAGCAGTAGAGCAGGAAAAAGCAAAGTGGGGAAGAAGAGTAGTTCTGTAGTCCAGCTTGAGCTCAGTTCTGGTTATATGAGCTGCCTGAGACCTGACAAATATAAAGGTTCACAATAAAGCAAACACAAATAAAGTTTAAAGGAATGAAAATTATTAAAATATACAAGTAAATAAATAAGATGTACAAGTATTATAAACATACAAGTAAATAATACATACACGTAAATAAATAGGTTCTTCAAAAAGCAGACGGGAGGCGGGTGATTTCAGGCTCTGCTAATCGAAAGGTTTCTCTGGGTCTCCCGGGTTATGTGGCCAAGGCAATGAGTCATTCATGAGCTTTACTCATCAAGTTCTTCAATCTGTGGAGTCCACCAGGCACTACAGGATTGACCAAGCAGCAGCTAGGTTTTTTACCTGAATGAGAGAACAGAGAAGGGTCCAATCCAGACAAGTAATTCCTCCAGAGCTCTTAGCAAAGCAGGGTTAAGCAGGGGTCTTTTAGATGCCACTGAAAAGAGCAATTGAATCCCAAAGGTCTGGGCTGGCAGGAGGGCAGCATTCTCTTCAGTATTGCACCGTAAAACCACAGGCAAGTGCACTCAAATCCTACCTCCATGTCATGCCTTCCGCTTCCACCAGAGGGCATGCTCACTCCCCGCTGGCTTCCTGTAGCAGTGATCTCAGCTCCTGATGCCAACAAACCCTCTGAAGATTATTGTCAAAGTCACCCATCAGGCCAAGATTAATTTATGAAGCCACAGTGGTTGTCCACAGATACCCAAAGATGGAAATGCGCTGAGATCTGACACAACAGTAGTGAGGACTCAGACAGGAAATATCCTGGCTAAGATGATCAGAAGCCTCACTGGGGGATCCAGGAAGCTATTAGCCTGAGAACTTCAGCATCCATCCCTCACCTTGCTGTTTCTCATCCTGGAAGGCACAGGCTGGGACGCATATCATGGACTGTGTTCAGCCAACCCTAAGCAGCTCGCTGGCATTACTCAGGCACCCCAGAGAAAGGCAGAAATGTAGCCCAACAACATCCTCTCTCCCAAGACTTCTAATACTCAACAACGAAGCACCTTGACTTCAGACTGACTTCCTTGGAGAACCACAGCCCAGGTCATCAGATCAGTCATGTGAAACTGAGGAAGGATGGGAACAAACTATTTCTAAATGTATCTTGAGGTCCTCAGGGCTCTGAGCCATGCTTTTTCTATTGCAGCAACCGAGGTTTTTACCTCCTCCCAACCTTTTTCTCTTCTCAAGGATTGCTTCAAAAAAGCAATCTCAGTGGCTAAGCCTCTTCATCCAGGGTTTTATTTTGATTAATTACTCATTAATTAAAACTAAATTTGTTTGTGCCATATACACAAACTACTTGGCCCTCAAGCATCCAGGGAACCTCTTGTCTTCATCTCCTAATCTGATGTAGGAAAAGCTGGGATTATAGACAGCTGGCACCATGTGTCTGGCTTTATCTGGCTCTTTGAATTCAGAATGCATACCCATGCTTTCATGAAAAATGATTTAAGAATTGTGGTATCTCTCCATGTCCCATCAACATAATAATTAATAGTCGTTTACAAAGAAAAAGAAAAAGTTCTTTTCGAGACAATTTCACTGGTGAGATCTTCCATACATTAAAGAGGAAATAACATCAATTCTCTATTATCTCCTTTAGAAAACATATGCATAGGTAATGCTTTCTAATTCCTGCCATTATTTTAGCATTGACCTGATAAGAAAGTTAGGTAAACAAGTAATATGGAAGGAAAACTAATCCATGGAATGAGCACAGATCGTGTTTGTATCATCAACAAAATATGAGCAAATGAAATCCAACATACAGCTTGTTCATCAAGATCAGGATGGATTTGTTGAAAGTGACTAAGTTTCTTTCATCAGTTTATAACAAATAGTCTTGAACAAAAGACATGGCTTGGCTTTAAAGGGCATGAGCTGCCTTTTCAGAGGGAAGGAGCATATGTCTTAAAGTTTTATTGCTGTGAAGAGACACCATGAGCAATGCAACTCTTATAAAGATTTAATTTGTGCTGGCTTAGAGTTTCAGAGATTTAAATCCATTATCATCATTGTGGGACGCATGGCAGCATGCAGGCAGACATGGTGCTTGCTGGAGGAGCCAGGAGTTCTACATTATAAATTGAAGACAGCCAAGGGGAGACTTGAATTGAAGGAGCCACACTGAGCAGACCTTGAGCATAGGAGACCACAAAGCCCACCTCCACAGTGACACACTTACTCCAAAAAGGCCACATCTACTCCAACAAGGCCACACCTTCTAATAGTGCCACCCCCCATGGGCCAAGCAGTCAAATACATGAGTGTATGGGGCCATACCTATTCAAACCACCATAGTACGGTTCCTAGCATACAGCTACTCTAGTTATATACAGCTACTCTAGTTCCAGGGGATCTGATGCCCTGTCCTGAGTTTCATGAGCACTACACACACACACATACACACACACACACATGATATGCATAAATATGAATAAAATAATGGACTCACAAATGGCTCAGAGTTAAGAGCACTTATGGCCCTTGCAAAGACCTGGGTTCAGTCCTAGCACCCATGTGGTTGTTCACAATCATCTGTAACTCCAATTCCAGGATAGCTGCTGGCCTCTTTTGTTCTTCAAGGCCACCAAGTATCCATGTAGTACAAATTTGTAATTCAGAGCAGACACAAAAATACAAATCAACAAGTCTTTATCTTTGAAAAGATAAAGTAAAACACACAATCCATGTGTTTTAAAGGAAGTTCATTATAAGAATTGCTGCAAAAAAAATTAGAAAAAACCTGAATGTCAATTTATTGCAAAAACTCTAACCAAGTGGACTAGACATTCACGACATCACAAATATACTAAAGCAACATCATATTTAATGAGAGAAACTAGGTCCTTTCTCCCAAAGACTGAGAACAGACAAACAACTTTTTCTCTACTCATACTCAATCTCCCACTAGAAGACTTAGGTTGGTAGCAAGGTAGGAAGAGAAGAGAAGGCATGCACCTTGGGAAGGAAAAGAGTTCCCCTCAGACAGCAAGCTCATATATGTTGACAGTCTCATGAATATAACAGAGACGTTTGTGGAACAGCTAAGTGATTGGATAAGGTTATGGAATATATGTCCAATATTTTAAAACCCATATTTGTTCCTATATATAAATGATGAAGATCTGAAACTAATTTTTATTTAAAAATTATTATATTTTTGTGGACTATATTACTATATTCCTAAAGTTAGATAAATGTGGTGCAATAGGTAGGTATTAGGTACAGCAATACAAAATTATTGTGACTAAAGTGAAGAAAAGTCTGAATAAATAGAAAGTTAATAAATAAAAAAGCTAGATTTAACTGATATTTAGATCAATCATAAGGGCTGAGTCTGTGTGAATGGATCAATGCTGGGGAAAGTTCAGTCTTAGATGTAATGTTGTTAAGATGTAATGGTGCCGTAAGCTATTAGCTCAAATCCTGGGCCCCTCTGAAAGACCATTTGCAGACAGAGGGTAGCAGGCAGCTGTGCACCAAGGCTCAGCTCTTCTGTGTGGAAGGTGCTCCTAGGCAGTTACACCCTCCAAAGAGAGGGTGTGTTCTGAGTACATTATGTCCAGAACAAAACAGAGCATTTGTATCTTTCCACAATATGGGAACTTACTGAATAACAAATTCACAAGGTGTGGAAGTGTCAGAGACAGGACATGGTCAGACATTCCTGCTTTCCTTTTTAACCATTGCTGAGGTTTGGAGCATTGGTTAATCATACAATTTTAATTAGGAATATTAGTACTCAGTAACATATTATACGGTAAATCTACCATCTTTCTTCCATTCTTTTTCTTCCTTTCTATCTATCTTTCTATCTTTCTTTGTATCATTTCTGCTTTCTTGCTTGCTAGCTATCTATAAGTTTTACAATCACTTTAAGTGCACAAGAAGACTCAGAAGCCTTGTGGTTTCAGAAGCAGGATGACAGAAATGTGAATGTGTCTGCAGTGACAACAGAAGAGACAGAAGCTGCAGGGAAGCTGAACACACATCCTGGGTCTGAGATAAGAACTATAGATTTTAGTTCAAAGAAGAAAGGACAAGGCCCAGGACTAGACAGATAGACAGACAGCAGGTCCTACAAAGAGGAATACAGGCAGACAACAGTTGATTAGGTCTTGTCAATGGCAAGGACTAAGCCAAAATGAAGCTCTAGGAGAGTCAGGAGTTCTCCACCTGTCCATTCCCAAAACATACACTGGAAGACAAGGTAAAAGCTTTGCAGGAAATCTCCCAGGGGACAATTCTACAATCTTACTGCAGTTTAGACAGCTTTGTCTTCTTGCAGGACAGAGAGGCAGATCAGGCTTTATGTTTTGGATGAAAACTCATGTGACAGAATGAACAGAATGTAGGACAAAGAACTAAGCTTAGTGGAGGACAAAAACGTAACAGAAAATGAAGCCCTCCTCCTACCCTCCATCTCTGGGTAGGTAGGTCCTGACTTTATAATTGCCTATAAAATAAGAAATACATTTCCACAGTTTAGTAATAACCCAAAACAAAGCATTTTTTTAAACTGAAAGGACACCATGGCTCCCTCTTCATGGCCATAGAAATAAAACATTTTTGTGCGTATTTACTCTGGAATGATGCATTTCTCAATAATACTAAATCCATCAACCACTGTCTTTTGAGATCTAGATTTTCTCATCAGAAGTTAGATGAGGGTCTTATAGGGTAGTTGGGATGAAGCTTCTTCTTCTGAGGCCCCTAGATGTACCTCACGTGTCCTGGTGTGCCTTGGAAGCAGAGCATCTTACAGCATCTCCATGTATGTGAGGACGAACTTTTTTAAATCTATATGTCCAGTTTAGCAAAGGAATTAAACATCTGAGTACAGAAACGATGATTCTGTAAAAGCCAAGTCACAAAGCCACTGGAGAACTCTTCCTAACTTCCCAAGTAGTAAAAAGCCAGTGTCCATTACCAGGGAAGCACAATGCTTCCTGTATCTATCATTACCTGTGTCATTATTAGTCATTATTATTAAGAGTTAAAAGTTTCTCTACATGTGACATTCCCTGTGCTATCTAGTGGTTTGTCTTCTTAGACAGCATCGTTTGAGAAGTTAGGAAACCTTTGGATGTGAAGCCTGGCTGGAGGAAGAATGGGTCCTTAGAGATCTAGGAGATTGTCAGTGCAGTGAAACAAGTTACCTCAGATCCTACAGACAGTGGAAGCAGCTGAGCCCAACATCATGCTGTGCCTAGTCCTATGAAAGCCTGTATAGGATGATTTTGTGTGTCAGCTTGACACAAGTTAGAGGGATCAGAGAGGAAGGTACCTCAGTTGAGAAAATGCCTCCATGAGATACAGCTACTGGAAAATTTTTCAATTAGTGATCAATGTGGGAGAGCCTAAGCCATTGTGGGTGTGCCATCCCTGATCTCATAGTAATGGGGTCTACAAGAGAGCAGGATGAGCAAGCCATGGGAAGCAAGCCAGTAAGGAGCACCTCCCAGCCCTCCTTGGCCTATGCATCAGCTCCTGCCTCCAGATTCAAGCCCTGCTTGAGTTCATGTCCTGACTACTTGTAATAATGGACTATAATCTGGAAGTGTAAGCCAAATAAACCCTTTCCTTCCAAACTCGTTTTTGGTCATTGTAGAAACCCTGACTAAGACCAAGTCTGAGCCAAAATGGTCTCCACATCTCTTGAAAAGAACTAGAGAATGATAATAGGTTTTTGGTGAACTGAGATTGGCACATGTATCCCATGACCTTACAATATGCCATTGTGAGAAATTATAGTAGCTCAACCACAGAAAGCACAGCTGGAACTGTGTGCATACTGCAGAAAGGCAGTTGATAGGCTGCAGAGCAGTTAGATTTAGACATTGGTTATCAGAAAGTTTTGTTTTTTATTGTCCTTTTTTAGAATTGAGCAACTGTGATTCCCCAATGGCCTGAACATAATGAGTTTGGTTCCCAGTGCTTTGGGGGTTTGTGTTGTTTTGGTTTTTTTGTACCTGGCTTTTAAGTTACTGTTTATTGTTTTGGAATTAGTTTGTATATATGCTTCAGGTGTTTTAATAATTATTTGCATTACCTATTTTCTATTGTTATATTTTCATTGTTCTTTGACATTTTGGATGTTGAGTTCTTTCGTTACTGTAAAGTTCTTGTTAGCTGTTACAAATATTAGCTATAAAAATAAGGAGTTCAATTATACCTTGCACTTGGACCATAACCACCAGCTTGATACTCAACCCCACCTCCAACCCTTTCTGTGTAGTGAAAAATCCCCCTATTGTGTTAAAAGTCCTCCCCTACCACCCTGCCACTCAGGAGACAAAACTACCCTGGGCAATATTGAGGGACAGCTCAATTACTTATGGCATCACTATGTCACAGACATGCTACCATCTTTTTAATGCCTGTAACTAAGAGATTAAGAAAAAGTAAGTCAGTCTCATGCCTCTAGGTAGAGAATAGGAGGTCTGCAGTAGTTAGTCATTGGAGAATTTGAGGGCTGAGCCAAAATGCTCTATGCCTCTCTTGAAAAGGCCAGAGAAAAGGGCCTTAATGAAGCTCCTGGGTTCACTCTCAAACTAGTCTCAAATCCAAGTCAGCACAGCGCTCACCATTCTTGTTACTGCTGCTTTTATTAAGGTCAACATGTCCTCCTTAAGGTTTGAATGTGAGATGTCACACCACTTCCTGTCTCTCAATTGCTTGCCTCTTGCAGGGGTGTGTTTGGAGAAGTTACTAAACACCAGACAGTGAAACCCAGCAGGAGGAATTGGGTCATTAGAGGCAATGGGACTTGCCAATCCCATTTAAGCAGCTGCCTCAGACACATCTTTCCAAGTCTCCAGCCATGCCTTTCCTGTTCTGAGAGCCTGAGTGAAAATAATACCTCTGTATTGTATGCTACTTCTTCTTAGAGATGATGATTGGCTCATTTCTTGCAATGACCTCATTGGCACCATTGTGAGGAAGTGCAGATGTCTCCCCATTGAAGGCCTGAAAGGGGGAAGGGGAAGACGGATCTTGTCCTAACACTACAGAGAAGCTGTTGTTTGGTTGGCTGCATAGAGGTTGGACTCAGACATTGGTTCTTGTAGATTTTGATATTATTGATCTCTTGAAAACAGACATTGTTGATCTGATTTGACATTCAAAGAGTCAGTTCGTATCCTGGTTTGCTGGTTTTGATTTATATCTCAATTGGCTTCTGGATTAATCTGTGATTTTCCTTGAGCTTCTTGTGTTCAAGACTCATAAATGTATTCTTAAATAAGGAAATGAAAGCATGATTCTTTGATATTTGTCAATTTAATTCTTCTGATTTTACATGCTTCATTAGTGTGAATAAGAAGTAGGTACTAAGGAATCTCATCACAGTATACACTTGAATGCATCCCCTGTACTGTTATATCCCTAAGCTTTGTTGAGATTAGTTTGCCTGTCCTGATAACTATCTATCCATGACCCCTCCTTGAAACAAATAAAATCATGCCAGCTGGACCCTAGCACTGGTCCTGATAAACCTTGGTTTTCCTAATCTCTTGGACCTTGATATGGGCAGGTTTCCTCTTTGTTTGTTTGGTTTTTGTGTTCTGTTTTTTTTTTTCCTTTTGATTCACACACTCAATTCTTTTGCTTGAAGCACTGATTTCTTCTTGTGTGGTAAATTTCCTCAATTGTTTCTTTTTCAACAGTTTGTATCTGCTGTGTTTTCCTTTGGTTTCATTTTGTTATATAAAACCTTACCTGTAAAGTAAATAATTTCCTGTGACACTTTTATACATTTACATAGTGAATTTGGCTCACTATCTGTTCTGTTGCATTGCAGCAGGCCCTGGCTTATGCTTGAAAGCCTCTCCTGTTTGTTAAGGTTCCAGCTACACATCCCTGGCTCTAGTTAGGCTCACCTTATGTCTGTAACTGGCATGTTGCAGACAAGCTACCCTAAGTCCATTTACATTTCAGCAAAAGATAAAATTTCATTTTTCGGGGCTGAACATGGGCCTATTCCCTTGACCTCCTTATATGCTTGCTGCTGTCCATTTTGTGTGTGAAATTATCCTATGATACCATTCTGAACCAAATGTTAACATGAAACACCATCTCTATCGAGTGTTGAAATTTATCTGTACTACAATGTAATCTCATTATAGATGTACTTGCGAATATTCAAGGATATTGACATTTGCATGCATGAGAGTGTGTGTGTGTGTGTGTGTGTGTGTGCGTGCATGCTCATGTGCTATAATGGTTAAGACACCACAGTAATACAGGTTTTCTATGTTGTTTAGAGTGATCTTTCCTCATTCATTTGGTGACACTGATTGTGTATTCTTCAAGGCATTTTAAACCCAGTAGGTAAGATCCATCAATCTGTTGGTCTAGGCTCTCTTGGTTAGGGGAGATTATATCACCTCTTTCCATCTTGTCCCTATATTGATCTCTTCATATGTTTTGTAACATCCTGAATTTGTCATCATGTCCAAGGGTTAGCAGTGGGAAGACAGAAGGTGGTTCATATTTGATACCTCCTATCAATTTTGGTGTCTGTTTTGTGAAGTGAGAAATATCTTTCTTTCAGGATTGTCAACACTCTGGAGTACAAGTTTACCTCATACCCCTTATGGTTCCATTGGATTTTAACTTTTCCCTTCTGGGTCTCTCGTTTTACCAATTTGTGTCTTTTTTTTTTCAATTTGTGTCTTCTGAGTGATTAATACCAAGGGTTTGTCAGATTTGTTTGTCCTATCAAATTTCCAGGTCTTTGATTCTTTGATCTTTGCTTCATTTTATATGTGTCTGCTTATTTCCAGCTCTGATCTTTCTTATGCTTTGCATAACTGCTTTGGGGTTTGGGTTCATTTTTCATGTTTTTTTTTAATGGATGTTTTATTTACATTTCCTATGTTGTCCCCTTACCCCATCCCCCAAACACCCCGGAACCCCCAATCCTCTCACACCTCCTCCTTCTTCTCTGTGGATGTAACCTCTATCTACTCCCCCCCACTCCCACCTCCCCACCCTCAAAATTCCGACCCCCTGGGGCAACCAGCCTTCATGAGGTCAAGGTTCTCTTCTTCCACCTATGCCCAGCAGGGCCCTCCACTCTTGTTGAAGCCCTGGATCCCCACCCCCCCAAGTGCTCCCAGGCTGGTAGTTTAGACCCTGGGAGCTGTGGTTGGTTGGTATTATTGTTCTCCTCATGGTGCCGCAAATCCTTTCAGCTCCTTCAGTCTTCACTCTAACTCCTCTCTTGAGAAACCCATGATCAGTTCAATGGCTAGTTGTGAGCATCGGCCTCTGAATATGTCAGACTCTTGAAGACCTCTGAGGAGACATCCATATCAGGCTCTTATCAGCATGCACTTCCTGACTTCCACATCAGCATCTACCTTTGGTGACTGCACATGGGATGGATACTCAGGTGGAAAGGTCTTCAGACGGCCCCTCCTTCATTTTTGTCCCTCGCTTTGTCTCCGTATTTGCTCCCTTGAGTATTTTGTCGCTCCTTCTAAGAAGGACCGAATCACCCCCACTTGGTCTTCCTTCTTTATGGACTTCATGTGGCCTGTGAGTTGCATCTTGGGCATTTCAAGGTTCTGGGCTAATATCCAATAATCAGTGAGTGAATACCATGTGTGTTCTTTTGTGATTGGCTTACCTCACTCAGGATGATAATTTCTAGTTCCATCCATTTACCTAGGAACCTCTTGAATTCATTGTTTTTAATAGCTGAGTAATACTCCATTGTGTAAATATACCACATTTTTTGAATCCATTCCTCAGTTGAAGGACATCTGGGTTCTTTCCAGCTCCTGGCTATTATAAATAAGGCTGCTATGAACATAGTTGAGCATATGTCCTTATTATATGTTCGAGCATCTTCTGGGTATATGCCTAGGAGTGGTATAGCTGGATCCTCAGGTAATGCTATGTCCAATTTTCTGAGGAACCGCCAGACTGATTTCCAAAGTGGTTGCACCATCTTGCAGTCCCACCAACAATGGAGGAGTGTTCCTCTTTCTCCACACCCTCGCCAGCATCTACTATCACCTGAGTTCTTAATCTTAACCATTCTGACTGGTGTGAGATGGAATCTCAGGGTTGTTTTGATTTGCATTTCCCTGAAGACTAAGGATGCCGAGCATTTCTTTAGGTGCTTCTCGGCCATTCGAGTTTCTTCCATTGAAAATTCTTTGTTAAGCTCTATACCCCATTTTTTAATAGGGTAATTTGTTTGTCTGGAGTCTAATTTCTTGAGTTCTTTGTATATATTGGATATTAGCCCTCTATCAGATGAAGGATTGGTAAAGATCTTTTCCCAATTTGTTGTTTGTCGTTTTGTCCTATTGACAGTGTCCTTTGCCTTACAGAAACTTTGCAATTTTATGAAGTCCCATTTGTCAATTCTTGATCTTAGATCATATGCCATTGGAGTTCTGTTCAGGAACTTTTCCCCTGTGCCCAAGTATTCGAGGCTTTTCCCCACCTTCTCTTCTATTAGTTTCAGTGTATCTGGTTTTATGTGGAGGTCCTTTATCCAC
>NW_021621449.1:2194990-2265511 GCF_004785775.1 Grammomys surdaster
CCAGTGATGCTACTTCTGCATTAGCTTTAGTGCAAGAGGTACAAACAGCTAGTTTTGTTAATCATCTTGTTAAATATGTAACCAGTGTCCTGAGCATACAGGAGGATTTGGATGGATGTCTAGAACAAAGAATTGAAACATTACATGATGTAAGTCAGATCATGAGAGATTTGATACAAGAAATGTCAGTCAGAAGCCATTTGGGATGTCATGCTCGATATCTCTGGATTTGTATAACTGAAAAATTGTACAATGAGAGTCAGCATTACTAGACCTGAATAAAAGGCACCTTCAGAGCAGTTGGTATAATACTTATATTGCTTTAGATTTGTTAACCGTGCATAAGAAGGTTATAAGTTTAAGAAATGCAAAGCTTTGTCTTTTGACACTAAGCATTGCAAATGATATTCTAAAAAAGATACATGTCATCCCTCCTATCTGTGCCCAAGCACTGAGCAGATCCTGGGCTTCACCTCTGCACCCAATCTCACAAAACCCAGAGGAAGCAGGGCTAGCAGGAGCTCTAACCCCGGCAATATCTTAGGTAAGGAGGCAGCAACAACCACCCCAAACAGGGAGTAACTGGGACCCACTTGGACCCAGGAATTCACTCTTGGCCCAGGGTACTGGTTCCTTCCAGTCTGCGACCTAGCACTGAGCATATCTTGGGCCTCAGTGCTAACTGCAGCAGCAACACCCACCCCAAAACAGTTCTGATACAACCAACATAATAGGAAAGACAGGCTCCAGACAGAGACAGTGCAGGTAGCACTAAGGAGATCCAGATGGTGAAAGTCAAACACAAGAATATGAGCATCAGTAACCCAGGGTACTTGGCATCACCAGAACCTAGTTCTCCCACAATAAAAAGGCCTGAATTCACCATGTCACCAGAATTGGAAACTTCAAATTTAAAATCACTTCTAATGATGAAGATAGAGAACTTTAAGAAGGATATAAATAACACTCTCAAAGAAATTGAGGAAAAGACAGGTAAACATGTAGAAGCCCTTAAAGAGGAAACATGAAAATCCCTTAAAGAATTACAAGAAAATACAACCAAAGCGGTGAAGGAATTGAACAAAACCATCCAGGACATAAAAATTGAAGTAGAAACAATAAAGAAATCACAAAGGGAGACAACCCTGGAGATAGAAAACATAGGAAAGAAATCAGGAGTCATAGATACAAACATCACCAACAGAATACAAGAAATAGAAGAGAGAATCTCAGGTGCAGAAGATACCATAGAAAACATTGACACAACTGTCAAAGAAAATTCAAAGTACAAAAAGTTCTTAACTCAAAACATCCTGGAAATCCAAGACACAATGAGAAGATCGAACCTAAGGATAACAGTTATAAAAGAGAGTGAAGATTCCCAACTTAAAGGACCAATAAATATCTTCAACAAAATTATACAAGAAAACTTCCCAAACCTAAAAAATGAGATGCCCATAAATATACAAGAAGCCTATAAGAATGGCAAATAGACTAGACCAGACAAGAAATACCTCCCACCACATAATAATCAACACACCAAATGCACAAAACCAAGAAAATATTAAAAGCAGGAAGGGTAAAAGGCCAAGTAACATATAAAGGCAGAACTATCAGAATTACACCAGACTTCACTATAAACCTATAAAAGCTAGAAGATACTGGACAGATTTCATACAGACCTTAAGAGAGCACAAATGCCAGCCCAGACTACTATGCCCAGCAAAACTCTCAATTACTATAGATAGAGAAACCAAGATATTGCATGACAAAACCAAATTTACACAATATCCTTCCACAAACCCAGCACTACAAATGATAATAGAGGGAAAGCTCCAATATAAGGAGGGAAGTTATACCCTAGAAAGAGCAAGAAAATAATCTTCTTCCAACAAATCCAAAAGAAGATAGCCAAAAAAAAAAAAAAACCAATGTCACCACTAATAACAAAAATAACAGGAAGCAACAGTCTCCTCTACTTAATATCTCTTAACATCAATGGACTCAATTCCCCCAATAAAAAGACATAGACTAATGGGCTGGATACGGAAACAGGACCCAGAATTTTGATATATACAGGAAACCCACCTCAGTGACAAAGACAGACACTACTTTAGAGTAAAAGGCTGGAAAACAATTTTTCAAGCCTTTTTAAAAAAGCCTCTTCATTGGTCCTAAGAAAAAAGCAGGAGTAGCCATTCTATTATCGAATAAAATCGACTTTCAACTTAAAGCTATAAAAAATGATAAGGAAGGACATTTCATACTTGTCAAAGGACAAGTCAACCAACATGAACTCTCCATACTGAACATCTATGCACCAAATGCAAGAGCAACCACTTTGATAAAAGAAACCTTACTAAAGCTCAAAGCACACATTGCACCTCACACAGTAATAGTGTCAGACTTCAACATCCCACTCTCACCAATGAACAGATCACGGAAACAGAAACTAAACAGAGATACAGTGAAACTAACAGAAGTTATGAACCAAATGGACTTAACAGATATCTATAGAAAATTTCATCCTAAAACAAAAGAATATACCCCCTTCTCAGCACCTCATGGTACCTTCTCCAAAAAAGACCATTTAATTGGTCACAAAACAGGCCTCAACAGATACAAAAAGATTGAAATAATTCCTTGGATCCAATCAAAACACCACGGACTAAGGCTGGTCTTTAATAATGACAAAACCGATGGAAAACCCACATGCATGTGGAAACTGAACAACACTCTACTCAATAACGACTTGGTTAAGGAAGAAATAAAGAAATAAATTAGCACTTCCCTTCCACCCCTGCCTTGTATTTTGGGCTGGGGCAGACACAGAGCTGGTCAGCTTCTGTGGAAATACTGAATCCTGAGCCATCCTAGAGGACTCACTGCACTCAGAGCAGCTGGTAAGAACTCCATCTCACTCTCTAAGCCCCAGAGATACATCTGAGAGCCAGGGACATTCAGGACACACCAGCTACCCAAATACCGCCCCTCCAGAATTCCACTTCCCTTCTGCCACTGCCTGGTCCTTTGGGCTGGGGCAGACACTGAGTTGGTCTGCTCCTGTGGAGATACTGAATCCTGAGCCATCCTAGAGGAGCCACTGCACTCAGAGCAGACAACACAGAGTTGGTCTGCTCCTGTGGAGATACTGAATCCTGAGCCATCCTAGAGGAGCCACTGCACTCAGAGCAGCCGAAGAGCCACTGCACTCAGAGCAGCAGACACGAAGGTGGTTTGCACTTGGGAGACATCGTATCCTGAGCCATCCTAGAGGAACCACTGCACCCAGAGCAGAAGGATTTCCAGATCCAAGAGGTGGCCTGAGTCCTAGGAGTTCTTCCACCCAGGAGATTAGGATCATAAGACCGCAGAGACATCTGGACCCTGAGGAGCTCTGCAACAAGCAAGATAACTGGAAATACAGACTCCAGTCTTACACAGTGAGGGCAGATAACACTAGAGTTAACCAGATGGTGAAAGGCAAGCGCAAGAACATAAGCAACAGAAACCAAAGTTTCTTGGCATCATCAGTACCCAGTTCTTCCAATATAGCAAGCCCTGGACACCCCATCACACCAGAAAAGCAGGACTCAGAATTAAAATCACTTCTCATGATGATGATAGAGGATTATAAGAAGGACATAAGTAACTCCCTTAAAGAAATACAGGAGAATACAAGTAAACAGGTAGAAGCCCTTAAAGAGGAATCACAGAAATCCCTTAAAGAAATGCAAGAAAACACAAAGAAGGAACTAAACAAAAACATTCAAGATCTGAAAATGGAAACAGAAACAATAAAGAAAGCTTAAAGGGAGACAACCATGGAGATAGAAAACCTAAGAAAGAGATCAGGAGTCATAGACGCAAGAATCACCAACAGAATACAAGAGATAGAAGAGAGAATCTCAAATGCAGAAGATACGGTGGAAAATATTGACACAGTTGTCAGAGAAAATGCAAAATGTAAAAAACTCCTAACTCAAAACATCCAGGAAATCCAGGACACAATGAGAGGACCAAATCTAAGAATCATAGGTATAGACGAGAATGAAGATTCCCAACTTAAAGGGTCAGTAAATATCTTCAACAAAATTATTGAGGAAAACTTCCCTAACCTAAAGAACAAGATGCCCATAAACATACAAGAAGCCTACAGAACATCAAATAGACTAGACCAGAAAAGAAATACCTCCCGTCACATAATAATCAAAACATCAGATGCACAAAACAAAGAAAAAAATACTAAAAGCAGTAAGGGAAAAAGGTCAAGTAACATATAAAGGCAGACCTATAAGAATTACACCAGATTTCTCACCAGAGACTATAAAAGCCAGAAGAACCTGGACTGACGTCATACAGACCCTAAGAGAACACAATTGCCAGCCCAGATTGCTATACCCAGCAAAACACTCAATCACTATAGATGGTGAAACCAAGATATTCTATGACAAAACCAAATTTGCACAATGACTTCTCACAAACCCAGCACTTCAAAGGACAATTGATGGAAAACGCCAACACAAGGAGGGAAACTACAACCTAGAAAAAGCAAGGAAGTAATCTTCCAACAACCCCAAAAGAAGATAACTATACAAACATAATTCTACCTCTAATAACAAAAATAACAGGAAGCCACAATCATTTTTCCTTAATAGCTCTTAACATCAATGGTCTCAATTCCCCAATAAAAAGACACAGACCATCAGACTGGATACACAAACAAGACCCAGAATTTTGCTGCATACAAGAAACGCACCTCAGTGACAAAGACAGACACTATCTCAGAATAAAAGGGTGGAAAAAAATTTTCCAAGCCAAGGTCCCAAGAAACAAGCTGGAGTAGCCATTCTAATATCAAACAAAATTGTACTTTCATCAAAAATTAATCCAAAAAGATAAGGAAGGACATTTCATACTCATCAAAGGAAAAATCTACCACGGTGAACTTTCAATTCTGAACATCTATGTTCCAAATTCAAGGGCACCCACATACATAAAAGAAACTTAACTAAAGCTCAAAACACACATTACAACTCACACAATAATAGCAGGGGATTTCAACACCCCACTCTCAGCAATGGACAGATCATGGAAACAAAAACTAAACCGAGACACTGTGACATTAACAGAAGTTATGAACCAAATGGACTTAACAGACATCTATGGAACATTTCTTCCTAAAACAAAAGAATATACCTTTTTCTCAGTACCTCATGGTACCTTCTCCAAAATACACCATATAATTGGTCACAAAACAGGCCTCTACAGATACAAAAAGATTGGAATAATCCCTTGCCTCTTGTCAGATCACAACGGACTAAGACTGGTCTTTAATAATGACGAAACCAATGGAAAACCCATGTGCACATGGAACCTGAACAACTCTCTACTCAATGATGACTTGGTCAAGGAAGAAATAAAGAAAGAAATTAAAGAATTTTTAGAATTCAATGAAAATTAGAACATATCATACCAAAACTTGTGGGACTCCATGAAGGCAGTGCTAAGAGGAAAACTCATAGCTCTAAGTGCCTACAAAAAGAAACTGGAGAGAGCACACACTAACAACTTGACTGCACAACTAAAAGCTCTAGAACAAAAAGAAGCAAACACACCCAGGAGGAGTAGAAGGCAGGAAATAAATTCAGGGCTGAAATCAACCAAATAGAAACAGAAAGAATATTACAAAATATCAACAAAACCAGGAACTGGTTCTTTGAGAAAATCAACAAGATAGATAAACCTTTAGCCAGATTAACCAGAGGGCACAGAGACAGTATCCAAATTAATAAAATCAGAACTGAAAAGGGAGACATAACAATAGAAACTGAAGAAATTCAAAAAATCATCAGATCCTACTACAAAGGCCTATACTCAACAAGACTGGAAAACCTGGATGAAATGGACAACTGCCTAGACAGATACCAGGTACCATAGTTAAATCAGAAGGAGATAAACCATCTAAACAGTCCCATAATCCCGAAGGAAATAGCAGCAGTCATTAAATGTCTCCCCACTAAAAAAAGCCCAGGACCAGATGGTTTTAGTACTGAATTCTATCAGACCTTCAAGGAAGACCTAATACCAATTCTCTTCAAACTATTCCACAAAATAGAAACAGAAGAAACACTACCCAATTCATTCTATGAAGCTACAATTACACTCATAACCAAACCCCACAAATACCCAACAAAGAAAGAGAAGTTCAGACCAATCTCCCTTATGAACATCGATGCAAAAATACTCAATAAAATTCTAGCAAACCGAATCCAAGACCACATCAAAACAATCATCCATCATGATCAAGTAGGTTTTATCCCAGGAATGCAGGGATGGCTCAATATTCAGAAATCCATAAATATAATCCACTATATAAACAAACTCAAAGAAAAAAAACCACATGATCATCTCACTAGATACTGAGAAAGCATTTGACAAAATTCAACATTGCTTCATGATAAAAGTCGTGAAAAGATCAGGAATTCAAGGCCCCTACCTAAACATAGTAAAAGCAATATACAGCAAACCATAAGCCAACATCAAACTAAATGGAGAGAAACTTGAAGCAATCCCACTAAGATCAGGGACTAGACAAGGCTGCCCACTCTCCCCCAACCTATTCAATATAGTACTGGAAGTCCTAGCCAGAGCAATTAGACAACAAAAAGAAGTCAAAAGGATACAAATAGGAAAGGAAGAAGTCAAAATCTCACTATTTGCAGATGATATGATAGTATACTTAAGTGACCCCCAAACTTCCACCAGAGAACTCCTAAACCTGATAAACAACTTCAGCAAAGTGGCTGGTTCTAAAATCAACTCAAACAAATCAGTAGCCTTCCTCTACATGAAAGATAAACAGACTGAAAAAGAAATTAGGGAAATGACACCCTTTACAATAGTTGCAAATAATATAAAATACCTTGGTGTGAATCTAACTAAGCAAGTGAAAGGCCTATATGACAAGAACTTCAAGTCCCTGAAGAAAGAAATCAAAGATCTCAGAAGATGGAAAGATCTCCCATGCTCATGGATTGGCAGGATTAATATAATAAAAATGGCCATCTTGCCAAAAGCAATCTACAGATTCAATGCAATTCCCATTAAAATCCCAACTCAATTCTTCACAGAGTTAGAAAAGGAAATTCTCAAATTCATATGGAGTAACAAAAAACCCAGGATAGCGAAAACTGTTCTCAACAATAAAAGAACTTCTGGAGGAATCACCATCCCTGATCTCAAGCTGTACTACAGAGCAATAGTGATAAAAACTACTTGGTATTTGTACAGAGACAGGCAAGAAGATCAATGGAATAGAATTGAACACTCGGAAATGAACCCACACACCTACGGTCACTTGATCTTTGATAAAGGAGCTAAAACTGTCCAGTGTAAAAAGGACAGCATTTTCAACAAATGGTGCTGGTTCAACTGGAGGACAACATGTAGAAGAAAGAAAATTGATCCATACTTATCTCTTTGTACAAAGCTCAAGTCTAAGTGGATAAAGGACCTCCACATAAAACCAGATACACTGAAACTAATAGAAGAGAATGTGGGGAAGAGCCTCGAATACTTGGGCACAGGGGAAAAGTTCCTGAACACAACACCAATGGCATATGCCCTAAGATCAAGAATTGACAAATGGGACTTCTTAAAATTGCAAAGTTTCTGTAAGGCAAAGGACACTGTCAATAGGACAAAACGACAACCAACAAATTGGGAAAAAATCTTTACCAATCCTACATCTGATATAGGGCTAATATCCAATACATACAAAGAACTCAAGAAATTAGACTCCAGACAACCAAATAACCCTATTAAAAAATGGGATATAGAGCTTATCAAAGAATTTTGAACGGAGGAAACTCGAATGGGCGAGAAGCACCTAAAGAAATGTTCAGTATCCTTAGTCGTCAGGGAAATACAAATCAAAACAACCCTGAGATTCCATCTCACACCAGTCAGAATGGCTAAGATTAAAAACTCAGGTGATAGTAGATGCTGGCGAGGGTGTGGAGAAAGAGGAACACTCCTCCATTGTTGGTGGGACTGCAAGATGGTGCAACCACTTTGGAAATCAGTGTGGCGCTTCCTCAGAAAATTGGACATAGCATTACCTGAGGATCCAGGTATACCACTCCTAGGCATATACCCAGAAGATGCTCGAACATATAACAAGGACATATGCTCAACTATGTTCATAGCAGCCTTATTTATAAGTGCAAGGAGCTGGAAAGAACCCAGATGTCCTTCAACTGAGGAATGGATTCAAAAAATGTGGCATATTTACACAATGGAGTATTACTCAGCTATTGAAAACAATGAGTTCGAGAGGTTCCTAGGTAAATGGATGGAACTAGAAATTATCATCCTGAGTGAAGTAAGCCAATCACAAAAGAACACACATGGTATTCACTCACTGATTATTGGATATTAGCCCAGAACCTTGAAATGCCCAAGATGCAACTCACAGGCCACATGAAGCTCATGAAGAAAGAAGACCAAGTAGGGGTGATTCGGTCCTTCTTAGAAGGAGCGACAAAATACTCAAGGGAGCAAATATGGAGACAAAGTGAGGGACAGAAACTGAAGGAGGGGCTGTCTGAAGACCATTCCACCTAAGTATCCATCCCATGTGCAGTCACCAAAGGTAGATGCTGATGTGGAAGTCAGGAAGTGCATGCTGATAAAAGCATGATATAGATGTCTCCTCAGAGGTCTGCAAGAGTCTGACATATTCAGAGGCAGATGCTCACAACTAGCCATTGAACTGATAATGGGGTTCCCAATGGAGGAGTTAGAGTGAAGGCCATTGGAGGTGAAAGGGTTGTGGCCCCATGAGGAGAGCAACAATACCAACCAACCACAGCTCCCAGGGTCTAAACTACCAGCCTCGGAGCACTTAGGGAGGGATCCAGGGCTTTAGCTGAATAAGTAAGAGTGGAGGGCCCTGCTGGACATAGGTGGAAGAAGAGATCCTTGACCTCATGAAGGCTGAAAGCCCCAGGGGGTGGGAATTTCGAGGGTGGGGAGGTAGAAGTTGGGGGGTAGGTAGGGGTTACATCTGCAGTGAAGAAGGAGGAGGGGTGAGGGGGTAGGGGGTTCCTGGGTGGGTGGGGGATGGGGTAAGGGGACAACATATGAAATGTAAATAAAACATCCAATAAAAAAATACTGAGGAACAAAAAAAAAGAAATAAATTAAAAACTTTTTAGAATTTAATAAAAATTAAGACACATCATACCAAAACTTGTGGGATTCCTGTGACATTGGCTTGAGGGGGGCATAGCACAAGCTGAATCAATTATAATGTTGAAGCATTAATTAAAAAGGAAGAACATGTTAGAAGGTGATATAAAGTAAGCATGTAAGGCATGAAAAATAAATATAACTTATGCCTGGCATGGTTGGTCACCCCTTTAGTCCCAAATCTTGAGTGGCAGAAGCAGGCATATCTCTATGAGTTTGAGGACAGCCTGGTCTACAAAGCCAGTCCAGGACAGCCAGGGCTTGAAGAGAGAAAAACCCTGGTTTGAAAAAAAAGGACAACACAAATCTTATGTATTTCATTGATGGACCTCTGAATCTCATTTAATCAGTAAAAGACTAGGGCTAGATGCAGACTTATTGGTTATCTCTAGTTCAACCTTCGGTCAGGTTCTCTAAGATGGAGCCTGAACCCAAGATGGAGTTGGTCTGGTCTCTCACACTGATCATGAGAATCAGAGACACCCGGGTGTAGGAGAAACAGAACATTCATGAAGATTTATTTTACAGTTTAGTGCTTCAAGTTATGTGTGTGGATCCTAACAATCACAGGAAAAAAAAAGAAAAATATGAGATATATATATACATTTTTAATTGTTTTATAGGATATTCTACTTATATTTCAGATGTAATCCCCTTTCCCCATTTCTCTTCCACCTAGGAACCCCCTATCCCATCCCTCCTCTTCCTGCTTCTATGAGGATATGCCCCAACCACCCTCCCACTCTCACCTCCCTGCTCACAAATTCCCCCACATTGATGCATCCAGCTTTCACTGGACCAAGGACTTCCTCACCCACCTATGCTTGACAATGGCATCCTCCCCTACATACATAGCTGGGGCCATGGGTCCCTCCCTAAGTGCTCCTAGGCTGGTAGTTTAGACCTTGGGAGATCTGGTTGGTTGGTATTGTTGCTCTCCTCATGTGGATGCAAACCCTTTCAGCTCCTTCAGTCTTCACTCTAACTCCTCCATTGGGAACCCCTTGATCAGTTCAATGGTTATCTATGAGGATCCACCTCTGTATATGTTAGGCTCTGACAGACTTCTAAGGAGACAGCTATATAAGACTGCTGTCAGCATACACTTCCTGGCATCCACATCAGAGTCTACCTTTGATGACTGCACAAGGGATGGATACCTAGGAGGATAAGTCTCTGGATGACTCCTCCTTCAGTTTCTATCCCATGCTTTGTCCCCATATATTCTCCCATGAGTGTTTTGCTATACCTTCTAAGA
Organism: Grammomys surdaster; assembly: GCF_004785775.1. Classification (NCBI taxonomy): domain Eukaryota; kingdom Metazoa; phylum Chordata; class Mammalia; order Rodentia; family Muridae; genus Grammomys; species Grammomys surdaster. Next base: position 2,205,504 of record NW_021621449.1, read on the forward strand.
AGGGCCAAAGCACCCACACTGTGGTCTTCCTTCTGCATGAGCTTCATGTGATCTGTAAGTTGAATCTTGTGTATTTCAAGCTTCTGGGCTAATATACAATTATCAGTGAGTGCATACCATGTGTGTTCTTTTGTGGTTGGGTTTCCGCACACAGGATGACATTTTGTAGTTCCATCCTAAGAATTTCTCGGATTCATTGTTTTAAATAGCTGAATAATACTCCAGTGTATAAATGTACCAAATTTTTTTTATCCATTCCTCTGTTCGAGGACATCTGGGTTCTTTCCAGCTTCTGGCTATTATACATAAAGCTGCTATGAACATAGTGGAGTATATGTCCTTTTTATACGTTAGAGGATTTTCTGGGTATATGCCTAGGAGTGGTATAGCTGGGTCCTCAGGTAATGCTATATCAAATTTTTTGAGGAACCACCAGCTTGATTTCCAGAGTGGTTGTACCAACTTGCAATCCCACCAACAATGGAGGAATGTTCCCATTTCTCCAAATCCTTGCCAGCATCTACTATCACCTGAGTTTTTGATCTTGGCAATTCTGACTGGTGTAAGGTGGAATCTCAGGGTTGTTTTGATTTGCATTTCCCTGAAGAACAAGGATATTGATAACAAGAACAAGGATATTGAAAGATAAAGGATATCTTTAGGTGATTCTTGGTCATTCGAGTTTCCTTAGTTGAGAATTCTTTGTTTAGCTCTGTACCCCACTTTTTTAATATGGTTATTTGGTTGTCTGGAGTCTAATTTCTTCAGTTCTTTGTATACCTCAGGTTTTACCCCTCTATCAGATGTAGGATTGGTAAAGATCTTTTCCCAATCTGTTTGTTGTCACTTTGTCCTATTGATGGTGTTCTTTTCTTTACAAAAGTGTTGCAGTAAATGTGAGAACCAGGACTGGTGAGTGAGGATGTTTATAGGAAGGGCAGAAGAAGATGCAAGAGAAAGGTATGGGAGGGTCACTGGTGAATACCATTCCAGTGAGCAAGTATATTTTCTCAGTGTCTTTTAAAGGGAAGAAATACAATGCATGAACAATTGCAAGAAAATAAACAATGGTTACAATTCATATCGTGGTGAGTTCATGGTTCACAGTACCTATGTTTGACTAAGGCTATTTCCTTCATGCTAAGACAGTCTCTGAAGGATGTATGTGTAATGGAGGAACTTGTCAGGATATAATGCATGCATGTCTTAATTAAAAACAAAGACAGATGTCTGCAGACTCATTCCTGATTATTCACAAGCAAGAAGTCAGCCAAAGGTAACTCGCAAGTGCTCCCAACATGTCCTCCACTCTTATCTATGCAAGCCAAAGCTGTTTCAACTATTGGCACAGAAAGACATCCCCTCAAGAGGTATGAACCTTACCTGTCATTGGTACAAGAATTCTATCATTCATTCCCTGTCTTAGGTTGATCCACCTCTGTGGGAATCTTACCTGTCATTTTTCTATAAGAGGCATTTTATCAGTCATGGAGCAGAATGTTGTTCCTGTCTTAGGTTGTCATCTGAAATCACAGCTCTTTCCCATCATTGGTACATGAATAGGCCTTGTAATCAAGGCCTGTCTTCTTTTGAAGGCATTTTCAAGAAGATCTTATCTATCATCAAATACCAATTTCTTCTAGTGAAGATATTGGAGCTTGGCTGCAACTCTGCTTTGACATCTGTAAGAGCTCTGATGGTTCTTCTCAAATGAACAGGTAATAGACATGCCATAAAATATATCATAAGCCAAGTCCTGCTATGCCCAATAAGAGAAATGTAAATGAGGACCATGAAGGAATAATGGCCTGTAGCTTTTTTTCTTTCTTTATTATTGGATAATTTATTTATTTACAATACAGATGTCATCTGCTTTCCCAATTTCCTCTACTTAGAATCCCTTATCCTATACCCCCTCTTCCTTTATGCTTTTATATCTTTTTTATTACATGCATGTATTAAGTTCAGTTCTAGGTTGAGGGTCTAGCAATGCAATAGATGCAAATAGTCAAGGAACAAGCAATACAATAAACACAAACAGTCAAAGAAAAAGCAAGACATTAGACCTGATTATGTGAACAATTCCCTGATCACTATTTCTAAAGGCTTATTAGGATGATCAAAGTATGTGAGCCTACTTCCCTGTCCTAACCCAAGGTTATTTTCATGTCTGAAGACTACTTCCTTGTTCTAGCCTAACATTTTGATTCCTGTCTGAAATTATTTGTTTCTCTAGCCTAATATTTAAATTCGTGCCTAAGATTACTTCTTTGTTTTAGCCTAAAATTTAGATTTCTACCTGAAATTACTTACTTGCCCATGGCCAATGTCATATTCCTGCCAAGCAGCCCCAAATGCTGTCCACCTCTCCTCCCATTTTTATTTCATTAACAAGACTGAGCATTTCTTAGGCCATTCTGACAAGAATGTCTTCCTTACCTGTCAGGGAATACGCATTATCAAAAGCAATGCACTTCTGTCTTAAGCTGGTAAGGCTCTGTGCAGAATCTTACTGGTATTTGGCTTGCCAGCCTGTTAAATTAATAGCTCTGTCTGGGGGGTCCATTTTCAGTTCAAGTCATGTACTTTGGCTGCCAGGGTCTTGATGTACTTAGAGACAAGATTTAATACTATGGGCACTAATAAAAGCATTCCCAGGAAAAGAAGGGCTAGCCTGATCAAGGTATATATGCCCTTCCTGAGGTTTGACCGAAATCGAAATTCTGACCTCAGGCCATGGATAATTTTATCAGCATTATCTGCAGCATCAAAGATCAAGAGACCAGCATTATTTAAATTCATAATCTTACTATGCAAAGTTAACACACCCAGAGAGGTGTTAGGATTATGCCAAATATCCTACAGGTGTCTTTAAACTTTTTTATAATTGTAATGACTATCATTTTGAGTTTCAAAAGTAACACAATTCCAATGACAATTGTTATAACAACTGGGATGGCTCCTAACTCTTGAACCATGAACCACCTTCAGATAATTTGAATAGGTTATAGAGCATCACCCATTGTTCCAGATACCTGTATAAAACCTTTTGTATATTCAATACATTAGTAACATTTATTTGGCTAGATGGTTAACAAAAATAGTTGTCTTAACTCCTTGTGTCAATGCTATTGGAGAAGCAGTGGTGCTACCAATTAATGAAATTAAAGCTGCTATACCAGCAATAACCAAGCCTGCTATCCTCTTGATTGTGCTTAAAAACTAACTCACGTCTTCCAGCACATTCAAGCTTTTTTTTTCTTCAGCAAATCAAGGTTTTCTAATACTCAGGCAGTAAGACAAAAGCTTGTTGATGGGCATCCATAACAGATATGCCAAGTTTCAACACACTAACACAATTGGAAATTATACAGTCAATGCAATTTGTAATAAATACTGTAGAAGAGACAAAACCAATTTTAACTTGACAATTAAAAGAGCCTTAAAACATGCACTAACCCTTGTTTGAAATCCAGATCCTGTCCCAACTTTATCTCTTGCTACTGTAACATCATAGTGAGCTACAGCTAACTTCCAAATATTCTCTGACAATGTCCAGATCCAGTCTTCCAAAAGTAGACTGTTATTTCCAATATTGGATTGATTTCTAGACCAGTACATGATTGAGTCATAATAGCTGTTCACCTTTAAGAAGAATACAAGAGACATTATAATTTCTCTTTTTGATTCTCTATCCCACAAGGTCTAAAAACATGAGGCAAGGCAGCTTGTCCCATCTGGGATATAGTTAAGCAAAGGTGGCTCAGGAATTTATGTTCAATACAGCTCCCTAGTCACCCTTGTCAGGGCACTCAGCAAGCTCACATGTCAGCATCATTCTTTGTGTCAGCAACAATATCTCTCACCAATCTTTTTACAGTTTCACGGGCCTCTTCCACAATACCTTGTCCTTGAGGATTATACAAAATCCCTGTGATCAATTGTTGACAAGAAGTCTCGACTGCTTGACTACAATTGCAGACCCATTATCTGTTTTTTATTGGATATGTTATTCTTTTCAATGTTATCCCCTCACCCATTCTCCCCCAAAGCCCCTATCCATCCCCCTCCTCCTACTTTTATGAGGATGTGCCCCCATGATTTTCCCATTCCTGCCTCCCTGCTCTTGAATTCCCCAACACTAGGGAATCCAAATTTTCAGGGATCAAAGCCTCCTATTCCACTGATACCTAACAAGGAGATCCTCAACTACCTATATATGTAGAGCTATGAGTCCATCTGTTTGTGTTCCCAGGCTGGAGGTTTAGACACTGGGGGCTCTGGTTGAGTATTTTGATACTGCCTGTAAGAAGGATCAAATCACCCACACTTTGGTATTCCTTCTTCTTTTTGAGCTTCATGTGGTCTATGCATTATATCTTAGATATTGTGAGCTTTTGGGCTAATACCCACTTATCAGTGAGTGCATACCATGTGTGTTCTTTTGTGACTTGCTTACACCACTCAAGATGATATTTTCCAGTTTCATCTCTTTGTCTAAGAATTTCATGAACTCATTGTTTTTAATGGCTGAGTAGTACTCCATTGTGTAAATGTACACATTTTCTGTACCTGTTCCTCTCTTGAAGGATATCTGGATTCTTTCCAGCTTCTGGCTATTATAAATAAAGCTGCTATGAACAGAGTGGAACATGTGTGGCTGTTGTATGGTGAAACATCTTTTGGGTATATGTCCAGGAGTGGTATAGCTGAGTCTTCAGGTAATGCTATGTTCAATTTTCTAAGGAACCACCAGACTGCTTTCCATAGTAGTTGTATCACCTTACAATCCCACCAACAATGGAGGAGTGTTCCTCTTTCTCCACATCCTCACCAGCATCTGCTGTCACCTGAGTTTTTGATCTTAGCCATTCTGACTGGTGTGAGGTGGAATCTCAGGGTTGTTTTGGTTTGCATTTTCCTGATGACTAAGGATGTTGAACACTTCTTTAGGTGCTTCTTGGACATTTGAGCTTCCTCAGTTGAGAATTCTTTTTTTAGCTCTGTCCCCCATTTTTAATAGGGTTCTTTGATTGTCTAGAGTCTAATTTCTTCAGTTCTTTGTATACCTTGGATATTAGCCCTCTATCAGATGTAGGATTGGTAAAGATCTTTTCCCAATCTGTTGGTTGTCACTTTGTCCTATTGATGGTATCCTTTTCTTTACAAAAGCATTGCAGTTTTATGAGGTCCCATTTGTCAATTCTTGATCTTAGAGCATAAGCCATTGGTGTTCTGTTCAAGAACTTTTCCCCTGTGCCCATGTGTTTGAGGATTTTTCCCATTTTTCTCTTCTATTAGTTTTTGTGTATCTTGCTTTATGTGGAGGTCCTTGATCCACATGGACTTGAACTTTGTACAAGGAGATAAGTATGGGTCATTTTGCATTCTTCTACATGCTGACCTCTAGTTGAATCAGCACCATTTGTTGAAAATGCTGTCCTTTTTCCACTGGATGGTTTTAGCTCTTTTGTCAAAGATCAAGTGACCATGGGAATGTGGGTTCATTTCTGGGTCTACTATTCTATTCCGGTGATCCTCCTGCCTGTCTCTGGACCAATATCATGTAGTCTTTATACCTATTACTTTGTAGTACAGCTTGAAGTTAGGGATGGTGATTTTTCCAGAAGTTCTTTTATTGTTGAGAATGGTTTTTGATATTCTGGGTTTTTTGTTATTCCAAATGAATTTTAGAATTGTTCTTTCTATCTCTGTGATGAATTGAGTGGGAATTTTGATGGGGATTGCATTGAATCTGTAGATTGCTCTCAGAAAGATAACCATTTTTACTATATTAATCCTTCTAATCCTCGAGCATGGGAATTGTTTCCATTGTCTAAGATCTTCTTTGATTTCTTTCTTCAGGGACTTGAAGTTCTTGTCATACAGATCATTTACTTGCTTGGTTAGATTCACACAAAGGTATTTTATACTATCTATGGCTGTTGTGAAGGGTGTCATTTCCCAAATTTCTTTTTCAGCCTTTTTATCTTTTGAATAGAGGAAGGCTACTCATTTGTTTGAGTTAATTTTATATCCAGCCACTTTGCTAAAGTTGTTTATCAGGTTTAGGAGTTCTCTGGTGGAAGTTTTAGGGTCAATTAAGTGTACAATCATATCATCTGCAAATAGTGAAATTTTGACTTCTTCCTTTCCAATTTGTATCCTTTTAACCTCCTTTTTTCGCCTAATTGCTCTCAATAGGACTTCCAGTACTATATTGAATAGGTAGGGAGAGAGTAGGCAGCCATGTCCAGTCCCTGATTTTAGTGGGATTACTTCAAGTATCTCTCTATTTAGTTTGATTCTGGTTTGCTGTATATTGCTTTTACTATGTTTAGATATGGGCCTTGGATTCGTGACCTTTCCAAGACTTTTATCATCAAGAGGTGTTCAATTTTGTCAAATGCTTTCTAAGCATCTAGTGATATGATCATGTGGATATTTTTCTTTGAGTTTGTTTATATAGTGGATTACATTGATGGATTTCTGAATATTAAACCACCCCTGCATTCCTGGGATAAAGCCTACTTGATAATGATGCATAATTGCTTTGATGTGTTCTTGGATTTGGTTTGTGAAAATTTTATTGAGTATTTTTGCAAAGATATTCATAAGGGAGATTGGTCTGAAGTTCTCTTTCATTGTTGGGTCTTTGTGTGGTTTAGGTATGAGCTTAATTGTGGCTTCATAGAATGAATTGGGTACTGTTATTTCTGTTTCTATTTTGTGGAACAGTTTATAGAGACTTGGTATTAAGTCTTCTTTGAAGATCTGATACAAATCTCAACTAAAACTGTCTGTTCCTGGACATTTTTTGGTGGGAAGACTTTTAACGACTGCCTCTATTTCTTTCAGGGTTATGGGAGAGTTTAGATGGTTTATCTAATTCTGATTCAACTTTGCTAACTTGTATGTGTCTAGAAAATTGCCTATTTCATCCAGATTTTCCAATTTTGTTGAGTATAGGCTTTTGTGGTAAGATCTGGTGATTTTTTTAATTTCCTGTTTCTATTGTTATGTCTCCATTTTTCAGGACTGTTTTTATTAATTTGGATACTGTCTCTGTACCATCTGGTTAATCTGGCTAAGGGTTTATCTATCTTGTTGATTTTCTCAAAGAACCAGATCCTGGTTTTGTTGATATTTTGTATAGTTTTTTCTGTTTCTACTTGGTTGATCTCAGCCCTGCATTTGATTATTTCCTGCTGTCTACTCTTCTTGGGTGTATTTGCTTCTTTTTGTTCTAGACCTTTCAGGTGTGCTGTTAAGTTGTTAATGTATGCTCTCTCCTGTTTCATTTTGTAGGTACTTAGAGCTGTGAATTTTCTTCTTAGCACTGCTTTCATGGAGTCCCACAAATTTTGATATGATGTGTCTTAATTTTCATTAAATTCTAAAAAGTCTTTAATTTATTTCTTTATCTCTTCCTTAACCAGGTCATTATTGAGTAGAGAGTTGTTCAGTTTCCATGTGAATGTGGACTTTCTATTGTTTTTGTTGTTACTGAAGTCCAGCCTTAGTCCTAGTCTGTGGTGATCTGACAGGATGCACGAGATTATCCCAATTTTCTTGTATCTGTTGAGGCCTGTTTTGTGACCAATTATATGGTCTATTTTGGAGGAGGTTCCATGAGATGCTGAGAAGAAAGTATATTCTCTTGTTTTAGGATGAAATGTTCTATAGATGTCTGTTAAATCCATTTGGTTCATAACTTCTGTTAATTTTGATGTGTCTCTGTTAATTTCTGTTTCCATGATCTGTCCATTGGTGAGAGTGGGGTGTTGAAATCCCCCACTATTATTGTGTGAGGTACAATGCGTGTTTTGAGCTTTAGTAAATTTCTTTTATGTATGTGGGTGTCCTTGCATTTGGAGTGTAGGTGTTCAGAATTGAGAGTTCATCTTGGTAGATTTTACCTTTGATGAGTATGAAATGACCTTCCTTATCTTTTTTGTTTACTGTTGGTTGAAAGTCGATTTTATTTGATATTAGAATGGCTACTCCAGCTTGTTTCTTGGGACTATTTGCTTCAAAAATTGTTTTCCATCCTTTTACTCTGAGGTAGTGTCTGTCTTTGTCACTGAGGTACGTTTCCTGTATGAAGCAAAATTCTGATTCCTGTTTGTGTATCCAGTCTGATAGTCTATGTCTATTTATTGGAGAATTGAGTCCATTGATGTTAAGAGATATTAAGGAAAAATGACTGTGGCTTCCTGTTATTTTTGTTATTAGAGGTTGTATAATGCTTGTGTAGCTATCTTTTGGGGGGGTTGTTGGAAGATTACTTCCTTGGTTTTTCTAGGTTGTAGTTTCCTTCTTTGTGTTTCTGTTTTCCATCAACTATCCTTTGAAGTGCTGGGCTTGTGGCAAGATATTGTGCAAATTTGGTTTTGTCATGGAATATCTTGGTTTCTCCATCTACAGTGATTGAGAGTTTTGCTGGGTATAAAAGTCTGAACTGGCATTTGTGTTCTCTTAGGGTCTGTATGATATCAGTCCAGGATCTTCTGTCTTTTATAGTCTCTGGTGAGAAGTCTGGTGTAATTCTTATAAGTCTGCCTTTATATGTTACTTGACCTTTTTCCCTTACTGCTTTTAGTATTATTTCTTTGTTTTGTGCATCTGATGTTTTGATTATTATGTGACGGGAGGTATTTCTTTTCTGATCGAGTCTATTTGGCATTCTGTAGGCTTCTTGTACGTTTATGGGCATCTCGTTTTTTAGGTCAGGGAAGTTTTCCTCTATAATTTTGTTTAAGATATTTACTGGCCCTCTAAGTTGGGAATCTTCACTTTCATCTATCCCTATTATCTTAGGTTTTGTATTCTCATTGTGTCCTGGATTTCCTGGATGTTTTGGGGTAGGAACTTTTTGTATTTTGCATTTTCTTTGACAGTTGTGTCAATGTTTTCCATGGTATCTTCCGTACCTGAGATTATTTTTTGTATTCTGTTGTTGATGCTTGTGTCTATGACTCCTGATCTCTTTCCTAGGATTTCTATCTCCAGGGTAGTCTCCCTTTGAGGTTTCTTTATTGTTTCTATTTCCATTTTTAGATCCTGGATGGTTTTGTTTAATTCCTTCACCTGTTTGATTGTGTTTTCTTAGAATTCTTTAAGGAATTTTTGTGTTTCCTCTTTAAGGGCTTCTACCTGTTCACCTGTGTTCTCCAGTACTTTTTTAAGGGAGTTACTTATGTCCTTCTTAAAATCCTCTATCATCATCATGAGAAGTGATTTTAATTCTGAATCCTGCTTTTCTGGTGCGATAGGGTGTCCAGGGCTTCCTATGGTGAAAGAACTGGGTTCTGATGATGCCAAGTAACTTTGGTTTCTGTTGCTTATGTTCTTGAACTTGCTTTTCACCATCTGGTTAACTCTAGTATTACCTGCATTCACTGTGTCTGACTGGATTCTGTCTTTCCCATTATCTTGCTTGTGTCAGAACTCCTCAGAATACAGATGTCTCTGTGATCCAGTCATCCTAAGCTCCTGGGTGGAAGAACTCCTGGGACTCAGGTCATCTCTGGGATCCTGAAATCCTGCTGCTCTGAGTCCAGTTGTTCCTCTAGGATGGCTCAGGATATGGTGTCTCCACAGGAGCAGACCAGTCAGGTGTCTGCCCCAGCCAAAAGGACAAGGCAAGGGGTGGAAGAGGAGTGGTATTCCGGAGGTACAGGGCTTAGGTTGTTGATGGGGCCTGAGCACCACTTGCTCCCAGTTGTAACTCTGGGGCATAGGGAGGTGGGAGAGGGTTCTTACCCACTGGTCTGACTGCAGCGGCTCCTTTAGGATGGCTCAGGATACGGTGTCTCCACAGGAATAGACCAGCTAGGTATCTGTCCCAATCAAAAGAACCAGGTGAGGGGTGGAAGGGCTAGTCTAGAAATTCTAATGTGGTTCCCAACTCATACCTTAACAACCTTCCAGAAGAACTGAGCTGCATCCCAAATACTGTTACCTCCACATTTGAAGCAATACCCTTTGGTTTCATATGTTGTACTTGGCCTCCTAGTAAACTGTAGAGATAGAAGCAAACTTCTAAATAAAGTGTGTGGACTTCTGTTCTAACAAAGATGATTTAGGCACAGTGACTTGTAATAGGTGAGTTTTTGGGCTTGCCCAGTATCCAAAGTTCACTTTTTATACACAAGACCCATAAAAGTACATGCTTGGATGATCAGAGACAGGAGGACTTAAAATCTCCTGTCTGTATGATTCTAGTGACTCTCAAATAAGGAAAGAGAGAAACCGAGATGTCAAATCCCAGAGAGTACTAGTAGATTCTAAGCGAGTAGAAGAAGGGAAGTGGCAAACAGTCATAGCATAGCCACCTGCTGCAATGATTTACTGGTAATTAGGATTGAGTCTGCTCGAACTGTGGCCTTGATCCTTTACCAACAACGGACGGCACCTTTCCTGAGACTGTTGTAATTTATTTGAGTTCTTCTTAGGCAACCACTGAACACATTGACATTGACAGAGAGCAAATATTCTATGTTGCTATTTGTACACCTTGGGCAGAGCATTCTGTTCACACAGAGGAATCATAAATAGACTGCTGTGGATTGGAGGACTCTGGACACCATGTTAAGGAGGAGGACACCATAAGCCCTGTCATCCTGTCCTCTCTTACCACACCATGTGGAAGAACAGACAGGCTCAGCTGTGCCTTTTTTCAGTTCTTTTTGCCTTCCTGCCTTCTTCTTCCTTGCGCAATGGAGACCCGTGAGTACCTCCAAGTTCCTTCCATATTGTCCCTCTTCCAATCAAAGCACTATTCCTTTCTTTTCCTTTCACAGTCCCTTCCCTTGAAAGCCTCCCTAAATTGTGTTTGCTTTTTAATTAAAAACTAACTGTATATATGTTCTCCAGCTTTAGTATTTCATGATTCTAGGTAATCTTTTTTCCTACTCTAAAGCAGTCAGCTTTTCTAAACTGAGGTGTGGTGTGATTTAGAATAGTGTACCCATGATTAGTGAACCAGCAGTATCTCAAATCCCAATAGTCAGAGACATTTTTGGGTGTTGAAACTATTTAATCACTTTGAAAATAAACATCTAAATTGCTGGCATTTTTGGTTGGAAATGTGCAGCTTATCGTTTAACCCTGAGACAGGTAAGACTTCAGACAGATCAGAACCTTGTGGATGTTTGTGTCCTAGAACAACATTCCTATTAGGATCAAAGACCTTGAATTAAACTACCAGTAGAATTTGTTGTTTGATGTCCAAAATAAACATATAATTAAGATTATATTGCTGAGTGTGGTTTTTTGCATCTGTGATCTGAAAATATATTTAAGGTGGCTAAAATAAAAAGCAAGTTGGTGATATTTTTACATAGTGTGATATAGCAGTGACAGGCTCGATTTTGGGGGACAAAATCTCTAATTCTAGGAAAATGTATAGAATTATTCCTACAGATAGCCTTTGGCACTTGCTAAAGTGTAACATAAGTGAATCATGCAAGTTTAAATTTCACAGACACATGATGACTCTTAGGTTGAAGAGTACCCAAAAATAAAAAACAGGGTATTGAGTTATTTTTTTAAGAATCTAAACGTGGCAATGAAAACCTATCATGATACATTTTTATGAAAATAATGATTGTTCCTCCCATATTTACACTAAAAACAAAAACAAACAAACAAAATAGTTCTAGACCTTGAGTTCTGGCTGCTTAGTGAAGTGAGGACATGCCATTCGAATCTGCCTTGGCAGCTATCACTGCAGAAGCTGGTGTTTGATTAACTGATAATTCTATTGCCACTCTGTTGTGCCACAAGCTGTGACAGCTGTCACAGTGTCAACCTGCTATCTCAGGCTGTGAAACATGAACGATAATGGTTACTGTGATGAAACTCCAGTTATAGACAATGAGATCTGCCATCAGCTGGCGGGAACTCTTTCCTTTCCAGGAAGTATATGGTGCTGGCCCCTTCCCAGCTCTACACTGAGACCACTGAGAAAATCTGCCTCCATCTCTACCATCTGAATGAGACAGTGACTGTCACAGCTTCCTTGATAACTCACTCTGAAAGGAAACGCCTGCTCAATGAGCTTGTGGTTGACAAGGACTTGTTCCACTGTGTTTCCTTCATTGTGAGTACTGTGACCTGTACAAGCTGCGCGTGAAAACCTTTCAATACTTGTCCTGATTTGTTTTATATACTTATGAACATGTGTGTGAATATGTATATACAGTATCCATACATATTTCTAGAAAAGGTTAATCTAGAAGCATAAGTATGAACTCAAAACAATAGAAATTTATAACACTTACCCAATGAACAAATACCTTAGACCATCCCACCCCAAAAATGAGGAGAGTCAATACTTGTGCAAATGCTGTTTTTCCACTGAATTCCCACGAATAATCCAACTTCACAAAGAAAGGGCTCTCTAATTCATAGTACTTCCTGCTAGTGAGGTCATAAACTTTGAAACAGCACTCCAGCTAACTAGGATGACATCTCCTATGCGTGATCCTGATATCCTGAGTAAGTGCTGGGCTTCTTCTTTGAAAACCTATTTTCAAGATGTAATTCCTAGCATCATTGATACATTACCTTTCTCTCTACCTCAGTTTCATAGTTAGAGCTAATTTTCTTTCATTTCTTAGAGATAATTCTTAATAAGATTCCATTTACTCCCTAAAAATGACTGTGGTGTTGTTACTCACATAAACTCACATTGACTTACAAAAAAGGTTGTGTTTTCTTTTCATCCTTTTTTCCCCTCTCACAGTTTTTCTGTCCACATAACACATAAACAGAAACTGATGCACCCCCCCATTTCATCCTTGTAAGATGGAAAAAGAGAAGGTTAATGAGGTAATCTAAGAAGTGCAGAGAGTCAGATGGTGAAGGGTCTCATGTTCTCAGATTCCTAGATTGTCCTCTTCTGAAGAGAAGGAGTCTCTTGATATTGACATCAAAGGGTCAACACATAAATTCAGCAAGAAGAATACTGTGCTTGTGAAGAACAAAGAAAGTGTTGTCTTCATCCAGACAGATAAGCCAGTGTACAAACCAGGACAGTCAGGTATGAAGCTCCATAGTGGGCAAAGGAATTAAGATGCCATCCTCAACATGGCACGAAGAAGGCCTGGGTCTTTGGACCTCACTAGAAAATTCATTCATTCATTCATTCATATTCTCTCTCTCTCTCTCTCTCTCTCTCTCTCTCTCTCTCTCTCTCCAGTTAAATTTCGGGTTGTCTCTATGGATAAAAATCTACACCCCCTGAATGAGTTGGTGAGTCTATTATCTATGGGCATTTGTGGGTTCTTCAGGAAAAAATGTCAATGCAATATCCTAATTTCCAGTCCCTTTGAAGTATGAGTTGATCTTTTTGTTTATTCTTCTCTTTTGCCAGTTTATATCCCTCACTCAGTTACCAAAGGCCATCCTATGGCTTCCTTATATGGGAGTGTCTGTATTTTGTAGTCCATTAGTGGATAAACATCTCTGGGTTTTCTTCATATTTTGTGGAGACTTATACTGTATACAACCTCACGTTTTTCAGTCTTTTGTTTTGCAGATTCTGTTACTTTGTGTCATCCTTTAAAGAAATCCATTGCTAGTGTAACAGAGGTATTTCTCAGATAGTCCTATTATTTTTATAATTTCATGTTTAACACTTAGGTTCTTCCCTAATTAGACTCTTTTAAAAATAAAATTGTGTTTCAGTCTCTTGTTCTCTGTACTTAGGCCAGTTGTGGGTATCTGTTTCAAATACCCTCTAGTATGAACAGAAGCTTCTCTGATGAGGGCCAAAGGATGCTTTAATCTATAAATACAAAGATAGATTAGTATAAGTTAGTTTAATATTGTGTCTTTTAGCAGTATAATAACAGTGGATTCTATCCTGGGGCCTCTGCTGTATGAAACCCCAGGTTATTGGCTCTACAGTCATTTCAAGTATCTTATTAGTTTTTATCACATTGAACTTGCTGAATTTACTAGTAAAAATGACTTACCTTGAATTCCAATTGGTGTTGTGTGCTTGTTATAAAGTGGTCTTTCTACTACTGTTTTGGGTTCATTTCTCTGCAACTTAAAGAATTAAAAGGCAGGAAAAATCTTGAGCACAGTAGGCAAAATCAGCCAGTGAGAAGGGGATTTTATTAGAGGTGAGGAAACACACACACTGCAGGCACATGGGTGGAAAGACTGCAGAAGGTGATAGGGAAGTCCTGTCTTTCTCTAAGACTGGGGGTTTAAGGATCTTTGAGATGTCTTCTTTCTTTTTAGCATTGGCCTTATTTTTCTTAACTCATGTATAAAGTAGTAAGTTTCCACATGGCTTTTTCAAAGACCCTTAGTGTTGGTTAACCCTCCCACCCTCCCATCTTACTTACCTCTTCCACCCTACTCTCTCACTTTTTCCACCTTCTCCTTTTCCTTTTCCCATGCTTCTCTCTCCCCTGTTCCACCCTCCCCTCCCAACTCTCCCACTCCACACACTGATTCCTGGTTCAACTTTCTGTATGTCTCCCAGTACACTTTGTTTTCATGTCACCTACATCATGCTATCTCCCCTATGTGAGGAATTCCACCCCCCAAGGTGGCCCTCTTCTGGTTTTCTTGCTTCCATAGGTACTCCAAAATGAACACATAACTCTAAATATTTGAAGTGAGGAGTCAATTTGAGAAAGGGCACACAGCCATTCTCTCTCTGAGCCTACCTTATCTGTGTAACTTTTTTTTAAGTTTTATCTATTTGCCTGCAGCTTTTGTGACTTTGCTTTTACAGCTAAACAAAATTCCATTTTGAACACCTGTACCACATTTTCATCATCCATTTCATGGCTTTTCCCCCTATACTTTCAGAAATGAGTTCAACATCACTAAAATTCCCTTACAACTGCCATTGCTTGATCCCTTATTCACTGCTAGAAGTGGCTGTGTCTCCTTTAATCTTATGCTCACCTGAAGTAAGCTTGCCTCTTGAGACAGCTCAATTACCAGAGAACCTTAAATGACTTTGTCACTGTCTGTCTTTACTGTGTACACTTCATCTGATTGATCAGAAACACTTCACCCACCAAAGTTCTGGACATGCACCCCTGCCCTGGTCAGCAGCAACTCTCCTTTGAAGCAAGAGGAGCTACTGAGCCCTTTCTTGAAATTTCTTGACCAGAGTTAGGCCTTGATTTATTCTGTTGAGCTGTGCTCCAGAGGTGAGTATTGATTACACAAGCTAATGCCTTTCTAGATCATCAGACAAGGAATGGGAAGGCACTGCCTGGTGTACAGTGGGTATAAATGGCTTGCCCGGAACACTTCCAAGTTTTACATTTGATTGGATATATTTAACTCTAGTAACCCCACTTCAAACTAAAAATATTTCTGATATGAACATTAAATTTTGTAATCACCATACTGTAAGGGCTAAGGGCAGGTCTCCCAGAACATCAGAGAAATCCTGCAGATGATGTCCCTCAAAGTTTCCTTGTGAGTCCCTATCCATTGAGTGATCCATATGATTAAGATAGTTCTAGAAAATATACTTAAAAGTTCTCTATGGTAATGAATTGGCTTACAATTGACTTTGTTACTAGATATTAAGTTCATTACATTTTCCTGGAAATTCTCATCCTATGGCCTATTCTATTAATTTATTGAATTTGCTTTGTGTGTGAAATTTCTAAATCAGTCGTTCTTATACTTCCTAATACTTCGAGTCTTTAATGCAGTTCCTCATGTTGTGGTGATCACCAAACCACATTTTCCTTTTATTTTTGTTGCTACTTCATGACTATAATTTTGATAGTTAGGAATTACAATGTAAATATTTTTGGAAACAGATTTGCCTGCTGTTCTAAACTAACATTGTTTTCCTTGTGTTTCAGTTTCCTCTGGCTTACATTGAGGTAAGATAATTAAATGTTTCATAATCAGCGAGATATCAATCTTATGAAAGTAACCTGATATTGGAATGTTGCTAACTGGTTTGTTATTTCCCAGGTGACCTTTACTTCTTCCTTCCCAGAAAGAATATTACCAAGCTCCCAAATGCTTCTGTCACTAACACAGTGATCTTATATGCACTGTTGTACTTAATACTTTATTGACTTAGAAAATCTACAACCTCTTTCACAGGATCCGAAAATGAACCGAATTATGCAGTGGCAAGATATTAAGACAGAGAACGGGTTTAAGCAAATGTCCTTCAGCCTGGCATCAGAGCCCATTCAGGGCTCCTACAAGATAGTGATGCACAAACAGTCAGGAGTGAAGGAAAAGCACTCCTTCACTGTGATGGAATATGGTAAGGATTGGGAAGACCAAAAAGAGAGAGTGGATGTCCTAGGTTTCTGGTTACCATAGGATGAATTATTTTAAACAAAGTGAGTGGCTGGGTTTCATCTGACTCCAGCTAAGGCTATCCATCTAGCAACATGGGACTTCCAGAAAGTTCTAGGATTTTTCAGAAGCAAACTACTTGTTTGTTGTTTGTTTTTCCTTTTCAAGTGTGATTTGCAAGAAGTGACATAATGTGTAACCACTCAATATTCTAACTTTATTGCGTGGACATGCCTTAATAATGGGAAATCACCATTTCTGAGCAGAGACTGATCATTTAGGCAACGAGACAAGTCACTATGCACCTGAGTGTCTCCTCTCTCTCCCAATAGTGCTTCCCAGATTTGATGTCGATGTGACAGTCCCAAATGCCATCTCTGTGCATGATGAAATACTCAGAGTGACTGCATGTGCAAAGTGAGTTACATACTTCTGTCCTTCTATATTTAAGAATGTACTCAGACACCGTGAATCCCTAGGATAATGTATCATTGAAGAATATGTAGAAATACTATGGTTGTGTCCTTTTCTCACCAGAATGTTTCCCCTGTGGTGTTCTTTTGTGTCACTTACTGCTCTGCTTTGATTACTGCGCAATCATTCACTGATGGATGCTGATATCAATGGATAAAATCAATTTTGTGAGACAGCACAGAGTCGCTCCTTTTGGAGACAGGAAGGGACCTCATAAGATTCACTGACCCATGTGAAGAGAACACAGGCACTAGATCAAGGAATCTTGCTGCCCCCTTATGGGATGACTGAAAGTAGAGAAACAAGAGCTCCCTGTCTGCCTCCAGGGCAAACCACTGCCACCCAAGTTTAACCTCCAGACACCTCAGTCTTCTGCTTGCATTTTTGTGTCTGACAAATTAGGACATTGTACTACAACTAAAATTTCTTTTGAAGTCTAGAACCATAAGAGAAGGAACTTGCAATATGTGCCTAAATAAACAGAAGACACACATCTCTGCTCATAGCTGCTTGTCCTTATGGTGGACAGGCTCAAAAACTAAAAGTGATAGAACAAAGGCAAAGTGTTAAGGAGGTTTGTTAGAATAGCTCTGAGTCCTTTCCCATGCTCCCCATTCATCTCAGCCCCATTATTTAGTAGCAGGGGATCCTGGTTTGTTTAGTTAATCTTTTTCCGAACCACAAAAGGGAGAAGGCCATGTCTTCCATAGATTCTTAATAGGGCTATTTTTATTATTTATTAATTAATTTATTTATGTCACAAATTCTTGATGCATATGGTTAGAAAGTGTCAGGAGTAATAATAATGGGTCATGTTTGTTGTCATTATGAAACGACACAGACTCTGTGAGAAGACAGTGGGTGTCTACTTTAGAAAGACTGTGGCCACTTTGAATTTATCTTGTGACAGATATACCTATGGGAAGCCTGTCCCTGGAGATGTAAAGATAACCATATGCCATGAATATCAGTACTTGGGCTCTAAGACTGAGTCTGAATGCAAAGAAGTCAACTCCCAGGTGAGTGAATTTGTTCAAAGGCTTGTTTTAAATATCCAAGGTTAACTAACAGAAATGCAGACTGCAAAGGTGAAAGGAAACGAATACCCAGACATTGAAGAAGGATGTCTGGGACCTTGGGCTGTATCTCAGGGATGGAACATTAGTCAGGCATGTGTGCAATACCCAGAAGCCCCTCAATGACAAAAGTGATAATCCTGGGACCCACTACTATTAAAGGTATATTTCAACAACTTCACTTGGCCATCAAATTTATTTTGAGTATATATTCATTGTACAAAATAGTAGGTTTATGACATTTTCATACATAAGTATCATGTATTTTAACGACATTCCCTGTTCCATTGCTGCCTCTGCTTCCTTAGTACCTCACTTTTATGTGTCATTCTCCTCTTCCTATGTAACCCCCACTACCTTTGTGTCTTATAGACTATCCTTTGAAAGTGTATTTCAATGAGCACATATAAAGTGCAAGTAAGTTAAATAGACTTTTGTACTATCTATTCATTCAAGTGTATCATGTACTTGATTCCTTCCTTCATTATGTACCTCACTCTTTCCATCCCTCCACCCGCCAGACCCTCTCTCTTCTCAAATGGAACAACTTCTGTTTTGCTGTGTTTTGCTTCTCTTTTGTTTTATCCTATATGACAGAAAACATGCACTGATGTGTTTTAGAGTCTGGTATATCTTTTAAAAGGTGATAATATCTGTACCCATGATATTCTCCTACTTGGTTTTGATTACCAGTTTATCAGCTGGTGGACTCACTTGTCTTTAACTCACATAAATGACAAGCCATGAATGAGAACACATTTTGGTGTGCTGATATAGATTCCGTTTATAGATTCCTGACAGCTGAGCATATGGTACCTCCACCTTCCATTTTCTGAGGAGCTTCTTCTTCTGATGTGTGTAGTGGTTGTACCAGGCTGTAGTCTCACCCACAATTCATGAGATGTATAGGACTTCAGGCTCTTGTGCTCACAGATAAAAATTAGAGAAAACAGGAAGGTTAAACACACAAGCTTGTGTCCTCAACAGAGGAGACAAGGCCACACTTGAATCTATTCCAGACTTTTCCTTTCTAAACTTCTATCTTGAACAGTTTCTCAGTCAATAAAACCCATCGTTATGGAAGATGTCATTTGTACATTACAACAGTCTGTGTAACCTGTATGTTATCTGTAGGGCCAAGTGACTCCTGACTCCCATAGACTTTTATATTTATTTCAGGCATTCTCAGCAGTTATTGGTTCCCTGTAGCTCTTGATCTAGGGGTAGGGCTTTGTGAAATGTCCCCTTTCTACCACGTTAGCAGGTTAACTTCTTTACCATTATTTAAGTCTTGTTCAGGCAACCACATTGTTGGGATTTTATGTGTGCCTTGTCCCTGTTGTGTCTGAAAGACACTATTTTTGCAACAGGCTTTCTGATCTTTTACAATATTTCTGAACCTTGTTCCATGATTTTTCCTGATCCTTAGATGTAGGGGTTATGTTGGTGAACTATTGTTTGGGTTGGGCAATCCTAGGCAGTTCTTTGCATTTTCATAGGTTGTGGATCTCTATAAAGGTCTCTGACTCTTGAAAAACGAGATTTTTTGATGAGGTGAGAGCCACATACATCTGTTAGATTAAGAGTAAGTCTTTAGGTACAGTAAGGAACTATATTGATTAAGAAAAATGGCAGTAGTAGGTTTCTCTCTATAGAATCTTTGTGACGTTTTAAGTTATCGATTTCTTCTTAGTTAACATTTGTGTTTTGGATGGATGCAGAAATCTGTCCACTTGATTTAAGTTTTAGAAATTAATTAGGTACAGGTTTTTAAAGTATTCCCCTACAATATGCCAAATCTATTTAGTGTCTGTGTAATGTAACTCTGAACGTTCCTGATTCTATTAATTGGGTCATTTTCTTTCTTTCTTTTGGTTAATTGTGCCAAATATTGGTCTTTATCTTATATTCTTAAATAACTATCTCTTAGACTCATTGATTTATTTTTGTATTCTTTATTTCTGCTCCATTAGTTTCTGCTCTGGTTTTTATTATTTCTTTCTCTCTACTAATACAGAGTTTGAATTGACATTTGTTTTTTTTCTAAATCCTTGATTTATATCATTGAGTCATTTATTTGTGTTATATTCTTTCTTTATTTTCAGCAGAACTCAGAAATAGTTAAGTCTCTCTCGTGTCAAACATCTTCCAAAGGCTTTTGTGTCATCCTATAATTTTCATTTAAATCCAGGTTTTTCTTCTCTCTTTGAGTTCTTCCTTGATTTATTCATTATTAGGCAGGGTGTTGTTTGATTTTCATGATTTTTTGTAATTTCTATAGATCCTTGTGCTGTTGATTTTAAGCTTTATTGGATTGTGGTCAGATAGGTTGCACAGGGTTATCTCAATTCTTATGTATTTGTTCATATTTGGTTTGTGTCTTGCTTTGTCATCTATTTTTGAGAAATTTCAGTTCACTACTAAAAGGAATAAATATTTTTTGGTGTGTCAATGGAATGTTTTATAAATATCCATTAGTTCCAAGTGATAAATTGATGTCATTTAATTTTGATGATTCTGTGTTTCTTTTTTGTTCAAATCTCCTATTGGAGAAATTAGGGTGCAGACATCAACTATAACCACTGAGTTGAGTTTCATTAGTGTCTTGAAATCAAGTGGTATGCTTTTTATGAAAGTGTCTGTGCTAGAACTTGGTTCATAACTGATAACTGTAGTGTCTTCTCAGTTAATTGTTCTCTTTATCAGAATAAAGTGCCCTTCTTTATCTCATCTAATCAATTTTTGCTTCAGATCTATTTAGTCAGATATTATAATAGTAATGACTGCTAGCTTTCTGGTCATTTGCTTTGAATACTTTTCCAATCCCTTGACTCTGAAATATCTATCTCTGAAGAGAAACTGAGTTTCTTGAAAACAAAATAACTGATTTTCTTTCTTAACCTTTTCTACTATCCTATATCTTTTGATTGGAGAGTTGAGCCTATTAATATTTAAAGTTATCATTGAAAGGTGCATGTTGATTACTTTGATTTTACTTTTGGTACTATTTTTGTTTAACCTTACTTTGTGTTTCAGTAATTATTATTTCATTTGTTTTCTTTCTGTAGCTTTGCTATTCCCTCTTTTCAGTCCAAAGTACTGCTTTTAGTATTCTCTGTAGAGCTGGTTTTGTGGACATGAATTTTTGTAGCCTGTTTACAATTTTTTCAGTTTTAGGAATTTCTTGAGCCTTGTAAGTTGTTTACGCCCTCAGTTTTATAAGTCTCATATATGTTCTGAGTCTCAGTAAGCCTCCTTCCAGATGGAATATTTAAATTCAGATGAAATTTATATACAATGGTCAAAGAATTATTAATTTTTGGCCAGATGATCAACTAATGACTGTGTAGTAGTAAAGTTACCCATTATTATTGTACCTGGATCTATCTAATCTTTGCTTAATAGTATTTCTTTCCTGAAATATGATGGATTGACATGTTTACTTAGAATTCTATTTTTTTTGTTTATTCCTTTCACTCATAGGTAGTGACTATTTTATTTCTTGTAACTACATTTGAACTTGTCTATTTTATCATACATGAGTATTGCTATTTATATTTCTTCTCCGCTTGGATTTCTTTGATCTATCCCTTCCTAGCCTTTCATTTTTAATCTGTGTATGTGTTCTTTTTAGTCTAATTAGCTAGCCTTTGTCTTTTTTTCTTTTTTTTTGGCCATGAGGTGTGATTTATTTTCATCAGTCATACAAATAATTTTCTATGACATCACAGGGTAAACCAAGTGGCCTGGTGGGTTCACAGTGCATCTTTTGTCTTGCATCCATCCATTTTACAGGTGACCTTTCTTCCACATAATGATGGGGCTCTCAAAAATGATGGGGTGGTGTGGGAAAGTCCTCCTATGCTTCTAGGAAATTTCACTCCTCTTTTCCTATTCAATGGTTTCTTTGGTTGGCAGGGTGTTCTTCTCATGCATCCCAGTTTACTTCACCTTGACTTTATTGAAGCTGGTGATTTCCCCTACTGCAGGCTTGTCTGCCATTTTCGTCCAACTCAAGTCTCATTCTGAGCTGGTGCTCAAGGGGCTGCCACTTGCAATGCTGCAGCAAGAGACCTAGCCTGTGTATCTTAATTAAATTGTTAAAATAATTTACACTTTGGACTATTGTTGATGATTATGTGTTTATTCCGATGACTTTATTGGATGTTCTGGTTGGTTCACATACTATTTATCTTTTATTAACCATCACATCTGTTGCTGATTTTCTCAGTCTTGTTCTGAATTGGTAGCATTCATATCATCATCCGCTTGTTTAAATTCTCTTTGAGGTCACTAGTCATTTCCAAAACTAGACTACTGGATTATTTGTCCAGCATTATGACAACTGTGTATCCTAGGATTCAGTTAGTGAACAGCTGTATACTTTTGTACATGTCATACTTCCCTGCTTGGTCATGTTTCCCCTGTTTCTTTTTCTTTAATTAAGTTATTTATTTACTTTATATCCTGTCCATAGCTTCCCCTCCCTTCTCTCTTCCCAGTCTCTCCTCAACTCCTCTCATCCTACCCATGTTCCTCTCATCCCTTCCTCTCTGACAAGGGAAGGCCTCCCATGGATTTCAACCAGCTTTAGCATGTCAAGTTGCAGTAAGAGTGGGGACATCTTCTATGAAGGCTGGAAGGATGAGGCAGCCCAGACAGGGGAAGGGGATCCAAACAAACTGACATAACAGCAGAAAACCAAAGTTGTTAGAGCAATGCAATTTAAATTAAATACTGTATACTATTATGCCAACAATAATTGTAACAATGAAAATGTGGAAGAAGCAAGCTGTGAAGCCTAAATTTAATTAAGAACAAAATACTGATTCTGGTAACTCTTATCGTTCACTGTTCAGAATAATGTTAGTTCTTTCTTATGAAGACTTTTCTTGCTCACAGAACCACATGCTAGCTAGCAGCTTCTAAGCACCATTTCACTCTAGAAATGGATTTCACTTTACTTACTGGCACTAAGTATCATGCCAACAGTTTCCTGCCTGCTGGCAAAATGTAGCATTGAGCTGCATCCATGTCTGTGATTGCTATTTTAATAATAGAAGGTGCTTATAAAATCCTAATGACATGCAAGTTAAGTGCTCATACATTTACAATGGAGAGTTTACTTAATATTCCTTAGTAGATAACACTTAATATTAAATAGGTAATCACTATATTTATAGATGACTAAGCCAAGGCAGCACTGAAACTAGTCATGATCATGGCACACAGCAGCCCAGTCTTTGAGCTGAGTCCCATGCTTATAACCAGAACACCATTCAATAAGTGCTCATTTTCTGAAAGAAGTCTTCATGTGTGGATTTGAGTAGACCATCAATCTGAACAGTGTGCCATGTTACTTTCTATCTCACATAGAAGCTAGACAGCAATGGGTGCAGGACAGAGGAAGCAAACATCAGGACTCTCCAATCAAACATAACAAACACAAGATATTGTAGAATCCAGCTCTTCCATGTGAATGCAACTGTTACAGAAGAAGGGACAGGTATGTGAGTAACATAAGAATATAGAAGATGAAGCTGTGAAATTGATATCTTCTCACATCGAGATGATGGCTCAAAGGATGCAGAATGCAAGCAACTCTCTAACCAGCTTGGGAGTTCAATGTTGTCACTAATTTCTTCTTTAGGATTCAAGTATAGTGGATCCAGAAAAACTGAAATTAAAAGAACCACAAGCAAGCTCATATTTCTGAAAGCAGATTCACACTTCAGACATGGAATTCCATTCTTTGTGAAAGTAAGGTTCATAGATGGTTAAGCTGTAACAACCCAGACCAGTCTGCTTGATGTTAAATGTGTCTGACATCATTGGTTGGAACACAAGAAGTGCAGCTTAGTGGTGGACTTTGTACATAACATGCAATTCCCAGAACTAAACTGAATACTTAGAAAGGTTATGAAGAGGCTCCAAATCTAAAACATATGCAGCAAGGTTTTCATTGATAACTACTGTACTTTAAACCCCAGAATGTCACTGTGTTTCAATGGTGAAGCACCATGTGCTACATATCCATAACAAATCCACACACTCCATTAGCCTCTGCGCCCTCACAAGTTGTTCTTGTGATTGTGTCAGAGCATCTACTTCCTAGTTTACCCAATTGATTTGTTGATGGTTTCAAATGAATAATAGGAAAGTAGAAAGCATCTATAAAGCATCTGTTATGATGTTAAGCATTTGAAATGGGAGAATGACAATAGCAACCAACCAGAGCTCCCAAGGTCTAAACTGCCAGCTTGGGAACACACATGGAAGGAATCCATTGCTACAGCACTATAGGTGGTGAAGAATGGCCCTGTCAGGCATTGTTGTGAGAGGAGGCCCTTGGACCAGTGAATGCTGGATGCCCCAGTGTGGAGGAATGCAAGGGAGGGGAGGCAGGAGTGGGAGAGTGGGGTTCCAACCCCATAGAAGCAGGGGGATGGGATGAGGGTTTCTGGGGGTGAATGGGGAAATGGAATAACATCTGAAATGTAAATAAATAAAATATCCAGTAAAATTAAAAGAATATTATACCTTTAGTTCCTATATTTGAACAGGACAGCTAGTTCTGCTGGTATAGATTTTTGAAAAACAGTTTTGCATGCTGAATTAGTTGGCGCAGCTTTGGAATCTTTATATAATACTGAAACAGGGCTTTCTCTTACATTTTACATTGTATTTCCATGCCTAGACTATATGTTACTTTCTTGTTCAACTTAGGTCCGCCTAGTGGATATCAAAGGAGCTCCTATCCCAAATGAGCAAGTCTTCATCAAAGCACAAGAAATTAGGTATACCAATGCTACTACCACTGATAAGAATGGCCTGGCAAAGTTCTCCATAGACACCAGTGGCATCTCAGACTATTCACTCCATATCAAAGTAAGTCAAAAATGAGGAGGGCATAAGACACAAGATGAAGTTTTGCAACAGCATGAACTCAATATTGGGAACCTTAATGAAAAGAATATTCCATGCCAAACTCTCTTACTTTAGGCAAAACCAAAAAGTTTCTGATCATTAATAAAAGTATGATAATACATTGTGAATACATTTTTAACAGAATAAGGTTTTTTTTATAGTCTCTTTTACTTTATTTATGTTTTAAATATCTCAAGTTAGGACCTTCAAATAAAAAGTGATTAAAAGTTCATTTTTGTCTATTTAGTCAAGGATAGGTGTTGTGTATCCTCAAATTCATTACCTCTGTGATACCAACATCTTCACACTTTGTCTCTTAATTTGGTTTCAGGTGCCTTGAAAGTTGTGGCCATGATTTTATAGTTTATCTTTCCCACTCATTAAGTATAATCCTAGTAAGTATGAATATAATTTAAAAAAATGAAAAAGAGCCATTATACTCCCAGTTCCAATAAACAGAAAGTGGAATATACAATGTAAGTTAAACAGTTAAGTTTAAAAATAGAGATAAACTTTATTACTAAAATAGCAGAAAAGGAAGTCTGAGAAAAGAAAAAAAAGAATTTGTACAGTCTACCAGGAGTAAAATTCTATAATAAACAATCAGACAGCTATCACATAAATAATGTACCTTTTGGTGTACCTCTTATTGTTAACAGAACTAGAACATGAGAAATACAAAACTGATGAATGGAAGGAAATAATAAATATGACTGAGAGCAATCATGGGGACCAAAGGGAACAGTAAAAAGGTCCAGGGGAACCCAATGATTCTATGCTGAAAGTTCATCTCACCCATCAAAATGGCTATCATCAGGAAAGCAAATGTTGGCAAGGTTATGGGAACAAAGGAACCTATAGGCACAGTTGGTGCAAAGATAAATTAGTATGACTATTAAGCTCAGAGCTTCTACTAAAATCCAAAGGGAAGCCAGTATAAACTACAGGTATGCCATGGCCATATACATGCCATATGAATGAAAGCTAACATATGTTGGAGACATCTACATCCCATGGCTATCTCAGCAGTTCTCAGCACAGCTGGGTTATGGAGTCAACATTAATGCCTATTGGTGATGAGTGTTTACAGAGAATCTCTTGGGCAATGCATGGAAGAATCACCTGTCAATAATAAGCTGTTGGACTATTAGTCTAGGTAGGAAAAGAGAAGGGAGAGTTTCGGTACAGGGAGAATTTCTGGGATAGAGTCAGGTATGGGAGATTCACCCCAAACTGAGGAGAGGTAACCACAGAAAAGAATAAACAGGATAACTGAGTTAAGAGTTAACAGGAGAACTCAAAGTTTTTTAACTAAAAAATTATTCATAATAATTCAGTCATTATTTCGTGAACTTGGACACAGGTGGAGAAGCCCACCATTACATGAGTAGACAGAGAATATTGGAAGTATGTGCACATTGGACTTTTACTCATATATTTACAATAGAATCATCTTGTCTATAGAGAAAAAATGGGTTTAGAAATTGTCAACTTAAGAAAAAAGTATTAGTCTAGGAGAAATTATCCCCCGTATGTCCCCCATACGTGGAATCTAGGGAAAGGACAGGAATGAAGGCAGAGAGGGTCTATTAAGGAGGAAGGGAACTGGAGGGAAACATAGGATTGGGTACTAGGATGGATGAGTACGCTCAGAGTACATTACATTAATATATGAAAATGTTTCTGTCAACCCATTATTTAGCACAGTCACAATGCACTAAAATTCATATTTGTAAATACTTTTCATTGTATTATTACATGCACAATAAATACTTTCTTTTTCTCATAAAAATAGAAAACTTCCCTCTTCTCTCTTACTTGGTATAAATATTTGCCTCCATTATGAAAATTCAGGGTATTAGACATTAATCCATTTAATAAAATTCCCCTCCATTTTTAATAAGGTGTACAAAATATTTCATCATTAAATGAGATGGGAAAATACGCTGATTGATAATAGAAGAGAGATTCTGCTTGCTAGGCAATCTACTGCACAGTACTTTGTTTCTCCAGGTCTACCACAAGGGGGAAAATTCAGGTCCCTATTCATTTTGCATGGAAGAAAGACCTGCAGAGGCAAACCATGTGGCCTATGCTGTTTACTCCCCCAGCAAGAGCTACATCTACCTTGAGACAGAGACCAGCAGCATCTTGCCCTGCAACCATATTCACACAGTTCAGGCACATTTTATTCTGAAGGGGAAGAACTTGGGAGTGCTGAGAGAGCTCCTTTTCCACTACCTGGTGAGTTCTGGCTCCAAATTGAAAAAAAAAATAGTACTTCCTCTCCTGACCATGTCTCTCCTGACACATTGGGTTCTAGGCTGGGTATTTCTGCCTAGAATACAATAGATTCTTCTATGTCTTCTAGCACACTTAAAAGAAAGCCTTGTAAAACATAGATGTTAGCTTGGAAAATGCTTTACATTTTAGGTCATGGCCCAGGGCAGCATCATCCAGACTGGAAACCACACTCATCACATGGAGCCAAGAGAATGTAAGTGTCTCCCTCACAGTAACATTTCTCCAACTGAGAGTCCACATACTCACCAAGGGAATCTTACCACTGAGCAGCTAACAGTGCCATCGTGCTTGTGTGTCTCCATAGACACTCTCCACAGTAGGAACTCATGTCCAATGTATGCTCTCACTCATGATCTTCAGAAAAAAGTCTCAGAGTCCCAAACTGAGTATCATTCAACATGGTGAAAATCTATTGTGAATATGTACCACCTGAATATACACAGTACTCCAAGATACATTCTACATGAGGAACCTATGCAATCACATACAGATTTATCCCCAAGGCAAATGAGTTATCTTAGTGTCTGTCTAAAAACAATCTGGAGGGTACCAGTCTTGGACCTTACCATTCTAGCTACACTGATTTTCATATGTTTGATTCATTTTTATTATTTTTAAATTGTGTGTGAGGTGCATGTAGGTAACTATATGCGTTCCACTACAAGTACTCTGAAAGCCAGAGGCATCAGATCTCCTGGATATCCTGGATCCAGAATTACAGAGTTCTGAGCACCCTAGTGTGTGTGCTGGGAATCAAACCTGGGTCTTCTAAAAGAGCATCAAGTGATCTTAACCTATGAACTATCTCTTCTTTCTTTTATTTTTACTTTTAAAGACATTTTATTTATTCTTTGAAACTTACATATATTTATACAATGTATTTTATTCATACCCTCTCCCAACTAATACCCCATGACTCCTCCCTGCCTACCTCAAAAGGCCCCTTCCCTATTTTATGTCTTTTTTTATTTCAAGACTGAGTTTCTCTGTATAGCCCTGACTGTCCTGGAACTCACTCTGGCTGGCCTCGAACTTAGAAATCCACCTGCCTCTGTCTCCCAATTGCTGGGATTAAAGGCATGTGACATCACTGCACGTCTTCTTTTTTTTTAACCTCTTGAGTTCAGTTAGTGCTACCCATACACGATGAAGTATTGGGCCAGCCCCTGAAACATGAACAATCTACCAGAGACTTCACCACTGATCAGATCTGACTCTTCCTCCCCTCCACAGCCATCAAGTGTCAAAGCGCCTCAGCTAAGAGTGGGTCTTCACAAATCCCTCCTCTTCTATGCTGGGATATTGGCTGGCTTGCTGCTGGTAAGGTCTTGGGCAGGAAACCATAGCTGCTGTACTTTGTGTGAGAAGTCACCCATCATAACTTGATTATACTTGCTCAGTTCTAACAAAATGTGACTCATCTGTCACTCCCTTAATGGGGCCTCTTACATATGCTCCTATTAAGATACCAAGTTATCACTGAATCCTGGTAATCTCGATGCTCTGATCTTGCCATCTTTTCTTCCCAAAGTGCACTTACCACATGCAAACACATGTTCTATACTTTACCTTTTATTATTCATTTCTCTCTATGGCTATATCAACTACATGGAGCACAATTGAAACCGTATACTATTTACAGGAGTCTCACTCATGTTAGAGACAGTAAAACTCTTCTTTATATTGAATTAAAAATAGAATTTATTAGGAATAATAATGTTATTACTCTAATAGCTTAAAAATAATTATTGACACTGGCTAACAGCAAGTTTTAGATGTAAACTTGCTTGCTCCATACAGTCACAGATATCTTTCAAGTAATTTCTAGAAGTGGTAGATAGTCAGTGAATGGTCAACAAATTAACTGAAAAGTAGTTTCCATGGTATTGACCAATTATAAAAACTATTTAGCCATTTAATAAAATATGCAATTAGTTCTTCAACAAACCCTAAGAAGGAATCATAGCACCCATCATGAGAAACAATAAGAGAGACTTCAAAAATGCATAAATTTCTCTCAAGAGATGTAAATACTGTGAACATTGCATTGAGAAAAAGTTTAGTACTAAAAATATGCTTATTATTGCCAAATGTGGCTTGCTCCTCTGAGATAATTATTAATTTTCAGCTTCCCGAGTACCAGGCTTTCCTCTCCATTAGTCTTCCTTTTACCTGAATAATAAATGGGACATAAGCCAAGGTTGTCTCATCCCTTTTTATAACAGGAATATCTAACATGCTGTTTGGGAAGCTAAGGTATAAAAGAGATAAGAGGTTAGCATATGTCTAGCTATAAATAACCAAGATAACTTTTGACAATGAACGTCTTGGTGGAAGATATCTTTGTGATATCCTCCTGAGATCATTAGCATGCAGACAAGTAACAACAGGACAGGAAGACTGTCTTCCAGATATGGACCGTCTTCTAAATTCCCGTGTTCACTTACTTGGGTTTTCCTGTCAGTAGTCTAACCCATGACCATCTCTTCCCATTTCCTCCAGCTCCAGTAAAAGGAAACTTTGCCTTGGAGATCCCTGTGGAGTTCAGCATGGTCCCCATGGCTAAAATGCTCATCTACACCATCCTGCCTGATGGAGAAGTGATTGCAGATTCTGCAACCTTTAAAGTTGAAAAGTGTCTTCGCAACAAAGTGAGAGATTTGTTTGTAAAATTTCTATTTTAAAGCGTGGGGGGAGTCTTAAAGACACAGATTTCAGATGAATATACTAAACCCAGTCACTGGTATGTGCCTCAGTGGCAAAGATGTGGACATTACCAGAGTGCCAGATTTCAATTCCCAAATCACACACATGGTCGGAGGTTTAAGAGAGAGGAAGCAAGGAAGTGGAGACCAAGAGAGAAGAACTGAAACCTTAATAACTAATTCAAAGTTGTATAACTTACATTTCATTGTATTTATCTGTGTGTGCACATGTGCATGTGAATGTACACACGTGGAGGAAAGAGAACAAGTTTTGGAAGTCTGTGTTCTTCCTCATGAGTCTAAAAGGTCAAGTTCAGCTCAACAGGCTTGTCAGCAGATACCTTTACCCACTGAGCTATCTCAAAGACCCTTAATGTCTTACATGAGACCAGTCATAGGATCCAGGCCTATCAATTGTTAGTATATTTAATTTCCCTCCAATTTTTCCTTATAATTTTTGTGTATGTGTGATAAGAACATAAGACCCTTGAATTATTTGACACAGCATATTGAATGTGTGTGGTATCATAGATCTTCAGTACCTATTCACATTAGGCAGTTGGAACTACATCTGTTAGTGAGCATCTCTGCTTTCCTTACCCTAGAGTAGCTAATGACACCTCTGATCTGCTTTCATCAGCCTCTTTCAATACAACTCAGTCCGTGGCAGTTTGCTTCACTCACTGAAATGAAATAAGCAGCATTATGAGATGAAAGTGAATGGCAGATGTAGACATATTTCCAATTAGAATACTGATTTTTCCACTCCAAGTATGAGATTCATCATGAAAAAGTCCTTTCAAATGAGTAACTTTGTTGGTTGGTTGTGGCATGCGTTTTTAATCCCAGCACTCGGAGGCAGGCAGGTCTCTGAGTTCAAGGCCAGCTTGGTCTACAAAGTGAGTTCCAGGACAGCCAGGGCTACAGAAAGAAATATTGTCTCAAAAAAAACAAACCTCATTAGCAAGAGAAGGTGGGGAAGAGGGAGGGAGAGACACAGAGAGACAGAGAGACAGAGAGAGAGAGAGAGACAGAGACAGAGACAGAGACAGAGACAGAGACAGAGAGTGGTTTGGGAGATGGGGGAGAGGGAAAAGAAGAGGAGATGAGGAGAGAGGCGGGAGTGTAACTTCAGGGCTGCAGAGATGGCTCAACAGTTATTAGCACTTCCAGCACTGAATTCTGATTCCATCACACATATAAAATCCAGGCAGGACCAGAGGGTCCTATTACTCCAGTGCTGTGCTGGCTTGAGGCAGAGAATTACTGGAACTTACTTGCTGCCAGTTTAGCTCCAGGATTATGTGGAACATTCTCAAGAAAATAAGGTAGAGAGTGGGAAAAGGGCACCCATACCCTCCTCTGGCCTCTGCTGGGTGCATGGGTACATACACCTGCACACGTATGTGCATTACACCACAGTCACATACATGTGCACAAACACCAAAAATGAGCTATTTGCAAGAATCTCAGGGAAACAAAATTTTCCTTTGTTTCTTCGGATTTTAACTGACACATTTCGTGTCTTGCTAAATCAATTCTGGGGGAAAAAAGAAACAATGAACCTCAGTTGTGCTTCTGACAGTATTCATAATCTGGAAAATCATATGTAAATGAAGAGTTCCAGGGTGTCTCCACCCTGCAAAAGCAGGAACAACCACACACACACACACACACACACACACTAAGTTTGATTTTTCTTCTCTCAGGTGGACCTGAGCTTCAGCTCATCTCAAAGTCTTCCTGGCTCACAAACCCATCTGAGGGTCACAGCTTCTCCTCAGTCCCTCTGTGGCCTGAGAGCTGTGGACCAAAGTGTGCTGCTCCTGAAACCCGAGGCTGAGCTCTCCACTTCCTGGGTGAGTCCCTTCAGCCTCTGTCCAAAACAGATCAGCAGAGACCGGAAGTGACCCTGGTCTTGATGAAACAGTGATTATTCAGTCACTAGGGCTCTTGAGTGTACAAATACTGCATTTAATGCTGACAGCGTCTCTAAAGGAGCATTTCATTATAAAATCCTGAAGAATGGATCAGAAAACTTTAGCAAATAAAGTGAAGACAAAGAAAAAAAAGTAAGGCACTCTGTCAGTTGCAAAATCTCTGTGCTCATACTGAACATGTCCTACCCCAGGAGTGGCTTGTCCCCTTCAGATGCTTATGAAGGAGCTTTTTATAGTCACATTGCATGTGGGAGTCAAAGGAAACCAATTATACAAATAGAATCTTGCACAACTCAATGGTTACCCAAATAAGAAAAAATGGATATTAAAAATTTTTAATTTTAAAATGCAAGGTTCTCAACTTGTTTTGAAAAATTCTCAGAAGCACAAATGAAACCACATACTATTTACAAGAGTTTTTTCCAAGAAAATGACAGTAAAACTCTTCTTTTTATTGAATTAGAAACATGTCTTACTAGGAATAATTATATGATCACTCTAAATAGTGTAAAAATTATTATTCACACTGGCTAATAGAAAGTTTTAGAATATACAGTTGATCTATAAATTTAAAAACAGCAATCTTTAGCCCAGATAATGCCGGGAATTTACTAGTGTTTAAATAACATGTAAATTAAACCAATGTTTAATTTAAGTTTAATGATGTGATGTTATCACGCACATGCAGAAAATGCTTTGGAAAGTATCCTGCTAAAATATTTTTCTTTTTGATTTTTACTTTTCCCAAATCTATTAAACAAGAGATTACTTGTTTATAGCTGACAAATACAGGCAATTCATTTGAAAACACAAGGGTCATTTAATATGATGATTGGAGTTTCCTTGCTTTCCCCACCCTGACTTCTCCATGCTCTGGGTGCTTGTACTTCTAATGACAGCAGCTATTCTTGAACACTCAGATATTTGTAGTGATCACAGTGATTATTATTATTTTGTCTGTGTGTGAGTATTTTCCAAGAAGCCAACCACTCAGTCAACTCATGAACCACAATGTCAGCCAATGATAACTACAGGAAAACTCCCCACTTGCCCTCATTATCTCCTGTCTTTTACAGATATACAATCTGCCAGGTATGCAGCACAACAAATTCAACTCACGTTCCCGCTTGTCTGAAGAAGATTGTGTGTGGTACAGTGCCTGGGAAACTAATAAGCGCCCAGACTCAGTACGACACAGAGAACAGATGGATGTCTACAGATATGTGGAGGTAAGCTCTATTATCTATCGATAGGCTGTGCTGTGAATTATTTAGTTTTAATGAACCTCTATATTAGTAAAGAATTTTAGGCTTAGGCCAATGATATTATGAGTCACTGGCAGACCACCCACCTTACATGTAAATCTACATTTTGGAAAGTGGCCAGTCTAGACTATTTGTCTCCCTCTATTTCTGAAACTGTCACAGAGTGGGGATGAACTGCTTAGTAGTAGTAGTAGTAGTAGTTGTTGTTGTTGTTGTTGTTGTAGTCATATTAACGGTTTTTCAGACAGGCTCTCATTATGTAGCTCTGGATATCCTGGCTCTCACTCTGTAGACCAGGTTGGTAGCAAACTCACAGAGATCTGTCTGCCTCTGACTCTCAAGTGCTGGGATTAAAGGTGTGTGTGTCACCATGCATGGCTGTGAGTAATTTCTTAAGAATAACAGCCTTGCATCAGAGAGAAGGCCCTCACATATGGCTCACTATAAATTCTATGTTCCTCACTGTACTCCCTCATGAGTATGAGACACACAATTTGAGTAGGAAATCTACTTCAACATGGAAAACTATATGTGAAGTATTTACTGAGATTTTAATATCTCCTGTTTTTCAGGATTTTGAGGTATTTTGCTTGATTTATACTTTTCTTTCTAGGACATGGGTTTAACAGCATTCACCAATTTGAAGATTAAATATCCTATATTTTGTTTGCACTATGACATGCTTCCAATGGCAGGTAAAAATAACAAATCAGTAGTTTCAGAACAAAATAAATGTGAATTATTTATCAAAGCTGGTAAAATAAAATTGCAATGCATGTATAGAATCCAAGTAAGAGCAAAAGAACCCAAGCTTACTGGAGAAAAATGTGCCCAGATGTATGCTGCTACTACAAGGCAGTTAAAAGCTTGACATTCATCTTTCAATGTTAAAATAAGAAAAAATGCAATAGTTATTGTGATACAGGATCGCTGTATGAAGTAAAAGAACTTCTGTAGATGTGTCATGAGAGGTGAAGAGAGTTCCATAAGCATTAGAGAGGAAAGAGACAGAAAATCCAGGCATTGCAAATAAAAGTGATGACAGGAGGGAAAATGCACACTCGTAGATTAATCAATGAACCATTTAATCTTTCTGTATTCCTCTCATCTGAGTCCCTTTCAGAGTGACTGCACCATTTGCATCCCCACCAACAGTGAATGAGGGTTCCCTTTCCCTGTATCTTCCTGTACCTTGTTCTAAGTTGTTTCGTTGACCTTAGCCATCTTGACTGGGATGAAATGAAATCTGAGTTGTTTTAATTTGCATTTGCTTAATTGCTAGCATAACAAACAATATGAGAAGATATGTCATAACCTTTTGAAATTTCTTTTGAAACCACTGTTCAGATCCACGGCCCATTTTTTTAAGTTGGGTTGTTTGTTTTCTCAACTCTTTGGTTTTTGAGTTCTTTGTACAGTGTAAGTATTTATCCTTTGTCAGATGTAGAGTTAGCCAAAGTTTTCTCCCACTCTCTGAGCTTCCACTTCACTCAATTGATTGTGCCCTAATTGTGCAAAAAAGCATTTCAATTTTGTGAGGTCCCCATCTGTCAAGCATTTACTGTGATTTCTAGTTGAATGGGTCTCATTCACAGTCCTTGCCCACACATTTTGTAGGGGTTGCTACATATAGTTCTTCCTCTAGCAGTTTCAGGTTACATGTTGAGTTCCTTGATGCATTTGGAGTTGATTTTTGTGCAGGGTCATAGACATAGGTTCCCTTTCATTCTTCTATGTGTGAGCACCCAGTCTTCCCAGCACCATTTGCTGAAGATGCTGTCTTTCCTCTCATGTATGTTTTGGCATCTATGTCAACTACCAGATGATTACATGATTGTGTTTGGGCCTTGTATTTTGTTCCATTGAGCTACATGTTTATTTTTGTGCCTTTAATATGCTGGTTTTATTACTATACCTCTGTAATATAACTTGAAATCATGAAACCTTATCTTTATTATTATTCATATTCTAAATACTAAAATTTATATCTGTGTTAACATAAAATAAAACATTATTCTGACTGGACTACATTAATTTCCCTTATACTGATTTGAAAAGAAAATGAAATATTTTCACAAGTTTGTAAATACAATAGGACCTGAGGCACTGTGACTACTCTAGACAATGGAATAACTGGACAACTATCCTGTAGTTGTTAAGGTAATGGGTGATGAACTTAAAACAATAGAAATCACTTAGTACTTGAAGGCAAATAGAAAGACCGAGGTCAGGTTACAGGTTGTGGCTATCACAGGGAAGGACCTACAAAAATGAAGCTCTGTGTGTGTCTATAAATTAAGAAATTGGGAGAGATTTTCTATGCTTAGAAGTCAGTTGGGAGACACTTATGTGAAGCCCTTACTAAATCTGCATATATACTTGTTCTTGAAAAAAATGCAGAGTACAAATACTCTATCACCAGCTTTAAATTCTACCTTTCTTGCCAGTACAAACCCAAGCTGATGCTATGATTCTTGGGTAATAAACTTTCTATTACTAACCAAGAGTTTGTACTCATACCTCTTTCAGTTTTTATACAAATTGAAAGCATATTAAAATATTGGGTTGAGCGTACAGATCTTAAAAAAGACAAAACATTGGAAGAATATCTCTGCTGATAATCTAGACATCATTCAGCTCTTGTCTGGAGTGATTCTCATTGTAGCCACAAGATTTGTTATCTAGAATTGTACTATAGATCTTCATTCCTCCTAAGGAGCACATTGTATCTGTAAGCATTCAATAACTATCCAATATGCAATCCAAGAAAATCTGAAACATAGTTTGTTTCAATGGCAACTACTCTAGGTGATGTTACACCTTTGACAAAGATGTTTCCCAGTCTCCTCCAAAATGAGTAATTCAATGCATCAGTTTCAATGTAGCTGTAATAGTGTTTAACAGTCAAGAAGAAACTGAAAATTAAGCTACATTTATACTGCACCATTGTGTTCCATTGTGTTCAATTTCTATGTTCATTTCTTTCATTGTAACTTCATAGGTCCTGTTTCAGGATCTGATAATAAACTTTCCTCTGAACGTTCTGGACATTTACGCTTGGTAGATAATAAAGATCCACCACCTAAAGATCCACCACCTAAAGATCCACTTATTGAGACTATTCGAACATATTTTCCTGAAACCTGGGTCTGGGATATAGTCACAGTAAAGTAAGTGATTTCCCTTTTTATGATTTGGGCAGGATATAAACATTTCCTTAGTTTCCTTGTATTTCTCTAATTAATTTTATCATAAGCAAAGGAATTTGGTCATTTACAAAACTACAGCATATCAACCCATCGAGTATACAATACAAGTATTTCTATCGCTCCCAGAAAATGCACAGAAGAACTATCATGTACCTTCCTAATAGTTAAAACTATTCAGGATCACCATATTGACTAGTAGGTGAGGCAGTCTTACATGGAGCAGACTATGGGACAGCTACATGGAGTAAGCCAAATAAGTCATAAAAGTGTTGTATAATATTTTGAAGATGGGAATTCAGAGAAAACTTTAAATCTTTATTCAGATTTTCACTAACCTATGAACTTTGAGACATTGCGGGGCTAAGACTTGAATTGGTAAAACAAGGTTAGAGAAAGATCTTTTATTGTGCCATCTGGAGTCCCACTTACTCTGTTCCCAATCTATCACTCCATTCAAAGACTTAAAGGGATGGTGTCTTGTCACACCCAGAATTATGATCTCAGAGACAATGAATTCATGTGCTCACTTTCTGTATTTTACAAACCTACTCTCCCAGCTCCTCAGGAGTGGCTGAAGTGGAAATGACTGTCCCTGACACCATCACTGAATGGAAGGCTGGAGCCCTCTGCCTGTCCAATGATACTGGCCTTGGTCTTTCCTCTGTGGCACCTCTCCAAGCCTTCCAGCCCTTCTTTGTGGAGCTCACAATGCCCTACTCTGTGATTCGTGGAGAAGCCTTCATGCTCAAAGCCACTGTGATGAACTACCTCCCTACAAGCATGCGGGTGAACACCTTTCTAAATTAAGCATGACCAGAGGGGAAGAGGGCAATTAGTGTGTGTAAATTATAACTAAGACTTAAAGGAAAAGAAGAAAGAAAGTGGAGAAGAGATTGTATTGTACAGGTCAGCAAGTGGTTCCAAATGCTTGAACAATTCCCAGATTCTAGCTACATATATAGAGAAAAGAGTTGTTTAACAGTATGGATACTACATAAAATTAGATGATTTTTGCCAGTATTTAAACAGCACATACTATACTGACAGAAATAGAATATTTCATGTAGCCCCTGTATACAATCAAAGGACATGGTCCACATAGATACAGGAGGTTGTTGTCACGGTAATATGGCATATTGATTTACAATGGATTTTGCTTTTATTAGAGGTAGGCGTATACTTTAAAAGAGTAGTTAAAATTTAATACAGTAAATGTACTTCTGCCATCAAAATAAAACAAATATAAGTAAACATATGTGTAATTATCTCCTTAATGGCTAGTGTACATAATACACAGGTGATAGCTAAATAAAGTTCTGGACAAGTATGTGCAGATGAAATCTATGCAAACCTTCTGTGTCAACTTAGGTGACGTATTAGGCCTGCTTTCAAACACATCCCTTCCTGTTCTCTTTCTAATACAAATCCTCTTCAGATTCTTTTGCCTACCTACTCCCATGTATAACACGTTGTCCTTCCATGGCAGCATCTTTTTTTTCATTTATTTGTTTTGCTCTTTCTTTTTCCCTGTTGGGCCACAGATGGGTGTGCAGCTGGAAGCCTCTCCTGATTTCACAGCCGTCCCAGTACAAAAAGATCAAGATTCTTACTGTCTTGGTGCCAATGGGAGGCACACCTCATCCTGGTTTGTAACTCCCAAAACTTTAGGTGAGTGAAAATTTTGTAAGGAAGCTCTACACAGAAACAGTGAGTGTAGGAAGTTCTTCAGTTACTTTCTTCTATTGGGTCCCCAAGGTGAAGTTCACAGTCATTGCTTCTACTGGCATGTACTTACAACCTACTTAAATATAAGACACATTCTTGAAACACTCCTAGAACTGAGGATACCCTGCAGATCTTGGGACTTGGTCGATGCCAGGTTCCTGAGCTCAGCTCTTTGGACCATTTGTTTCAGGGAATGTGAATTTCTCAGTGTCTGCAGAAGCACAACAGTCCCCAGAACCCTGTGGTTCTGAGGCGGCCACAGTTCCTGAAACTGGGAGAAAGGACACAGTAGTCAAAGTCCTGATAGTTGAGGTGAGTAAACTTCCTCAGTTGGCAGTGTGCTGAGTCCAGAAAATGAAGCAATGTTGACTATATTTAGATGAGAAACATAAGATATTAACACACAACTTTGAAGTAGGTCATATCTGGAAAGCCCATGCTTTTAAACCCACATACGCTCTGTTCTTTTCCCTTCCTAGTCTTGAAATTGATAATTTTGGGGCAGGAAGGTCTTATGACCCTACACTTCTCTTTATTATCTTTCCCCATTGCCTTCTTTTTGACCTGGAGTGCCCAAATTCTCACTTGCTGAAGCCATTCCAGCCCATCACCTTACAAGTAAAACTGTCTTTCCAAAGACAAAACAAAACAAAAAACTGTCTCCAGCAATTCTGTGTTTGCACTCTCAGTGTTTGATTTCTCATGTCTGAATTTCCTATCTTTTTGTCCAAGCCTGAAGGAATCAAGAAAGAGCATACCTTCAGCTCACTGCTCTGCCCATCAGGTGAGAACTTGTCAAAGCACAATGAGATAGTAACTTAAGTTGCTTAATAAGCGATCTTGCAGTATTCCTATAAGAAAATCAGAATAGTGTATGCCTTGTAACCCTAAAACACTAACAAAACTGAGTCTCATGAATTAAGATCATCATTTACCTGATGCAGCTCTCAAAACTATTGTTCACTGAGGGCTTCAAGGTTCACTGTACCCTCTTTTGGTTTTTAGAATTCATAAGCCTCTTCATCCATCCCAATACTTAAAAAATTATTGAAAATGAATGACTGAGATCACAGTTGGTATTTTCTCTAAAAAGGGGGGGGGTAGAAATATAGAGAATATATTGGAAGCATCATATTTGTTTTGTATCTGATAATAAATAAAAACAAAGATTTATATGGCTGAAAAATTTCATACATAGGCCAACCTAAAAAATGGTTTGTACTTAGCATAATTTTTTCTCTAGTGGAGGTTTTTATGACTTGCTCTTTTATCTCTGCTCCTCACTAGAATATAACTATAGCAAAGGAAATATAGAACCATACCATGCAAGAGAAAGCTCACTTTCTCCTATGAAGGACAAGCATAAAGTGAGAGACTGATCACTTACAATAATGACTGCATTCCCAGTACCTCTGTTAACAAGTGCTTGTTGTAGCTACTTAAAACATAATTGTCAAAAGAATAAAGAAATTAGAATAACAACTTTAAATTAATGTAAAATCCATTATTATATTAAAGTTAACAAAGAGATTAAATAAAGCAACTTTCTTTCTTAAGCAGACAAACTAATGTAACAATTCCTAATACAGTGGGTGGAAGAAAATCATCACATAATACTAAAATACTTTAAATGTTTTCCATGAAAGAAAGAGCAGAAATGAGAGGTGGATCACTGAAGATATATTTTTTTTAATCCAAAGACAGAATAACAAAAGCCCTATTCTTGCCACTGGTCAGCTCTGCTTCCCTTCATAGTTACTGATTACAGTGTAATCTACCCACTATCCCTGTCATAGGAAAGTGTCCAGGACAGCTGCATGGAAGAGATCAGAGAGCCTCCCAACTAACTCAGGGAACAGGAAGAACAAAAGCCGGCTCAGGGTTTCTCCATTCCCTTATTCTGACATATGGGATGTTTACTCACACATTGCTTTGTTTTAGGGTTCCATCCTTGTGCTAAAACACCATGACCAAAAGCAACTTGGAGAGGTGATCAGCTTACATGACTACAGTCCATCATGAAGTGAAGTCAGGGCAGGAATCTGGAAGCAGGAACTGAAGCAGAAGCTGTGGAGTGGTGCAGCTTCCTAGATTGCTCTGCCCTTGCTCAGTTTGCTTTCTTATACACCACAGATGGTGTACACTGGGCCAGGACCTGCCACATCTATTACTAAAAAAGAAAAGCTTCAAGACTGGCTTACAGCCCAAGGGTTAGGGAGGCATTTTCTCAATCGATGTTCTCCATTCCCAGAAAACACTAACTTAAGTCAAAGTACACACACACACACACACACACACACACACACTTTTCCTAAACCAAAATTCAGTCAATAACACAGTTTCATGTGTTTATTAAAATAACTAAGTAGGGCATTGATAGAGGTAGAGTATCACAGATCCAAGAGGCTCGGACACTCCATTTTGTACAGATGGTTTGGTTCAAAGCAATGGGTGATGAAAGGGAAGGCAATCGAGATTGAAAAGCCTATGGTACCAGGAAATGTAGATTTGTGATATTTACCACAAGATCATTTCTTCTAGGGAGGCAAGAACTCAGAGCTTAAGACACGGTTCTGAATCCACTGATCTCAGGGCACTTTAGATGTGCAGAGAACAGAGATAATCATCTACTTGTTTGTTTTGCTTATTAAGATGCAGAGGTATCAGAAAAATTGTCCCTGGTGCTCCCACCAACGGTAGTGAAAGATTCAGCCAGAGCCCACTTCTCTGTGATGGGTGAGTCAATCCATCCCTGAGAGACTTGTAACAATAGTCACTAACACTACCCTGTCCCCATCAAGATTCCAAATGTAGAGTCTGAACTACTACACTTGATCTCTTTAACGTCCTTAATACCCACTAAATAATACCGGTAATATTTAATAAATGGGGCTGTGCGGGCCGACAATCTAAGTGGCAGCATTTCTGCTTAGTTCAAGCTGCCATGCTCCATGATCTGAAGCCAAGTGTTCCTCAGCTGGAAGAGGCCAGAGGCCACTGGCGTGCCACAGCTAGAAATGGCCAGCCAGAAACACCAGCCCAGGCACCCACTAGATGCCAGCATGGGAGATGGCTCTGCCAATCTTCCACACTGTCTCCACAAGTCTGGGATGAGCCCAGATCATCACACCATCCACATGCTACCCAGAAGAAATGAGACTCTAATGTTGAAAGATTATATAATAACTTTATATATTTGGTAATGCTCAAATAACAAGAAGCCCACACAATTAGAGGTGTTACCCTTTACTAACCTAGATATTACAAATACCTTTGACTGCTGGAGACACACGTACATCCGCTGCCATTTTCCCCTCTCTCTCCATTTCTTTTTTCCTATCTCCTCCTCTGCCTTCTCCTTACTACTCCCACATTAGCTCCTCCCAAAATACTGAGTTAAATATAGTGGGAAATACACCACTATGCCCACTGAGTTCCAGCACACATCACCCATAAAATTCCATCACATCACAGAGAAGTGATTTTATTAAAGATGTTATTTTGTTCTTGAAGAAAATGGCAATTCTGATGTCATGCCTCTCCCTTCCAGGTGATATCTTGAGTTCAGCCATAAAAAACACACAAAATCTTCTCCAGATGCCCTATGGCTGTGGGGAGCAGAACATGGTCCTTTTTGCTCCCAACATCTACATACTGAAATATCTGAATGAAACCCAACAGCTGACTCAGAAGATCAAGTCCAAGGCCCTTGACTTCCTCAGAGCTGGTCAGTAAGGCTCAGAAACTACACCTGCTTCTTGTAAATATTCTCTCTAGAAATGTCTAGAAATGGGCTTAGCATTGGAGGAGAGAGCTGAGCAATGTTCTCGGTCAGTCCCATAAGCCAGGGTACATGAGGATCTATTTGACTTGAGATTTACTGCCTGCCATTCTCTGATGTATCAGTGTCTTCAGAATACACACAAAGCCTTCTATTCCAGGTTATCAGAGGGAACTGAACTACAAACACAAGGATGGCTCCTACAGCGCCTTTGGGGATCAATCTGGCCAGAGTCAAGGAAACACTTGGTAAGAATGGTCCACTGTATGCCAGGCCTTGTACAACACTTGTACCTCACAGCAGCTATACATGCATCTTGTTTCATGGAAGTCTAGCAGATGCCTGGACCTGAGAGGGACATGTCTGAGGTAACACAAGTCATAGATTGCAGGAGTAAGATCCCCTCAAGGCTCATCTGCTTTGACTCTGAACCATGTGCTTTACTGTCTTCAGTAAGCTGGCATTTTCATTTATCACCAACACCATTCATCAATAAACGCCTGGCTACACTTGGCTGAGCATCCAAAGATGCTCATAACTGAGACTTGAAAAGCTGATGCTATTCTGCATGTGACCTTGTATTGCATAAGAATGTATTATTGATGGCTGTTAGAGATGGCCCAGAGGTTAGGAGCACTAACTGCGCTACTAAAGGTCCTGAGTTCATTTCCCAGCAACCACAGGGTAGCTCACAACTGCTTATAATGGGCTCTGATGCCCCCTTCTCGTTTGTCTGAAGACACCAACAGTGTCCTCACATACATAAAATAAATAAATAAATCTTTTAAAAGATTATTCTCTAACTTAAAATTTAAAAAAACAAAGACTGTGTTATTGAGATAAAAACACACAAATGACAAACAGGTGACAGGAAAAAGAGACCGGCAAAATGAGAGAAAAACCAAGAAGAGGGATCTAATTTTATGAGGCAGAAAACATATAGCTGGGGTTTTTATGAAAAGAGATTATTCTTATCAACAAACAGAAATCACAGGAAGTGGGGAATGCCTATGATAAGCATACAGGTGTGTCACATAAACACCAGAGGGTCCAGGATAGAAGCAATGAGAAAGGAAAGCGGGAAGCACCTTTAACCACACCTAGTGAGTGCACATCCAAGTGGACCAAGGAATGGAAGACTTCTTTGGAGCAGCCAGAGTGACTGTCTAGCTGTTCTTCTCAGAGACCTTTAGACTGATTCCTCAGGAGTATGGACCCAGCCCCTGGAAACTCATGTGTGGAGGAGCTGCCTCATAACTAAAGCTTCATCCCCCACTCTCCCTCTCTCTCCCATCAGGCTCACAGCCTTTGTGCTCAAGTCTTTTGCCCAAGCTCGAGCCTTCATTTTCATTGATGAGTCACACATCACCCAAGCCTTCACCTGGCTCTCCCAGCAGCAGAAGGACAATGGCTGCTTCCGGAACTCTGGGTCACTCTTCCACAAGGAGTTGAAGGTGATCTTTTCTGAACTGATGATCTAATAACATCTTAAAGTCAGGTCATACTACCTACCATGGGGAGGAATAAGCCTCTAGGTTGGGAATGTACTTTTTCATAATGGGGATATGAATGGGAACTTCCGTTGAATACATGGATTGGCCACGAGCGGGGAAGACAGTGTTGATAAATGGCTTGCTGTATGTTCTGCTGATTTCACTCCTTGTTTGCAGGGGGGAGTAGATGATGAAATGACCCTCTCTGCCTACATAACCATAGCCCTTCTGGAAAGTTCACTTCCAGCCACGGTAGGCGCCATGTTGCTTTTCCAGCATCCAAAAGTGGTATAAACCCTGTGGTTTTTTAACCTTTCTAAAGTCAAGTGGCATCTTCCCTTTTGTTTTGTTTTGTTTTGTTTTGTTTTGTTTTGTTTTCAATGCTTTGCACTTGTCTGATTCCATTAATGAGCATCCACTTGCTCAATGAAACCCTGGATATGTTACAAAGATCAACCTGAAAACACAAGCTCTGATAACTGTCCCTGTTAGTGTGTATCTTAAATGCAACGCAATTTATAAAAAGAAATGGCTCCCAAAAGAGAGAAGAGAGGGTAGACAGACAGTCAATGGCAAGAAGAAGATAGAAAAGAAATAAGGGGGGAGGGAAAGAGGAAAAGAGTGGAAGTGAGAGAACAGGAAGGAAGAGAGGGAGGGAAGAGCAAGGGATGTAGAGAAAGGGAAGGACAAATGGATAGAAGGAAGAGAAAAGAATGTGGGAGAAAGAATGGGGAGTAGGAAGCGAGAGAGGAGAGGGGAAGGAGAGGAGGGCTGGGGAGGGTAGAGAAAGTAAGGTAGGGAAGGAGAAAGGAAGACAGGGAAGGAGAGGAAAGAAGGGAGAGGGAAGGAGGGTAAAGGAAGGGAGGAATGGAAAAGAGTGGGAAGGAGGAGAAGGAAGGGAAGGGGAGGAGAGGGAGGATTGATTTGAAAAGCATAAACACTGTTGCCTCCATATTTGTCCTGGGACCTGCTAGGACCTTTTTCACATAGCTCAGTTTTCCTTGTTCTACCAAAAGCATCCCATCGTCTCCAAAGCCCTGAACTGCCTGGAATCATCCTGGAA
The DNA here is from genome assembly GCF_004785775.1 of Grammomys surdaster. Lineage (NCBI taxonomy): Eukaryota > Metazoa > Chordata > Mammalia > Rodentia > Muridae > Grammomys > Grammomys surdaster. Next base: position 2,249,780 of record NW_021621449.1, read on the forward strand.
GACCATAGAGCAAGGAGGAAATGGCAGCTTTGTGTACACCAAGGCGTTGATGGCCTATGCTTTCGCTCTGGCGGGGAACCAGGATAAGAGAAATGAAATCCTGAAGTCACTTGATAAGGAAGCTATAAAAGAAGGTAGGAATGTGTGTTCTCATGTGTGTCTTCATCCAGCTCGAGTGTAGGAAAACAGGGGAACATATGTAGTGTGGAAAGAGCATTACATGTCAGTCCCATCTCTATGGCACACTGAGGATTTTCCTTGGGCTGCCGCATTCAGAAATGTGCCTTCTATACAAAAGCCTTCTGTTTGGTATTTCTGATAGTGTGACCAAAATCAACAAATACAATATCACAGTAGAACACATGCAGGTCTACCTCTGTTACAAAGGTGAATGTAGTTAAAGCCCAGCTTTTCTCTGCTACCTATAAACCTACCAGGAGCAGCAAAGACTGTGAAGAACACAAAGAGGAAAGATGCATCAAGGTTTTGTTATTTCAGTGGCAACACTGACCCCACTGGGAAACTTTACTAAGTCATTTGATTTGAATTCTGAACAAGGTTCATTTTGTTGGGTATGAAGGAGTTAATGAGTAAAAGAATTGTGCCTGCTACTTTCTCTTCACCAGCTCTGCTAGAACAACGTTGATGATGCCATTTAGTTAATAACTTACACATTTCTGTCCGTGTTTTTTCTCAATCACGACCCATAGAACCAAGCGAAGGTTTTTACTTTGGATTAGTAAATGTGACCTTATTGTGAGTGAAATTTTTAAAACCTCCTACAACCTTTTATAGTTACTTTTTTCTGCATATGGACATGCAATCATTGACCACTCAGGCTTTTGATTATTTCTCTATTTTTACCCTAAGACAACTCCATCCATTGGGAAAGACCCGAAAAACCCAGGAAATCTGAGGACACTTTATACAAACCCCAGGCTGCCTCTGCTGAGGTAGAGATGAGTTCCTATGTTGTTCTGGCTCGACTCACTGCCCAGCCAGCCCCAGCCCCTGAGGACCTGACTTTGTCAATGAGCACCATCAAGTGGCTCACAAAGCAGCAGAATTCCCGTGGTGGCTTCTCCTCCACACAGGTCAGTGGTTTCCCTTCATAGTCTCCATGGACTTAGGGGATTTGAAAAAGAGATGCAGATGCAGGGACCATAGAAAGATGAAGAGGCGAGAACAAGGGCATGTTACTTGTGGATATTTTTTGTCTGTAGGAAGTGAGGCCTTTTGTATTCCATAATAAATTTCCCTAGATCCTGTGCCCGATGACAGGAGTTCTCTTCAGACTACACTTAATGAAACAGGCCTATGTTGCCTAGAACTTCTAACCCAGATCCAATCCTTGATATAAAACAATGACAAAAATCCTGGACTATCCAGAATCCTAGACATAGTTTGTACACTCTAGAACAGCATGTGGAAACCTAAGACCAAACCAACATGAATATTGCGCTACTGGACTTAGGTACAGCTATTTCCCTTCTCCTGATAGACTCTCCTTAATCTTATGGAAGGGTAGATAACCCTCAGGTTTTCTCCAAGCTACCCAGAAGTCCTGCTGCCCCACTTTACTTCTTGATACTTGGGAAGAGCTAGGATTGTAAACTATTCACTTTATCATCTAGACAGTATAACTCTCACGGGGTAATATCTCCCACCTCCAAAAATATACATCTACCATAGTAACTATAATGTATTATGGGCATATAGGGCAGAATTAATCCCCAGAGAAGTATAGTGAGACAGTATGGTCCTCTAAAGGAGAAATACAATGTACAAAAAGAAAACTTCCGTGATACTAGCCACCATGCTTTGAATCTCAGTTCTTTCCCTCTCTCCTTTCAATAGACATAAGTGTTGTCATTATAAAACCCTCAATACATCCATCTGCTCTCTTGTTGGACTGTGTTCTCAGTACAGCATCTGGAGCTCCCTGGATAAGAAAGTATCATATGACAGAGCTCCTTCCTGGAGCATGAATCCTACACTTGCACAGAGCATACCACCGAGGAGCAAGGCAGTGAAGGACAACACTAGATCATAGATTTTTTTCTATTTAATAAGACTGAATCATGACAGGCACTTGGCCATCCTGTTTGTATGTCTTGGTGACTCAGCAAGGGCAAAAGTAAGTTTGTTGAGGAGACCAGCGTGATTTTGTGGGAAGATGGAGGGTGTAACCATTGGAACCTGTAACAATTGGAAGAAAAACAACAAATGCTGAGAGGAAAATCTAATTTGTATTTGTATTTTCTGTTGGCGGTAGGGGTTGATTCACATATGCTAGGCTACTCTAAGGAGAAAAAAACATGTGAGTGTTTTTGACTCTCAAACATACTCTATTTAAAAGCCTGAAATAAAGTCTAGAGCTCAAATAATTAGAGACAAAATCTCCTGACAGTTTGTCAGAGCTAGAATAAACTTTGGGAAGAGCTCAAGACCTTCCAAATGGATGTTATCCTGAATATTTTTATTCATTCCTGTCAGGACACTGTGGTGGCCCTCGATGCTCTGTCCAAATATGGAGCAGCTACTTTTTCCAGAAGCCAGAAATCTTCTTTGGTGACCATCCAGCCTTCAGGGTCATTTTCCCAAATGTTCGAAGTAGAGAACAGTAATCGCCTGTTACTGCAGCAGGTCCCATTACCAGACATTCCTGGGGACTATACCATAAGTGTGTTGGGTAAAGGATGTGTGTATGCTCAGGTAAGATGCTGGGAAGTTGTGGGTATGCAGCTGTGAGCCTCCTTCCCCAAAATGGAAAGTCTGGCTTTGCCTACCTGCACACATTATGTTCAAACTGGAAAAATTGATCCAAGGATGCAGTACAATGGAGGTGAAGTATTTCTGTTCACTACTTATCAGACTACGCTGAGATACAACATGCAATTGAAGAAGCAGGAGGCTCCATTTGCTTTACGGGTACAGACAACACCTCTAACCTGTAACAATCCCAAAGGCCACAACAGCTTCCAGATCTCACTAGAAATCAGGTATGCGATAGGCATGTGTCTGTGTCTCTGTATGAGCATCTGACTCTGTCTCTCGGCTACCATAGGGCTATCTTCCTAGAACTCCTCATAGAACAGGTTTGAAGGTATCTAAAATGGGTGTCTTCATTAAAAGTTTTGCTTTGTTAAAAAAATGAATAAAAATACTGAAATTCAGCTAAATCAACAATGAAGAATTGTAGAATCATAATTTCTAATAAGTCTACTTTTAGATATTGTTTCTTGCCATTTATCATAATAAAATAATACATTATTCTTTTCCATGAGACTTTAACTTGGGTTGTTCTTTTCACCAACAAGGAATAGCCTTCCTGGTCTTTTAAAAATCCATTTTTTTTAAGAAAAAGACATTCAGTTCTTCCGACACTCATCAAAAACTTCATACAAAATATAACCTGCAACAAGATCCAACTGCAGAAAATGAAGGGATCTTGCATGGAAAGAATTCATCCAATCCATAGTGTGACTTATCATCATACATGTGTGTGTGTGTGTGTGTGTGTGTGTGTGTGTGTGCGCGCGTGTGTGTGTGTGCCAGCATGTGTGTGTATGACAAAGGACAATGTCAGCCATAAGCCCTCAGGTTCCATACAAATTTTTTTTGTTGTTATTAGGTCTATTACCAGCTGAGCAGACTCTTGTCTCATCAGCATTCCTGGCAGATACAGCCATTTTAATGCACTCTCCAGATAATTATGTGATGCAGATTATTTATAATGATTATAAAGGCCATATATTTTTAAGGTTATGGAAAAATCACAGAGGCTACATCAGGAATTACTGCTGGTCCTCAAAAGAGGCAAGATTCAAACTATTAAAATGACTCCTTCTGTCCACTTCTCTGGTCTGCAGTTACACGGGGAGCCGTCCAGCCTCCAACATGGTGATTGCTGATGTGAAGATGGTATCTGGTTTCATCCCATTGAAACCAACAGTGAAAAAGGTAAACAGAGATGAGATGTTTGGATTCTCTGTATCCTCAGACTAGGTCCTACCAACACCATCATAGTTCTGTCAACCCATGCCTGAGCAATGTTAGCACTCATTTGACACACTTGAAGTTGTTAAAATACTGATTGATATAGATATGGATTGTGATAGCAGCCAGCATAAGAAACATAAGAAAGGTGTCTGAGATCATTGAGTCAACAATCTAGCTAAAAGTAACTTTTAAAGTGTAATTGAACTGGTCAATATGATTCAAGGAAAAATATTATTAAATGACAAAATTGAAGTTGTAGTTTTAGATGTTTTAAGAACTATGAAAATTAACAAGGTAAGGTTGATAGCAGAGCTCAGAGAATATGGGGTAAGTACTGCCAAATGGATGACTATATTTATGTTCAAACAAAAGTCAAAAATAACTATTGCTACATCAGATCATATTCAGTCAGGCCTTTAGTAGAATAGCATTCACAATTTTCTAAATATATGTTCATTCTTACTGGAAAGACTTCTTCCCATTCCTTTAAGTGAATTCAATAACATCCCCTTTTTATCACCTGCAGTCCCACAGTTCATTTAGCTCTCTCACCCCAAGGCCTTTACTTTTTCAGTAACACAAGGGTTTTCTCTCATTTTCAGCTTGAGAAATTAGAGCACTTGAGCAGAACAGAAGTGAGCAACAACAACGTCTTATTATATCTGGATCAGGTAGGTTCCTTCCTGCCTCCTTAGACATGGCGAGGTGGACAGCCCTTGCCTGATCTATGTAGGTTGGGTGAGGGTCCTTCTGGTCTTCCTCTACATGCCAATTTAGAGAGTCTTTCTTGGTGAGTCCATGTGGTAAGCCCATAGAGAAGGTCAATTATGAAGGAAGCCTTTAGAATTAGAGGCGCATTCCTTCATACTACATGATACTTTCAGTTGTATCTTCTCTGGCCTGGATTCATAACTCAGCGTTAAGGGCACTTGCCGCTCTTGCAGAAGACCAGTATTCAGTTCCCTGGAGCATTACCAACTCAAAATTGTCTTTAACTCCAGTTCCAAGAGATCTGATTTCCTCTTCTGGGCTCCATCAGGACACACACACACACACACACACACACACACACACACAGGGAGAGAGAGAGAGAGAGAGAGAGAGAGAGAGACAGAGACAGAGACAGAGACAGAAAGACAGAGAGAGAAAGACAGAGAGAGAGAGACAGATATAGACAGAGAGAGAGATTGATTCTATATACAATAAAACAAATCTTTAAATCTTCTTTCCTCAATGCTAGCTTATCTGGGACTTAGCATAGAGTCCCAAGTCAGCAAGTCAAAGGGTTTAACTCTCACAATGAACAAAGTTAAACATTAAAGAGGAATATGGATTTTTGGAGTGGTTTAACAGACTGGAAAACTTCAATATACTCCCAGAAGCCTCTACTTCAGTTCCTCAAGTTGCCAGTCTAAAATCCATATCACCATATCACCATCCATATAGGTGGGCAGTTACTGAAGACAGTGACTGAAGACAGTGGGGTTAAATGCTATCTGATGCATAACTGAGTCACGTTGTAGGAAAACACTGGCCCTTTTGCAAAGTCTGGCTCATTTTTTCTCTCTTTCCCAGGTGACCAATCAGACGCTGGCCTTCTCCTTCATCATTCAACAAGACATCCCAGTAAGGAACCTGCAGCCTGCCATTGTGAAAGTCTATGACTACTATGAGACAGGTGAGTAAGAAATGGTAGTGGATCCCAAAGAAACTTCTTGTCCTTTTAGTTATTTGGGTGTTTTGTTTTGTTTTGTTTTGTTTTGTTTTGTTTTGTTTTGTTGTTGTTTTTACAGTTTCTCACTATGTAGCCCAGGCTGGCCCAAATTCTCAGCCTGTCCAAATGCTGATATTACAGACATATGCCATCATACCCACTATTAAGAACAACTCTTGTTCAGACACTGATCTATTATGTTGACCAGGCAACCACTTATAAATTTTGAGCTAATTCAGCTACTCATGCTATGTTTGTCCAAGAAATCATGTGCCATGTCTGAATAACCCAAGGGACAAAACCTTATAACAAGTAGGGTCTATAGGTTGAAATTCGGACAAAACTTCTTATGAATACAGCAATGGGAAGATGGAAGAGTTGTACAAATAATCACAGAAAGTATAAAAAGATGAGAATTGTAGATTGTGTGCTCTATGGTAACCAAAGAAAGAGTGCAAAGGTGAGCTGGGGAATTAAATGGAGGGTTTTCTGTCAAGAGAAGAGATACACATCAAATGTTTCATACAAGAATAATTCAAGAAATATTGAAGGAAAAGCAAAAACTTATAATGGAATCTGAAAGGATGTATGTCTCCACAGATCTTGGCTAGTACTCTGCTCAAACACTGTAGTAGAAGCACACTTTGATTTTTCTGTACAGGGTAAATTATTCCAGTGTTGTTATACATTTATTCCTTTATTTTTTGAGAGGCAGTGACATCATGGTGCCTTTGGAGGTCAATGGACCATTTGGAGAAATAGGTTCTCTGTTTCTGCCATGAGGATTCTGAAGACTGAACTCACTGAGGTCATCAGGCATGGCAGCAAGCACCTTTCCTCACTGAGCCATCTTGCTAGCCCAGGATAAAAATGTCAACCAGTAGCTTCAAGGGGAGAAAATCCCTCCTTTGGTTTCTCTGATGTTCCCAGAGAGACGACTTTTCAGCAATCATCCAGGTCCTGATTGAGGAAAGTGGTCAGTCATAACACATCACCTACCCTCCACAAAATCCTCTCAAAAACTCACATTTTCACGTTTGACTCCCATGTCTTTCAGATGAAGTGGCTTTTGCTGAATACAGCAGCCCCTGCAGCTCAGGTAAGCACCTAGCTTTCCTACCACGAGCCATCCTCTGACCTCCTTCTCCTCAAAACTACCCTGAATGTGGGGCAGTGAGCCATGAGAGACAGCTGGGCTCCTGGCTGAATGAGCTTTGAACCACGGAGAACCTCCTGGGATGGAAGGTGTTCTGCTTTATTCCTGTGAGCCTGGCTTTCTCAGCTTCAGCCCTCCACAGCTCCTCCCACAGAGAGGTCTATGGCCATCAGTCATGTAGGAGTAGTGCCCCAGGCTCTGCCACATGTAGATGAGGATTCCCAAGGTCTCAGACCAAGCCAATAGGGGTTACCTGCTGCCAGACCTTAACCCACCCCAAACTGTATATATTTAGCCTAACTCAGAAGTAAAGTGTGTGCAAGAGTCATCCCTTTGTCCAAGAGCTTCTGTTGTGGCCCTCCCCTCTTTGCCAGCTAACCAGTGCCTCACAAGGGCACCTCACCAGCTCAGCAAAAGCTGTAACACTGGGAAAGAGATCTGCTCTTTTCCCAGCGAGCTAGTCGGAACCTCCAAGCTCAGCAAAGAGCTGTAACATTTCAGAAGATGCAGGCTCTCCCGAAAAGCCTTCAGAATTCTCCCCTCTGCAGTTGAAGGCAGTGGGAGAGGCAGCAGCGGACTCTCCCTGCTGGCACTCCATCCCGGACTGCCCTTGGGCAGAGGCAGCTGCTATTCCCACTCTGTCCTCAGCCAAGCCAGAGATTCTCATCGGACCCCTTCCTGAGCTGGTTCCAGCACCTGAACTTTCGTTAGATGAACTCAGACAACTATCACTGAGTGAAAATGCAGAAATGTGCACCTTTGGATTGGTGTACTAACCCTGGAAGACTCCTCTAACTCTCTTATCAAAGTGTATGGTAGCTCATGGTAAAATCTGAAGGATACAGTTCTCCACCAAGGCCAGTTTACTTTCCTGCAGAGAACCCTGCTGTCTGTGCCCAGTTAGATTAAACTCATCACATGGGTTGTTTTCTTCTTTTCTCATACACAGAAAATCAAAATGTTTGAGACTCCTATCTGTGGACAAGGCATTGTTGGAATCCACAGACTCAGGAACCTTCAAGATGGTGATTTGTGTTTGTCTCTGAAATACAAAAACTGAACAAGCTTGGAAAATAAATGCATAGTTCTCGAGAGTCTCTAGCTGTGATTATTTCTTCTCTTAATCCAAATTTTCTCCATGTTCAGTTAGTGTTTTTCCCTATACCATACATTTGAGATGAACAGAAATGATATTTAAAGAGAAGAGCATACATTGTGAACATGAGGAACACTTTACAACTGTTCCAGTAAAACAGCACACCAAACATGAGGCATAACACAGTGGCAACCTTACCTCCATAAGAAAATCATGATAGTGTATTAGTGAGACAAGACTATATTGCAAGCAAGTAATGGTGGTTCAGGCTTGCTTTCAGAGCATTTCTGGGGGATGAGGCAGGAGAGTCACAGATTAAAAAATGAACCAGGCTACTTTGCAAATGCCAAGTGAACCTGGACTTCATAACAAGACTGTCTCTCAAAAATCAAAAGGCAGAGATTATGGCTTGATGGTAAAACACTTGACCATTTTCAAGTATGTGGATACAATTTCTAACAAAGGGAAAAAGCAAGGGATATAATACATCCAAGTAAAAACACTTTTTACAAAGAAAAATAGAGTCCTTTAGTGCCAGGAAAATGGCTGTCCTGACTGACAGTAGGGATGCCATGTTGAAGACCGCAATGATAAATCTATTAAGTTATGTAATGGAAGGCGTACTGATTGAATGCAAAATGTCCATGATGGGCTTGGGTGTTTGAGCACTTGTTTGGTCCCAAGCTGGTGCTGATCTACAAGGCTGTAAAAATCTTTGGAGGATGGGTCCTAGCTGGAAATAGAGGTGAAGCTTAAGAATTCTAGCCCAGCCAAGTTCTGTTTGTTTCTTGATCTATGAAGTATGAGGAATCCATTTCACAATTTTGCATCCTTGAACCTAAACATTCCAAACAACTATGCTTCCCTACCATAACAGACTGGTGTCCCCTGGACCTGGGAACCATCAGCTGATGATCAAGTGTTCACACACATGAGTCTATGGATGCCCTGGCCTGGGGACTGTGAACTGAGACTAGGGGGCCACCTGAAAGAGAGAACAGGGAAACAAGGGGCATGAAGAATGGACAGAAAGTCAAGTGCTCTAATCAAGCTGTCAAATTTTTATTGTCCCCACACCAGGTTATATACACAGAGAAGCAGGATATGGGGTAGGGGGTGATGTAGGGTCTCTTTGTTCCTGGGGAGTGCAGATGTTTTCAGGGGGGATTGCAGGTGTTCTCAAGAACAGGATGTTGGCTGAGTGAAAAGTTCAGCCAAAGGAACAGAGCAGAAGAGGTTGCTAGGTACCTCTCCATAAGATCTATAGGTATTTATCCTTAACTAAGCTAGTACTTTCCCACAGAGGCTGCCTCTCCACAAGATCTATAGCTACTTGTTCTCAACTGGGATAGTACTTTCCCACAGAGACCAAGACTTTGTGCCAGTAAGCACAGATGGCTGGAAAAGCAATTAATGTTTAAGCAAGGTTGCCCCCAACATATGGAGATATTTGACATTCAAACCTAACAGTGGGTTAGCCTGTTATTCTGGAGCCTGTGGGAAGGCATCATGTCACAGGGGGGATCCACTCACTTAAGGATCAGAATTTAAGAGAGAGAAATGAGAGGGCAGAGTCCCATAATCCTCTCTGTGAACTATCTTTTGCCCATTGGCCAACTCCTTTTAAAAGTTCCACTACTTCCCAATAGCACCACAGGCTGAGGGCCAAACCTTGAACACAAGTATACAGCTATAAAGCTCATAGTTGTTAATGTGACCTTTTCATGGGTGGTGGGGATTTAAGAGCTGAATGATGTCCTCACAGGGCTAGTGGGACCTGGCTCCTCTTCACTGCCTTACTGTTTTTCTTTGGTGACCATGAGATAAGAACTTGACTTAGTTTTGCTTTGGTTTGCTGTGTCTTGTGGCCTCTGTGCTTCCTCAGCACAGAACCTGAAAGAGCAGGAATCATCAATCAATCAAACTGAAACTTCCCCTTTTAAGTCGATTGTGGCAGATACATGCTCCACTAAACAAAAGGCTATCCTAGCAGAAGCAAGAGGGCAGTGTTTACTCATGCCACTGTGAGACTGGGGAAATGAGTTGAGGCTAATGTATCAAGGGTCTTTATTACAGCTGTGTATTCACGTGTGGTTTCAGAGGGCAACAAATGGGGAACAGAGGTGTGATGGGAAGGTTACAATGTCTGTCTCATGACTGGTTATAGATATATTTTACTTCTTTAGAACGTTTGTTATTTAATATTTAGGGAAAGCCAAAGTAGTTTCAGCCACTACGATAAGTTCTAGGACAAAAAGAGTCTCCTAAGAGATTTTAACAGTGGAACTTTTCTAAAGATTGGACCCAGTTTCTTGTGCAAAATTTTTAGACTCCGTTTAGGTAAGTAACTGGAAGAAAAATGTGTTTCCAGAGTCATTGCATATCTTTTTTATTAATAATCATTTTATTCATTTACATTTCTAATGTTACTCCTCCAAAAATTCCCCATCCCATCCCACATTTCCCTCCTCCAGTTTGCATCTGTGAGGGTACTCCTCCACCCACTCACCCATTCCCACCTCACCCCCCCAGCATCCCCCTATGCTGGGGCATCAAGCCTCCCTCCCCTCTCACTGATGTCATATAAGGTCACCCCCACTACATATGTATACGGAGTCTTAGATCCCTCCATGTATACTCACTGTTTTGTGGTTTAGTCCCTGGAAGCTCTAGGTTGTCCAGTTAGTTGGTGTGTTCTTCTGATGGGGTTTCAATCCCCTTCAGCTTCTACAGTCCTCCCCAGAGTTTTTCCATTGGGATCCCTAAACTCAGTCCAATGGTTGGCTGTGAGCATCTGCATCTGTATTGGTCAGGTGTTGGTAGAATCTCTCAGGGAACAGCCATATCAGGCTCTTGTCAGCAAGCACTTCTTGACATCAGCAGTAGTGTGGGGGTTTGGTGTCTGCAGATGGTATGGATCCCTAGGTGGGTGTATCTTATTTTGAAGTGGAATTAGGAATGGGAGACTATTCAAATTAGGTCAGGTGCAGATAAGTGGGATTTTAAAGTATAAATTCTATTTATGAGAGACAGATGGCATGTGCTGGATGCATGTCTCATATTCTGTGTGCTGTTGTTTGTTATTTAAGGTGTTTCCTATGTTTGCTGCTGTTGTACCCAGAAGTAGCTGAAACCTCATGCCCCCCATCTCCCAGCACAGTAAGGACTCAAGTTTTACAATGGATTTTGCTTTTGTTACAGGTATGTATATACTTCAAAACAGTGGTTAAAAACCTACTACAGTAAATGTATTTTTGTCATCAAAATATAACAAATATAAATAGACACATATATAATCATCTCCTGAATGGTTTGTGTAGATAATACATAGATGACAGCTAAATAAAGTTCTAGACATGTATATGTCTAGATTACCACATAGTGGCAGAAAAAGCTAAAAACATAAGTACTGCCATTTTATTAAAACCAGGGCAAAAAAAAAAAAAAAGAAATTGGAAACATATCACAGTGGGTGGCCCTATACCACAGGCCGACAGACAGCTCTGACTGGACTCAGAGCAAGACAAAAGAGGAAGAAAAGAAAGAAGATGAAGTTGAGAGAAGGACATGAGGTGGACAAGATCTTCAAAGAATAATATAAAATGGCCAAAAGGAAGAGAGATAGGGGAAAGGGAAAAAACTGTCGAAAGTAAAAATGGTAAAATAAAAAAGTAACATATAAAGCATAATGTTCCATTCTCTTTAACCCAACAAATCCACAGTCCAACCTTCCAGGGTAGATTTTAAAAGATTAAACTCCAGTAATAAGAAAGTCTAGAGAAAATAATGAATTTCTAATCATGTATGTGACTGATAAACTATATATGTTTCTTGGCATACATATGACTAGACCATACACATTTCTAGACATATGTATGATATAAACAAAGGCAACATCAAAAGTGAAAATAGAACTAATAAACAACAGAAGATAGTTATTGACGACCATGCTGATTAAGCCAATTAAAAAATATGTGAATCTATTAATTAACAAGTGACCAAGAGCAGACTCATGCTTGAAAGTCTCTTGGTGCCACAGCGCCGGGGAACAACATTTTTTAAAGGGAAAAAACACAATTACATCAGTGTTAGATGGGGTCAGAGCAACATAAGTCTTTTTGCAGAGCTTAGTGGTTTTTCCAAACACCACATGACAATTATTTTTGGCTTACACTTCCTCTTAGTTATTTTGGTTTTATGTTTTAACCAACACAAACATTAGTAATTTGAGTTAACAGGTCTGGATCATGGTCAAGAACATAGATAGTCTCAAAAGCATTGACAAGGAGGTGGTGGCTACTAGGGGAAGGGGGGAGTGGAAGGCTGAGGATTGTTGAGGCAGGAACAAAATAGAGCCAGGGCAAGATGGTGACACTTTAGCAATTTTGCTACAATGAGCAATGAAACCAAACCAAGGCCATAGAAATTCCCTCAGAAGAACTGAAGAACTAATAGATCCACTTATGAATTCTATAGAACCTTTAGAAAAGGACTAACATAAATGTCCCTCACATTGTTCCATAACTAGAGAGGGAAGGAATGCCTCCTCAACTCACATGAACGAAAGGAAATGCTCAAATTAAACATTCCTACAATTGGCATTGCCCTGACACCAAAACCAGATAAGGACAGACCTACAAAGTAACATGCAAAAACACTTTTTTTGATGAATGCCACAGATATTCATCTATGATGAACATAGACACAAAAGCCCTAAAAAATATTGCAAAATTAATTTCACTTTAAAAAGTTCACGTGCCAAGAAAAAACTGCCTCTTGTTCTTGAGTGCAAAGACGGCTTGACCAATTAGTAAGTGTTCTGAAAGCACATGATCACTCCAATATGCATAAGAGCTTTTCACCAAATCAGGTATTTCTCTGTTATAAAAAAGACATGAAGAAACAAGGAACAGAAAGAACACACCTCAGCCTGATAAAGACAATACACATCAAACAGATAGGCAACAAGAAACATTAAGCTTTTCCTCCGACATCAAGAATGAGACAAAGATGTCCATTCTGACCTTTCTTATTAAATTTAGTACTTGAACCACACCAGGCATGATGATGCATGCCTTGAATCCCAGCACTTGTAGGCTGGGGCAGGTGGATCTCTGCACTTTTAAGGCCAGTCTGATCTACATTGTGAGACCCTATCTCGAAAGAACAAAAAAAAAAAGAAACAAAAGAAAAGGCACTTGAAATTTTAGTTAGAGTAAATAATAGAAATACAAATGAGAGAGTGGACATCAATTTACCTTTTGCAGATGACAATGTTCTCAAAAGACACTAAGGACTGTACCAAAAGACTCTTATATCTGATAAATACAGTCAGAAAGGTAGGAGGAGGACTACCTAGGGTACAAATATTACATTCACAATAGCCTCAATTAATGAAAAACCTAAGTATAAACTTAATCAAAGATATAAAGACTTCCATGAAGAAAACCATAAAGCCCTAAATGAAGAAGCTGAAGAAGACACTGGAAGACAGAATGACCTCCCATGTCCAAAAATTGGTAAATGATTGTATGACTAAAACATAATCTATAGATGTAATAAATTCCTTCCACTTACTCGCTTCTCAGATAAAGATAAAAAAAGTTAAACATTATAAAGAAATATGCATATGCACACACAAACAGAAAGAAAGAGATTTCAAAACACACTACTGAGTCACGGAAATAAAGCCAGACAGCTGCAATCAACAGATTCTCCATAAAGGCACCAAAAGCATAAGCTGAAGAATCCATGTTAGCAAGTGGTGCTGGGAAAGCTGGAAGCCCACACCTAGAAGAATAAAAATTAATCCCTATCCCTCACTATTAAAAAAGTTAATCATAATTCTCAAGGTCTTTAATGTAAGATTTCAACTTTTAAACATCTAGAACAAAATGCAGGGAAATAGAGATTTAAATAGGACTATAACTTCTCAGTATATAATATCAGAAATTGGCAAACAGGATTCTATGAAGCGAAAAGGCTACAGAATAGCAAAGAAACAACTACTAAGAGAGTGAAGAAAAAGGATAGGGAATGAGAGACAAACTTCTCCAGTTATTCATATGAGAGAAAATTAGTATTCAAGGAAAATGCAGAGAGAATATCTGTCTCTCTCTCTGTGTGTCTGTGTGTGTGTGTGTGTGTGTGTTATGTGTGTGTGTATACATTGACTATGTATGTAATAGAGAAAGAAAATATTTAAACCTAAAACATATAAAATCTATAACCCTGTGGCATATGCCCCTAATTCCAGCTCTCAGGAGGATGAGACAGGACAACACATGTTGGGGCTATCCTGGGCTTCATAGTAAGTTTATGATCCACCTAAGCTACATTGCAGACCTATTTTATTTTTTATTTGTTTAGAAAAGAAAGGAAAGAAACTCAAAAAATAAATATCCAAGTACCAATCATTGCCATTAATAAACACATAAGTTAACAGAACATTTTTCAGGTAATGTAAAAGGATGGTTTGGGTTATAAAAACTCAGAACTCATAAAGCATATGACATGAAGTTGGCATGTAAAAAATCAAAATTTCTTAAAGCTTAAAAAATATTCTAGGAGTAGAGCAAAACATGATAAGATATGTTCAGCTACCATCAGGCTCAAATGACTTACCTACATAGATATGTAAGTAGACAGACAGACAGACAGACAGACAAATAGGTATGTAGATAAATAGATGATAACGAAATAGATAGATAGATAGATAGATAGATAGATAGATAGATAGATAGATGTTTAGCCATGTGTACTGACAGAAGAGCATCACAAGTGCAAGGCTAACCTGTACTATACATGAGAAGAATCTGTGTAGCTTGATTATGTCAGGCTTTTGGAACCAGGCCACATTGTCTCCCAGAGTGACCCTTGATGCAAGAGCTCAATTGGGAGAGCAAGCTCACACCATTTGACTGGTCAGTCCGTTAGGGAAAATAGCATTCACACAGAATTGGTTTTCTTGATTTGTTTTTTGTTTTGTTTTTAAAGATAAAGGCTATAAACTGTTAGTTCACAAAAATAGAAATACAAATAGCTCTTCAGTGTGTGAAAAGATGCTATCATTCTTAACAAGAGAGATGCAAATTAAAACCACACGAGAAAACAGTTTTTACTTCTTTAGCTAAGATAGTACAGTTGATTAACAACTGCTGTTTTGACCTACAAGACCAACCCCTAGCAGTACCAGTCAAGGAAGGGGAAGGAACATGGAGACCTACTCCTTACCTCTGAGCTACAGCCTATTGATAGATTCTGGGAGAAGGGGTATCACTGTTTCTTTATGTAGGCCACAGGCTCCAACAGATAGTTCCAAACACATAGTGGCACAGATGGCCATACTTATTCTTTCTGTGTCACAAAACAAAACTAACAAAACGAATGTACTGAGCCCTGGGAAAGAGTCGGTTGATCAGGGGTCATGAGGAAAGGCAAGGGGAGAATAGCCAGTAAGGATCCTGAATATGTGTGGATTCATTTACAAAGAAGTTTAATTAATAAGAATCCTAAAAACAAACAAAAGCAACCTGCTGGAGGCCATGAGAAATGACTCAACCATTAAGAGGTGGCACAGTTCTTATAGAGAACATACATTTAGGTCAAAGTATTTCCATTAGGCAGCTCACAATGGCCTGTAACTCCAACTCAAGGAATCAGATGCCCTCTTCTGCCTGCATACACAGAGAGAGAGAGAAGCACGAGACGCGGCTTAGAACGGAAGAGCGTCGTGTTACAGGCCATTGTGAGCTGCCTAATGGA
>NW_021621449.1:2265611-2329420 GCF_004785775.1 Grammomys surdaster
GAGGGGAGGAGAGGGGAGGGGAGTTGAGGGGAGAGAAAGGCCTGCCCAGTCCTGTGAGCTAGACTGGATTTACTCACTGTCCCATGGAGAGGTTCTTGCAGGCACCAGTGGGTGTGCTTTTGAAGCTGGCTCTGAGTGCATCCTCCACCCCCTGTGGGGAGGTGTTGTTTCCATGTGTCTGCCATGGCTCAGTTGTCTGGAACTGCAGCTCAGCATGGCAGAAGAACACAGGATCTGAGTCAGTTCTGTGCGTGGCACTGGGCGGGCACTAGCAGGGCCCTGCCTGGCATGGTGAATCCCTCACTCAGTCTGGTTTCACGGGGGGTGGGGGGGGGCGCAGGACTCTCTTGTAGATCCGGAGGTCGGTATCTCCATTCGGGGCCCTAGAAGTCACTGGAGGGGGCACACCAATGGGGACTAGGAACCTGCAGGTACGAGGCCAGCCTGTGTGGTGAGAGAGAAGAGGGGGAAGAGAGAGTTCTGGGGTAGCCCCCCAGGAAGTGCTTGCTTGTTATACTCTCTTGGCTGGAACACTGTTGCTTGTGTGATGATGCAGCCCCTGCAGCAGGGTCAGGGTTCGAGGCTTGTGTCCAGACAAGACCTAAGCTATCCTTTCACAGCCCCACAGGTGTGCATGTGTTTTGTATTTTCTTTATTTCTGTGTGATGGCACCTAGACAGGTTGCTTATCTTGGCTGTTATTAACAGTGCAACAATGTGAACTGGAGACATTGCTCAGCAATTAAGATCAATTGTTCCTCTTGCAAAGGACTTAGATTCAATTTCCAGCACCCATGTGGAGGGTTACACCATATTTAACTCTAATTGGAGGGAATACAGCATCCTTTTCTGGCCTCTGTTGGCACCAGGCATACACATGGTACACATATATATCATTGGGTAAAACACTCATGTTGTAGGATATTTATTCTGCTACATTGTGTTCTCAGTGGAGCTAGGTGATTAGCCAGTAGAACAGGAGGTAGAGCTGGTAGAAGAAGAGAAGGAGGGAAGGGGAGAAAAAGAGGAAGGGGAGGAGAAGAACGAGGCTATCAACCATGAAGAACCACAGATGGGTATAAAGCTGTCCTGGGTACTAACATCTATCAAAAGGTTAGATATTGGGTAGCAACACTAATTTTGTGGGCATCTTGTTGAATGAGCATTTCTAAATATATAAATCCTTTAGATAATCATTAAGCTTTAAGAGTCTCATTTCTATTGGTACTGTGAAGATGGCAAAAAGATGGGGTTCAGCCGAGCTTTGTGGATGTAGCATGTGGGATTGGCAGAGCCATCTCCCACTCTGGTGTCTCATGGATGCCAGGGCCTGAGCATCTAGCTAGTCGGAGACCCAGTCACAGGGGAGTAGCAGCAGGAGCATGGTGGCTACCTGGGAACAAGTTGGACCCAGCACTGTTTTCTAAATACCACCCCTACACATTCATATACATGAAATAAATAAATCTTAAACATAAAAACAGTGTGTAATAAACGTGAGACGTGAGATGTGTAGTCTGGTATGACAACCTTATTCTATTCATATATATATATATGAATATATTATATTATAATATATATATATATATATATGGGACAGCTAGACCATCTGTTGCCAGGAGTGGCTATTCTGAACACTTTGGTGCCAGTCATACAGAACCTGAAGCAGACTCCAAGGAATACTTCACCATTCTAGAAAGATGTTCAAAGACATTGATAATGGGAGTCAGAAAGTAATTGTTGGAAAAACATTGACTGAAAGAAGCTGGAGGTGAAACAGAGCCCATTACAAAAAGAAATCGCTGTGCTTGGGTCCACATAGTGTAGCCAAATAGTGTGGATTCCATCTGAAGGACACTAGTTTGTATCAGATAATGAAATAGAATGATGGAGGCTCTGTCCTGGATTCTCTAGATCATATCACTACCATATTAAGAGAAATGCCTAATGGACATGATTATCTATCTTTATAAAAGAAAATCCACAGTTATTAAACTGGTAAGTGTTCTGTTATCTGAACACAGATGTGGATCTGGATAATTTGAGAATGGCTGGCTAACTGACAGATACCTTGACAGAAAGGAATGGTTTCTTGGGCACATTTTCCTGGGTGATGCCCAAAGGTCCTTAAGACCAGAAAGCAGACACAACAACTAGTCCCTAAAGAACTAGCAATGGGGTAGGGTGCCTTATTCTGAGATGTGTGCCATGAAATTTTTATTTTCTTACCAACTGGATCTTTAAAATCTTGTAAAAGAATTTCAAAGAAATCTCAAGAATAGAATGAAGATGTCAGCCATTAGATCTGAAAAACAAAGAAAAACAACCCAATAAGGCCTTTCTCTTGAAGTTTACTAGCAGTAATTTCTCCCATTATAAGTGAAGGAGAAGAGGCAGTCAAACATCATCCATGGAGAGCTGAGAGGAGCTAACTGTCTGGTGTAAGAGGCAGGTCCCCTGGATCTGCTATACCATGGAGTTACCATAGAGGGCCCCTCCCCCTCCCCTAGTTATCAGTGCCTATCCAGGAAAACATACAGTCCTAACTCTGACTTAGCCAAATGAAGTCTATCAGATAGGGTGGGAATTGTGTCATGGTGCATGCATGTAGTGCCACCATGCAAGAGGGAAGCAGTTTAGTCCTGATTTCCAAACTACCATGGGCTTCATCAGCAAGACATTCTCAAAAAAAAACAAAAATTAAAGGTAATATTGTATTCAAGAGGGGTGAGGTAAATAAATTGTGACATGACTGATCCATCATTAGAGGAATGTTTGCATTGTGAGTAAAAGAGAGAAAATATCCAGAGGCATCTGGAATAATCCAGTCAGGCAGAATACAAATCAGACTGGGCATGGGCAGAGCTAGGCAAGCAGCAGAGCAGGAGAAAGCACAGTGGGGAAGGAGAGTGGAGTTAGAGAGACAGCAAGAGGTAGAGAATAGAGCATGGTGAGAAAGCAAGAGAGTGCAAGAGAGTAATAAAGAGGCTAGTGGGAGTGAACAGTAACAAGGGCAAGTAACTGAGGGAGGGGAGCTTGTGAGCTGGAGGGAGTTTTGAGGAAGAGCTGAGAAGGGTTGGGATGCTTGGATATAGACTTTGAAAAGTATAACTGGTCGTTGAGATACCAACAGATTCTAGAGTCCAGCATGACCTTTGATATACTGACAGGCACCATGGCTATATATGAATTGCAGAGCCATATGTCCAGTCTGCCAGAGGTGAGGGAAAGGACTCCTCTTGTGGGACTGAAAATCTACTTCACAAGTTCATGCAGAATATTGGCCTTTATCTGTCCACCAGTAATCCTTCTGTAGTCCAGCTTGTGCTCAGTTCTGGTTATATGAGCTGCCTGAGACCTGACAAATATAAAGTTTTGCAATAAAGCGAACACAAATAAAATTTAAAAGAATGAAAATTGTAAGAACTACAAGTAAATAAATAGGATTTTCTCCCAGCAAAGGTTCCTCAAAAAGAAGATGGAAGGTGGATGATTTCGGGCTCTGCTAATCGAAACTTTGCTCTGGGTCACCTGGGTTATGTGCCACCATGGCAATGAGTTATTCATGAGCTTTGCACACCAAGTTCTTCTGGCTGTGGAGCCCACCGGGCACTACAGGAGTGACCAGGCAGCAGTGAGGTTTCTGACCTGAACAAGAGAGCAGAGAAGGGGCCAATCCAGACAAGTAATCCCTTGAGACCTTCTTAGCAAAGCAGGGAGGCGCAGGGGTCTTTTAGATGCCACTGAAAAGAGCAATTGTATCCCAAAGATTTGGGCTGACACGAGGGCAGGATTCCCTTGATTATTGCCTCATAAAACCATAGGCAAGTGCTCTCAAATCCTACCTTCATGTCATGCCTTCCACCTCCACTAGAGGGCATGCTCACTCCTCATTGGTTCTTAGAAGCAGTTTCCTCAGCTTCCATTGCCAATAAACCCTCTGAAGATTGTTGTCAAAGTCACCCCTCAGGTCAAGATTGCCTCATAAAGCCCCAGTGGTTGTCCACATATACCCAAAGATGGAAACGTGCTGAGATCTGACACAAGAGTAGTGAGGACTCAGACAGAAAAGATATTGGCTATAATGTTCAGGGGCCTCATTGGGGGATTCAGTATGCCTTTAGCCTCCTGTCACTGAGAACTGCAGCATCTATCCCCCAGCTTGCTTTTTCTCATCCTGGGAGTCACAGGATGAGACTTGCTTTTTCACATCCTGGGACCCCTATCATGGACTGTGTTGTGTCACCCCTAAGCAGCTGGCAGGCATCACTCAGACACCCCAGAGAAAGGCAGAAATGCAGCCCAACAACATCATCTCTCCCAAGACTTCCAACACTCAATAACGAAGCAACTTGACTTCAGACTGACTTCCTTGGAGAATCACAGGTCAGTCATGAGAAACAGAGGAAGGATGGGAGCAAACCATATCTAAATGCATCCTGAGTTGCTTGGTTGCTGAGCCATGTTAGTAGCTCTTCCTACTGGCCCTTCAGTATCTTGTTCCCTTACCATTCCTGGTTTCTGCCCCCTCCCAAAGATTTTTGCTTCTCAAAGATTGCTTCAAAAAAGCAATCTCAGCTGCTTAGTCTCTTCCTCCAAGGTTTTATTTTGATTAATTACTCATAATTAAAACTAAATTTGTTTGTGTCATACAGACAAACTACTTGGCTCTCAAGCATCCAGGGAACCTCTTGTCTTCATCTCCTAATCTGATATTGGAAAGCTGGGATTATAGACAGGTGGCACCATGTGTCTGGTTTTATCTGGGCCTTGGAATTCAGAACTCGTACCCCATGCTTACATAAAGAGTGATTTCACAACTGAGGCATCTCTCGATGTCCCATCAACACAATAATTAATAGTCTTTTAAAAAGCAAAAGAAAAAAAGTTCTTTTTGAGACAATTTCACTGGTGAGATCTTCCACACATTAAAGAACAAATAACATCAACTCTATCACCTCTTTTAGAAAACATATGCATAGGTAATGCTTTCTAATTCCTGCCATTATTTTAGCATTGACCTGATACAAAAGTTAGGTAAACAAGTAATATGAAAGGAAAACTAATTCATGGAATGAGCACAGATCTTGTTTGTATCATCAACAAGATACGAGGAAATGAAATCCATCATCCAGCTTGTTCATCAGTATCAGGATGGATTTGTTGTAGGTGAGTTAGTATCTGTCATCAGTTTAAAAAAATCCTCCTGTTTAAAAGACATGGCTTGGCAGTAAAGAGCATGAGCTTCCTTTACAGAGGGCAAGAGCATATGTCTTAGAGTTTTATTGCTGTGAAGAGAGACAGTGACCAATACAACTCTTATAAAGATTTAATTATGGGCTGGCTTAGAGTTTCAGTTTCACCCCTATTCTAATATCTCAATGCCTGTAATCAACTTGAAGAAGTTAATAAAGAGTCGGCATCCCTAATCCCTGGGCTTAGGGACTGAGGTGGCTAATATTGGGCTGTCTTTCTAGGGAAAAGCAGTTGTTTTGTTGGAACAGGGAGGAATAGCTAGGATTTATTGCATAGGCATAACCAATTGGTAGAAATCTGTATAATTGTTATTAAGCCAGTTATAATTTCTTAAATGGTACTAAATTTACTTTGATTTAAAATTTATGGTTTTCATTGGTATAAGTTATTGATATAAAAGTTAAGATTAATATTGTTACTCTCATAGGCATTGTGCTTATATAACACATTTGGGAATACAAGGCTTAGGCCCAGTCCTTCTTTAACTTTTTTAACTGATTTGAGATGGTTAGCCTGTGAGTTAAGGGCCTATAGCAAATTTATGGCTCTGAGTTTATTATTAGGGTGTTTTCTATATTTTATTTAGAAATAGCTGAGAGGACTTAACAGACAGCAGTCCAGATTGCCTTCATTGGATATTTGGTTTTCAAAACATCAGAAGTCAACAGAATTGACGTTACAAACATTTCTGTATTAATGTTCATTTTGATTAGAGTCCTGTCTGCTCCTGACAGCTTCCCTGTCTTGGATTCTAAAAAGAAATTGAGCATCTTTGGAGTTACTCCAATTGTGGTGAGAAAGCCATTAGGCAAGAATTGCCTCTTTACATCTACAGACAAATTACTGTCCAGAAAAGGACACACTTCCAGAATAGTCGACTGATTATATCTGCCAAGACAGAATAATCAGCCCTTAATAACTCTGCATCACTAGGTCTATCAGATGATCCTGGGCCAGAAGACTCCAACATTTTGTAGTATAGGGACTGTCCATGTGTTCAGCAGTCTCTATAAGTTGGCTAAGTTCTAGAAGTTATGCTTTGTGCTTCCCATAATTTCAGTTAATTCAGTCATTTTGGATTTCTGGCAGGGTTGAAGACATAAACTCATAGCCATTCCCAGCTATTTACTTTGAAAGAAAAGATTTGAGAGGATGGTTTACAGCTGACATTCATTCTAAAGTCAAGAAAAAAGTCAGGTTCAGAACTAAGTCTTCTAGTTAGGAGAGATGAGAGGTTCTGTTTAGTCAACAAATGATGGACTGGGTATTGGGTCTATCTTGTATCTTACTGATACAAATTGGTATAGTTATGCTCTAATTTTATTTTGAGGGAAAAGGTTTTTTATTATTTTAACAGAAATGGTGATATATATGAGGAGCTAAGGTGGGAGGAGTAAGGAGAGGAAGAAGAGAAGGACAGGAGGAGGTAGGAGATGAGAGAGAGAGAGAGAGAGACAGAGACAGAGACAGAGAGACAGAGACAGAGGAACATGGAGGTGGATGTTTGCATGTATCTGCCATTCAAAGGTAGTTGGTATATCTAGGTTGGGTATTGGGTTACACTTCTGATTGTATGGGCATCTTGTTATTGAGCATTACCAAACTTATAAAGACTTTGATTAACATTTAAAATAAATGAATGAATGAATGAATGAATGAATAAATAAATGGAAAAAGGTGAACTAACGATTTATTATAGGTGCTGGGACAGAAGATAAAATGTTGACTCGGTTTAACTATACAAAACTTCACTAATAAACTTGTTATAGTTTCAAACCTTCAGTGAACCTGTGGAGTTAGACAGGTGATGGATGTTTAGCCAGATAATTACTCCTAATGGATATGCATGTAAGCATTCTCTATTGTAAACTTCTATTTCAATATATTATTTGATTTTTGGTGTGAACTTAAGATAAACTTTGTAACCTGTGATTATGTATTCTGAAAGATGTATAAGTACTGAGGACAAAGAGGTGAGAGGCAGATAGAATAGAGAGATAGAATAGAATTTTTTCCTTTCCCCAGATAGAGTAGCATTTTTCTCTTTCCCCACTTAGGATCTTTCCACTTTTCCCCTTATTTAATTTTCATAGGAAACTTTTAACAACTTAGTAATAAACACTATAACCACAAAAAAATCCAATAAAAAAAATCAAAAAAGGAAAAGAATTGGGGAAGAAAAAATTGAAAAAAACTGAATGTCAATTTGTTGCAAAAGGTTTCAACATGATAGAACTAGACATTCACAACATCACAAATATCCTAAAGGAACATCATATTTAATGAGAGAAACTAGGTGCTTTCTCCCAAAGACTGAGAACAGACAAATGTCTTTTTCTCCACTCATACTCAATCTCTCATTAGAAGATTTAGGTAGGTACCAGGTAGGAAGAGAAGAGAAGGCATGCACCTTGGGAAGGAAAAATGTTCTCCTCAGACAGCAACCTCATGTATGTTGATAGTCTCCGGGATGTAACAGAGATGTTTACAGAACAGCTAAGCAATTGGATAAGGTTGTGGAATATAGGGCCAATATTTAAAACCCATATTTGTTCATATATGTAAACAATGAAGATCTCAAACTAACTTTTATTTTAAAGTCATTATTTTTTGACTACATTACTATATCCCAATAATTAGATAAATATGGCAAAATAGGTAAGGTATTACATACAGCAAATGCATAATCATTGTGACTGAAGTGAAGAAAAGTCTGAATAAATAGAAAGTTAATAAATAAAAAAGCTAGATTTAACTGATATTTAGATCAATCATAAGGGCTGAGTCTGTGTGAATGGATCAATGCTGGGAAAGTTCAGTCTTAGATGTAATGTCTAGATGTAATGCTGTCTTAAGGGAAGAAAGAACTATGGCTCCACCTGTATATGTAGGGGAGAATGGCTTTGTCAGGCGTAGGACAGAGAGGAGGGCCTTGGTCCCAAATAAACCTTGTCCTTCAAAACTTGTGTTTTGTCACAGGAATAGGAACCATGAATAAATTAAAGTCTAAGCCAAAATGGTCTCCACCACTCTTGAAAAGAACTAGAGAATAATAATAGGGTTTTCGTGAGCTGCGATTGGCACGTGTATCCCATGACCTCACAATCTGCCATTGTGAGGAATTATAGTGGCCACCCACAGAAGGCACAGCTGAAACTGGAGTTTGTGTGCATGTTGCAGAAAGGCAGTTGATTGGCTACAGAGCAGTTGGACTCAGACTTTGGTTCTCAGAGAATTTTATTTCTTATTGTCCCTCTTTAGAATTGAACAACTGTGACTTGATCCCCACTGGCCTGAACATAATGAGTTTGCTTCCTGATGAGTTGGACGGGGGTTGCTGTTAAGTTTTTTTCACCTGGATTTTGAGTTACTGTTTATTATTTTGGGTTTAGTTTGTGCATTAGCATCAGGTACTTTATTATTATTATTATTATTATCATCAACTATTTTCTATTGTTATCTCTTCATTTATCTTTGACATTTTGGATGTTGACTTATTTCTCTACTGTAAAGCTCTTGTTAGCTGTCAATAGTATTAGCTGTAAAAAAAATAAAGACTTCAATTATGCCTTGCACTTGGATCATAACCACAGGTTTGTTCCACCCAACCTCACTCCCACCCCCAAGCCTTTCCCTGTAGTGATAAATCCCCCTATCATATTAAGAGGCCTTCCCTACCACCATGCCACTCAGGAGACAAAACATCCCCTGGGGGATATTGAGGGACAGCACATTTCCTTATGGTATCACATCCTCACAGACACGCTACCATCTTTTTGATGCCTATACCTGAGAGGTAAGAAAAAGGAAGTATGTCTCATGCTTATAGGTAGAGAATAGGAGGTCTGCAGTAGTTAGTCATTGGAGAATTTGAGGGCTGAGCCAAAAAAATCTCTGCCTCTCTTGAAAAGAACTAGAGAAAAGGGCCTTAAAGAAGCCCATGTGTTCACTCTCAAGCTACATCTCACATCCAGGTCAGCACAAAGGTCACCATTCTTGTTACTGCTGCTCTTATTAAGGTCAACATGTTCTCCTTAAGGTTTGAATGTGAGAGGTCACACCACCTCCTGTCTCTGAATTGCTTGTCTCTTGCAGGTGTGTGTTTGGAGAAGTTAATAAACACCAGGACAGTGGAACCCAGCAGAAGGAATTGGGTCATTAGAGGCAATGGGACTTGCTAATCTCATGTAAGTAGCTGCTTCAGACCCATCTTTCCAAGTCTCCAGCCATGCCTTCCTTCTCTGAGAGCCTGGGCTAAAAACAAAACAAGACAAGACAAAACAAAACAGAACAAAAAACTGTACTATATGTTGCTTCTTCACAGGGTAATAAAAGTTATGGGGTGCTTGGAGACAGAAAGTGAAAACATTCTCTTTGGTTGTAGAGCCATGATTGGCTCATTTCTTGCTATGATCTCACTGGCACCATTGTGAGGAATTTCAGACCCTTCTGACTGAAGGCTGGGAAAGAGGGGAGGGAGAGATGATGGATCTTGTCCTCACACTACAAAGAACATATTGTTTGGTTGGCTTCAGAGGGGTTGGACTCAGACATCAGTTCTTGTAGACTTGGATATTATTGATCTTTTGAAATCAGACATTGTAGATCTGATTTGACATATAAAATATGTGTCCAGCAGGCTTCCCCCAACACTATTGCCACCTCTCTACCCTGGAGAGGTCCTTCCACCTTTGTCTCTTGCTAGCCCCCACATTGGCAGATCCAGGTATTCCCAACTCTGATTCGCTTGTCTCTGGAGAAGCTAGTTCCTTCATTGCCATAACCCTCATTGGTCTGTGGTCTCATATTCCAGTAACCTTCTAGCAGGGTGCTCTCATCTTGGCAGACTCTCTGGCCTGGGGCCCCCAAGACATCTCCACCCAACTCTCTAATTTCCCTTGACAGGGTCTACCACACCAGCCTAGTGCTTCAAATCTCCCACTGCCTTTGTGGTGGACATCAAGCAAATCCATAATACCTTTCTTGAATCCAGTTGAGTGGCCGTGAGAAGAAAAACACCATACAAACTTAGTTTAGAAACAATGGTAACTCAATCTCTGGGCACAACAACTAGAATCCTAATCTCGTAAGGCATATAAGTATAATTCCTCTGGTGGGAGACATCTACAACAGGAACCTAGAAAAAGGGAAAGTCAAAAGGAAAGGCAGGAGGAAAAATATGGGAAATGGAAACAGCTGTATTTGTGTGTGTGTGTGTGTGTGTGTGTGTGTGTGTGTGTGCAAATGTTTAAAGTGCTTCGCTAAAATATGGGAACAGCAATTACATAGATTTTTTTAGATTTTCTACATGTTTATCTTTGGGTTTTCTGAGGAAGGTACAATACATTTAGCAACCAGGAAGAAAGTTGGAGAAACTTCAAATTTACTATGATGTGTATGGAATAGGTAAAAGTGTCTGTAGATACTTTTAGTCTTTGGATCATGATTAGGGCTAGGAGAGAGGATGAGTTTCATTGAAGCAGTCCTCCCTCCTGTCCAGGGGACAAAGAAGAAAGAAAATGAAAGTGAGCAGCCCTGAAAGGGCAGCAGCAGCTCACTCCCACCCCTCCCTTCTTAGCCCTCTGAGGAGGCAGAAATGCTGTGCTCTGGCACAGGTGAGCTATGATCCAGCAGGATCATATCTAAGAAAATGGTTATGGAAAATGAAAATGTTTGAGATTGATAATTGCAAGCAGAAATAAAAAATGTTTCGGATGAAAGATTTTTTAAAGTTGGTAAATGCAGGTAAAGATATTTAAAGTTGGTAATTGCAGGTTAGGATGTATAAAGTTGGTAAATGCAAGTTATAAATGTTGGATGGTCTAAGAAGCTGCCCTAATGTATCTAAATGCAAATTATAGAGATATAAGAAATGAGCTAAAGAAAAAATGGGAAATGTGTCATATTCTCCCCACATGCTATTGTTATTTTAATGTTTAGAATTTTAACATTGATCAGTGGAGTTCTGATAATCTATGGAACACTGGCAGTTTATAATTCAGACACAAGCTGAAGGTTATAATTTCCCTTTGGTTCACTTCTTAATATAAACTTAAAGATGCTTCTCATAATGCCAACAATATTTCTGTTCAATCTGCATATCTAGCCCTCTGGATAGAGGAGAACCTGTTCTGTGCCTTTAAATGCAAACCTATGGCTTTTACTACGTCTCAAAGGTATGAGTCTACTGTTGTCTAACAGAACCCTGTTAACCATATTTCTAACATATGGATTCAATACAATGGTGAATACTAATGTATATCCTTTTGTAGACTAAACTTCACATAAGCTTCAAGGAATCAAGAGTCCTAAGACTTGGACCCACCTGTCACACATCAAATGAACTCCAGATAAGTACACCTGCCTGTTCTGATCCAAATCAGCAGGTGACCCCATATGTAATTCATATAAACTAACATTATTAACACAAGCTAGAAATTATGTATATTGAAACATGAATGTAATAACTACATGCTGGTTCACAATGCATGTACATATGTAAATTATTCACATTAAATATAAATTATACAAGTTAAATGTGATTTATATGTGTTTAATTTTAACATGTGAGTTAATTCTTATATAGAGAAAATATAAATTATTTGCATTAAATATTAATTATATACTTTAAATGAAAATTATATGCATTAAATATAATTCTTATATGTTAAAATATAAATTAAATGAGTTAAATCAGTATAACTTATAATCTATATAATATACCTAATTTCACATGTCCTCAAGGAGAGGGAATTATAGATCTTGCACATAGAGCTCTAAAAATCAGTTATGAAGAAATAAAAAAGAGGAAGTTATATATTCCTTCACTACAAAATTTTATTTTGAATTCTTTGACCTTGGATGCCAAGGGAATCACTCCTGCTGAGTGTCTAAGGCACCCTACAACATGGTATACTTATGGTCAGATGAAATAGAATGATCTAGTTACTGTCACATTGCATGGTCCTGATATAGTATTAATATGGACAAGAGGGCATGTTTGTGTTTCTTCACAGGATACTGAAGGATTAGTAGCTGCCAAAGTGATTGGTAAGACATACTAATGCTGGCACAAGAATTATGCTGACCTTGATCTTGCAGAGTGCCCTGATGATAGCAACAGGGAAGATGTATTGGGCAAAGGTCACAGACCTACCTTTGCTACATCCTTCTGTATGGTCAAGGCCAGAAATACTTGTGACCTCTAATAACACTCGGCTGAAAGGATTTCCTTGGTGTGACAGTAAAATGTATTTAAAATTTGTAAATTACACTGCTGTGAGTCAGGGCCTACCTATTTGTTTTACTAGAAAGAGTACCAATGCTGGATATGTTTCTGTGCACCCTAAGACTTAGAAGAAGAATATTTCAAAGATTGTAGTGCCAAGCACTAAGATAGGAATACCTATATCTTAGACTGGACAAGGTGCCTTGCTCAGATATTCAGGCATTGCAGGACAGAAAAGGCAGAGACTGTGGAACATGCCTTTGAAAAATCAATCAAATAGGAAAGTTGTTATAATGACCTTCCTCTATATTTTAATGTGTCCAGTTACTCTGACTCTATCATGGATTGGTCTGGAAATCAATCCAATATTGGACAAAAGACAATGACAGTGGGCATTTGGAGGGAAGGTACAGGACATTTTCAGAGACTGCTGCCTTGTATGATGTTACGTTCACTGTGGGAAAAAAATGGCACAGGTTCAGGGTTAAGATAAATGTAACATCCTGCATTAGGCCATCTACTATTATTAATTGGGAATTTTACTTTTGTTGTAACCTCTCAGAACAAGTTCAGTATTTCTTATTTTAATTGTCTTTTGTCCAATTGTGTTTCTGCACTGTATGATGGTTAGTCTGTAATGGTAGTACACCAACCAGCTTTTACTATGATTCCTGTAAATTGATCTGAACCCTGGTATTCTGAAGAAGACTCACAGTTTTAGAAGAATCAGATCAATTTCTGGCAAGAAGTAAATGTATGGAAAGGCTGATCATGGCCATTGTTGTTGCTCTCATAACACTTATAGCCAGTGATGCTACTTCTGCATTTGCTTTAGTGCAAGAGATACAAACAGCTAGTTATGTTAATTATCTTGTTGAAAATGTAACCAATGTTCTGAGTATACAAAAAATTTAGATAGATAGCTAGAACAAATAATTGAAACTTTATATGATTATAATTCAGATCATGAGAGATTAAGGACAAGGAATGAAAGTCAGAAGCCATATGGAATGTCATGCTCGATATCTGTTGATTTGTATAACTCCAAAAAGATATAATGAAAGTCACAATAACTGGACCAGAGTAAAAAGGCACCCTCAGAGTATTTGGTATAACACTAATATTTCTTTAGATTTGTTAGCTCAGAATAAGGAGGCTGTAAGTTTTACAAATGCAAAGCCTTTGTCTTTGGACATTGATAGCATTACAAATGGTATTCTAAAAAAGTTACAGGCCATTATTCCTGCATGGTCCTCATTTTCATTTCACTTATTGAGTATAGCAGGACTTGGCTTTATGATCCATTTTGTGGCTATATCTATTACCTGTTCCTTTGAGAAGTATTATCAGAGCTTTTCCAAATGTCAAAGCAGAGTTACAGCCAAGCTCCAACATCTACCCTAGCAGAAGTTCATAGTCAATGACCGGTAAGATTGTCTTGAATACTTCCTCAACCTATAACAGGCCACTAACACAAGATTCATGTGTCAGTGACAGTTAAGAGCTGTGTTTCCAGATGAAAACCTAAGACAGACACAACTTTCTGCTTCATGACTGATAAAATGCCTCTTATAGACTAAAAACACAAGTAAGATTCTCTCAGAGGTGGATCAACCTGAGACAGGGCATGAATGCTAAGATTCACATATTAATGACAGGTAAGGTCCATACCTCTTGAGGGGATGCCTAAGATAGGCACAGTCTTTCTGTGCCAATATCTGAAGTGGCTTTGGCCTCAATAGATAAAAATGAGGAAATGTGGGGAGCATTTCTGAGTTAGCTTTGGCTGACTTCTTGCTTGTGAATAATCATGAATGAGTCTTCAGACATCTGTTTCTGTTCTTAATTAAGACATGCATGCATTATACCGTACCAAGTTCCACCACTTACACATACATTCTTGAGAGACTATATTAGCCTGAAGGAAATGACCTTAGTCAAACATAAATACTGTAAAACATAAACTCACCATGTAAAGAATTGTAACCCTTGTTTATCTTCTTGCAATTGGTCATGCTTTATGTTTCTTCCCTTTAAAAGACACTAAGAAAGTACACTTGCTTGCCGACATGATATTAACCAATGGTCCTCCCATACCTGTCTCTTGCATCTTCTTTCTACCTTTCCTATAATCATTCACACTTGCCCAGTTCTGGTTCTCACACTGACTGACCAGCTGGCTCTGGCAACTGTGGATATCAGCAATTCCTATGATGTGGAGCCTTGCTAATTAGGAGTCTGCTATGTTCACTTTACTAACTTTCAGGTAGGAAGCAGCTCTCTGAGTCAGCAAAGGCTGCCCAGCTGACAGGAAATGCAGGGGTAAAATCTTGGGAATCATTCATGCTCATTCAGTTTCAGTCCACTGAGTATCTACTAGTGGTGCAAGATGAGTCCCTGAATCCAGGACTTAGTACAACAAAAACATATTTGAGTTTTCTCTGCAGACAACTGGCTGTGGTAAATGGGAATATGGGCATTTGTGACAGCTTTCAGTTCACATCCTTGGCTATATTTTGCACCTATAGTCATGATCAAGTAGGTGCAGCAGTCTGCTCTAGCCAGCCCTCATAACAATCATGGTACAATAGTTCATCATAATAAGGATTTGAATCTGGATTCCATGATGCCCTGGATCATGTCCCTTCTCCTATCCACTTACTGATGAGGCCCACTTTTTCTGTTGTAATTTATGATCTGTGGCCAGGTCAAAATATCATGATCAAGGCAAGTTTTAAGGGAAAACATCAAATTTTGAGGTACCCAGTCAAGAAATATTAGAGTATGCAACCATCATAGAGGAGAACGTGGCAACAAGAAGACATGGATGAGTGGAAAGAAGTGCTGAGACCTCATCTTTGATCCTGAAGGGAGGGAGGGAGGGAGAGAGAGAGAGAGAGAGAGAGAGAGAGAGAGAGAGAGAGAGAATGAATTCACTTGGAATAGCTTTGTCTTTTGAATACTCAGAATTGGCCCATTCCCCACTAACACACCTTTTCAAAGCAATACCTTCTAATCCTTCCTAAACAGCTTCACCAACTAGAGATCAAAGTATCAAAATCATATATGTCCTAGGAATTCATTTATATTCAACTCCCTGATATTGTCTGGAGACTTGGAAGAGGACCCCCTTAGGAAAGCATCATACTAGCTTCTGATATAGATTTCTCACCTTTATGTGTGCTGCTGGCATTTTCAGAGAGGAGAACTATCCCCACTGTCTCTCTTCTCATGTAGACACTTCAGAAAACCTCTAGATGAAATGCAGATTTGTGCCTCTATGAACATCTTAGGACAAGGCTCTCAATATTCCTAATGTTGTGGCCCTTTAGTACAGTTCCTCAATGTTGTGATGACCCCCAAATGTAAAATTATTTTTGTTGCTACTTTATAACTCTAATGTTGCTATTGTTATGAATCATAACATAAATATCTATTTTCCTATGGACTTAAGTGATCCCTGTGAAAGGGTCACTGACCTTCCCAAGGGAGTCACAACCCACAGGTTAAGGAACCCACACTACCTTAAGAAGATATGAAAAGAGATCTTGTGCTCCAGTTTCTTACCCTAAGAAGAGTTTTGTGTATCTTCTCCAGTAAAGAACCCTTGTTGAGCTTTCTGCACCCATTCTGGATGACTTGTATCCAAATCACAGGCACAAAAGGGGATAAATCCTGAGCCTAACTACGTCTCAGAAAAAAAGACAAATACCAAGCACACCTCACAACTCTGATTGAGAGAACAAACAAAATCAGTGGTCTGCAATATCTGACAATAAAAGTCTGATCATGGTTGCAACCAGTCAATCATCCCATGCCATAGCCTTTTGGCAACTGGCTCAAACAGGTGGGACCTACAAGTCCATGTCTTTCAGCCCCTAACTCTCCCAGGCACAGTATGTCAGTGTGAACATAAGCTATGGCCCAGTGCAATGCACCATGTTGTTTAAGGAGTCTTCTGTCCATGGGCAACTTAGCTTGGGAAAGTCTGCTAAGCAAACAATGGAAGGTTTTCAGAGCCTGGTTCACAAGGATTTAGGACATAGAAGTGAAAAAGATGATAAATTCAGGATGACTATAGTTATCAATTTTCTGTCACAGTGAGTAGTATGTAGGACAAGGTTACTTTGTCTGAGTAGCATATAAGCAGAAAAGCTGTTGTATACCTGCCCATTCCTTCTCAAGACAAAGGTTACCTAATTTTATGAAATATGAGAAAAATTAATCCCTGATAGATGAGGTCACAAGAGCAACTATGAATGCCCTCCATTTATCCAGGCCACTTTCCTTCAATACTTCCTAGGTACAAAGTCTCATATGCTATTTGGTCATTTCTTGGCACTGGACATGTTCACCATTGTGTCCATTTCACCCAGAATATCGGTTTTTGATATTAAAGATACAACTTTTAAAGCTACACTCCCTGTTTCTCCAGTATTCTAAAATGACTAGAAACCAGTAGTAACCCGTGGTGCTCCTTAGTTTGTAGACTTTTATTAGTCATACACTCTAGACAATGTAGAGACCGTATTCTACTACCAGCTTGTCTGTATCTTATACAGAGCTGCAAAAAGCATTAACCATGGCACAATGTTTATGAACCAAATGCTCTGTGGGTTAATTTAGGCTTATGAGAGGAGTCATGCATTGAGAATATAATCAGCAAAACTACCCTTCTTGTGTCATGGATGACACATGCTTGCCTCTGTCTCCCAAGATTTGGGACTTAAAGGGTGACCCAGCAGACCAAGCATAAGTTTTCTTTCTTTCTCATCCCTTACATGCTTACATTACATTCCTTTCTAGCATGTTCTTTCTTTTTACTTAATGCCTCAACATTATAATTGATTTAGCTTGTGCTATGCCCCTCCTCAAGCCAATGTCACAGGATCTTTGCAAAAATAAACAGCCCCATGATGTAGACTAGAAATTCTAATGTGGTTCCCAATTCACACCTTAACATCCTTCCAGAAGAAACATGCTGCATCCCAAATACTGATCCCTCCACATTTGAAGCAATCACCTTTAGTTGCACAGGTTATACTTGGCCTCGTAGTAAACTGAAGAGATGGAAGCAAACGTCTAGATGACTTTGTGGACTTCTCTTCTAAGAAAGATGATTTAGACACAGTGACTTGTAATAGGTGAGGTATTGAGCTTGCCCAGTATCCAAAGTTCACTTTTTATACACAAGACCCATAAAAGTACATGCTTGAATGATCAGAGACAGGAGAACTTAAAATCTCCAACATGAACTACACTAGTGATTCACAGATAAGGAGAGAAACAGAGATGCTTCATCCCAGACAGTGCTACTAGATTCTAAGTGAGTAGAAGAAAGGAAGTGGCAAATGTCACACAGCCATAGCATAACCACCTACTGCAAAGATTTAGTGGTCACTGGGACTGAGAGAATCTGCTCTAATTCACACTAAGTAAATTCTGTGGCCTTAATCCTTTACCAACACAATCAACAGATCATCTGGCACCTTTCCTGAGACTGTTGAAACTTATTTGAATTGTGCTCAGGCCACAGCTGAACACAGTGACATTGACAGAGAGCAAGTATTCTATGTTGCTGTGTGCACACCGTGGGCAGAGCATTCTGTCCACACAGAGGACTCATAAATAAGCTGCTGTGGATTGGAGGACTCTGGACACCATGTTAAGGAGGAGGACACCATAAGCCCTGTCCTCCTGTCCTCTCTTACCACAACATGTGGAAGGACAGACAGGCTCAGCTGTGCCTCTTTTCAGTTCTTCTTGCCTTCCTGCCTTCTTCTTCCATGCTCAATGGAGACCCGTGAGTACCTCCAAGGCCCTCTTCCATATCGCTCCCCTTCCAATCAAAATGCTACATTTTTCCTTTCAATATCTTCCCCTGAAAACCTCCCTAAATATTTTTTGCTTTTTAATTTTAAAATAACTATATATATATATGTTCTCCATATTTAATATTCCATGATTCTAGGTAATCTTTTGTTCCAACGCTAAAGCAACCAGTGTGTCTAAATGGAGGTGTGGTGTGATTTAGAATAGTGTACTTATCAGTGAACTAGCAGTATTTCAAATCCTTATGGTCAGAGACATTCTTGGATGTTGAAACTATTTAATCACTTTGAAAATAACAGTTTAAATTGCTGGCATTCTTGCTTGGAAATATGCAGCCTATAGACTAACCTTGAGACAGACAAGACTTCAGGCACATCAGAACCTGTGGATGTTTGTGTCCTAAAATAATATTACTATTAGGATCGAAGACCTTGTATTGAACTACCAGTAGAATGTGTTATTTGATGTCCAAAATAAACATATAATTAGGATTATATTGCTGAATGTGGTTTTTTTGTACCTGTAATCTGAAAATAGATTTAAGGTGGCAAAAATAAAAAGTAAGCTGATGATATTTTGGCATACTGTGACAGAGCAGTGACAGGCTAGATTTGTGGGGACAAAAATCTCTAATTCTAG
Source organism: Grammomys surdaster (assembly GCF_004785775.1). Taxonomy (NCBI): domain Eukaryota; kingdom Metazoa; phylum Chordata; class Mammalia; order Rodentia; family Muridae; genus Grammomys; species Grammomys surdaster. Next base: position 2,284,566 of record NW_021621449.1, read on the forward strand.
GAAAAGGTGGAGAATGATTCCTACAGAAGCCTTTGACACTTGCTCAAGTGTAACATAGGTGAATCATACAAGTTTGAATTTCACAGACACATTATAACTCTTAGGTTGAAGAGTACCCAAAAACAAAACCAGGGTATTGAGTTATTTTTTAAGAATTTTAAAATGGTAATAAAAACAATCATTATAAATTTTTATGAATAGAATAATTATTTCTCCCATATTTTCATTAAAAAAAAATCTGGAACTTGAGTGCTGGCGCTTAGTGTCGTGAGTACATGCCATTCAAACCTGCCCTGGCAGCTCTCTGTGCTGAAGCTGATGATTGATTAGCTTATAATTGTCTTACCACTCTGCTATGCAGCAAACTGTGACAGCTGCCAAACTGTCAACCTGCCATCTCAGGCTGCCCAAACATGAATGATAATGGTTACTGTGATGAAACTCCAGTATAGCCAATAAAATCTGCTATCAACTGGCTGCAACTCCTTCCTTTCCAGAAAGTATATAGTGCTGGCCCCTTCCCAGCTCTACACTGAGACCACTGAGAAAATCTGCCTCCATCTCTACCATCTGAATGAGACAGTGACTGTCACAGCTTCCTTGATATCTCAGTGGGAAAGGAGACACCTGTTCGATGATCTTGTCTTTGACAAGGACGTGTTCCACTGTGTTTCCTTCATTGTGAGTACTAGACACTTGTCCTGATTTGTTTTATATACTTATGAACATGTGTGTGAATATGTATTTTTAGTATCCATACATATTTCTAGAAAAGTTTAATCTAGAAGCATATGTGTGAACTCAGAACAATACAAATTTAGAACATCTACCCAATATATAAATTTATTTAATAAGTAAATAAGTTTAAGATATTTAACTTAAATCATCCCAACCCAAAATGAGAAGAGTCAACACTTGTGTATATGTTGCTTTCCCACTGAATTCCCTCAAAAAAGAGCACTGGGCAGAGAAAGAAAGAGCTCTCCAATTCATGGTACTTCCTGCTAGTGAGGTAATAAATTCTGAAACAGCACTCCAGCTAATTAGAACCACATCTCTTATGTGTAATTCTGATATCCTGAATAAGTGCTGAGTTTCTTCTTCAGAACCTATCCTCGAGACATGCTTTCAACCACCACTAATACATTAACTTTCTCTCTACCTCAGTTTTAGAGTTAGAGCTAATTTTCTTTCATTTCTTAGAGCTAACTTGCAATCAAGATTGTATTTATTCCCAAAAAAGGACTGTGTTTCGTTGCTCACATAAACTCACATTGACTTACATAAAAAGTTCTATTTTTCTTTTCTTTATTTCCTGACACTGTTTTCCCTCCATGTAACATTTAAACAGAAACTGATGGACCCTCCATCTCTTTCCTGTGAGGTGGAAGGAGAGAAGGTTAATGAAATAATCTAAGAAATACAGAGTCAGATTGTGAAGGGTCTTGTGTTCCTGTTGTTCTCAGATCCCTAGATTATCCTCTTCTGAAGAGAAAGAGTTCCTCAACTTCGACATCAAAGGGCCAACACATAAATTCAGCAAAAGGAATACTGTGCTTGTGAAGAACAAAGAAAGTGTTGTCTTTGTCCAGACAGATAAGCCCGTCTACAAGCCAGGACAGTCAGGTATGAAGCTCCACAGTGGGCAAAGGAATCAAGATGTCATCCTCAACATGGCACGAAGAAGGCCTGGGTCTTTGGACCTCACTAGAAAATTCTCTCATATTCTCTCTCTCTCTCTCTCTCTCTCTCTCTCTCTCTCTCTCTCTCTCTCTTTTCCCAGTTAAATTTCGAGTTGTGTCTATGGATAACAATCTACACCCACTGAATGAGTTGGTGAGTCTTATACCTGTGGGTATTGGTGGGTTCTTCAAGACAAAATGTCAATGCAATATTGTAATTTTCAGCCCCTCTTAGCCATGAGTTGGTCTTTTTTTCTATTCTGTTCTTTTGTCAGTTTATACATGACATCCAGTTACTCTTGGCCATACTATGGCTTCCTTATATGTGAGTGTCTTATTTTGAAGTACATTATTGTGTAAATATTTCTAAGTTTTCTTTATAATTTGTGTAGACTTATACTGAATAGAGCCTTTTAGATGGGTCATGTTTTTCAGTCATTTCTTTTGTAGATTCTGTTACTTTGTGCCATCCTTAAGAAGTTCATTTCTAGTGTAACAGTGGTAGCACAGACTATTATTTTTATAACTTCATATTTAACACTTGGTTTCTTCCCTAAATAGACTCTTTTAAGAGTAAACTTGCATTTGAGTTTCTTGTACTCTGTGCTTAGGCAGGTTGTGGGTGTCTGTGTTAAATACCCTCTACTATAAATAGAAGCTTCTCTGATGAGAAATACTTTAATCTATAAATATTTTTTAAATATTTTATTTTTTGTATGCATATGAGCACACTGGTGTGTCAGACACACCAGAAGAGGGCATTTGATCCCATTACAGATGATTATGAGCCACTTTGTGGTTGCTAGGAATTGGACTCAGGACCTCTGGAAGGTCTGTCAGTGCTCTTAACCACTGAGCAATCTTTCCAGCCCCTAATCTATAAATATAAAGATAAATCAGTATTAAGAGGCTTAATACTGTGTCCTTTAGCAGCATAATAATAGTGAGATACTCCCTGGGACCTCTCATGCGTGAAACCCCAGGTTCTTGGCTCTACAATGATTACAAATGTGGAGACTTCATCTTGCACAGTGGGACTTATGTCCAGTCATACCATGGTGGGTTACTTCCTTGAAATTTGTGCTACTATTGCACCAGTGGGCAAGTCTTGTCCAGCTAGTGGTTCTCCTAATTTATAGGCTTTACAGCTGAGTGAAATTGTCCATTATCTTTCCCCTCTGATATTATACATAACATCTTCCAGCCGTACAAAATCTAGGCAGTAGGGATGATGGTTCTCATCTGTACTGTCTTGACAGTAGAATATGAAATCCTAAATTGAACATCTAAATCAGCCCCTTGCCTCCCAAGGCACCAAAATTATTGTGTCCAGGAGGAAGGGAATACTGTAAGAGCCAGAGGTGAATACTGGTAGAGGCAGAGTAAATGCAAGGGAACAATCCTCTAAACACAGCATGTCAGCTGCACACATGAACTTATATTTGTGTTAGCATGCACAAGTACATGCATTAAAAAAAATTAACCTGCATAGAGAACAGAGATGAACATCAAGTCTCACCCCCTAGCTGATGAGCTATTGTCATGACAGCTACTGGGAGAAAGTCAGTTTTATTTAAGAGTAGAGAACCTGCTAAGTTGACCATACTCCAGTGAAAGTTCACATATCTACAAATATATAGAATGCAGCACAAATGGGAAATAATGGATGGGAAAAAGGCAGAACACTAAATCAGCTACATTGGGAAAAGAGGTAGATCTGGAAGGGGTGAATGTCATCAGAAAATACTGTACAGAATTCTGAAAGAAACACTTAAACATTAAACAAAATATCAATCCACTTTTGCTTAATTTGTTCTTTACAAATAAGAAATTACAGTGGACACCATTCATTAAAGATTCTAAAAATTCTGTTTACCCCAATAATCTGTTGCATAATTTTGTCAAATATATGTTTTCCTTTTTTCTAACATTTATTCTTCTCACATAAAAGATATCCTGACCACAGCCTCCCTCCCTCTGCTCCTCCCACGAGTTTCCCCACAACTTCCCCTTTCCTCCAGATCCATTTTCCTTCAGAAAAAAGTAGCCCCCACAGTGATAATCAACTGAACAGACCACAACACGATTCAATAAGACTAGGCCAAAACCCTCATATAAATGCTGGGCAAGCAAACCTAGTAGTGGGGAAAGAGTCACAAGAGCAGGCAAAAGAGTCAAAAACACATCCACTCCCACACTTAGGACTCCTACAAACACCTTGAGCTAAACAAGCACAGCATGCATCTAGAGGACCTGCACAGACCCCAGCAGGCTCCATAATTGTCACTTTAGTCTCTGTGTGCTCTTATTGGTCACACTTTATTGATTCTGTGGGCTATGTTCTCCTGATGTCCTTGACCTCTCTGCCTCCTGCAATCCTTCCTCCCATTCTTCTTTGGGGTCTTGCAAGCTCTGCCTATTGTTTGGCTGTGGGTTTCTACATCTGCTCCAGTAAGCTGCTGGAGAAAGTCTCCCTGATGAAGACTAGGCTGGGCACTGAACTATGAGTATAGCAGGATATCATTAAGAATAATTTCATTGACTTTTCTCCCCTCGGTTAGTTATGTTTGGTTCTACACTAGGTCTCTGAAACATCTAGCTTCTTGTTCCTGGTCATCCAGGCTGTATGGGGCATAGACTTCCTCTCATATCTTGGGCTTCAAGCTAAACCAGTCATTGGTTGGTCACTTTCACAAGCTCTGAGCCACCATTGCCTCTGCCCATCTTGCTGGTAAGACAGGTGTGGATCAAAAGTTTTGTGTAGCCACCTACAGCCATGGAACAAGCAGGTGCTCCTTAAAGGGGTGCTTGAAATAAAAACGAGGCAGAGGGTGAAAAAAGATGAAGCCAAGACAAAGGATTCTGATCAAGGCTCAAGGTTTAACATTCAGCTTTCAATTTAAAGGGAAAGCCCCACCACCAAACCCCTTCTTGCTTCAGCCAGACATAGGTTTGGGAACCCATCGTTGGTCACTGCTAGAGATGGATGGGGAAACTCATCTTTTGTCACAGCCGGAGATATCTCAAGGCAAGCTCAGAAGGCAGTTATTCTTCTAAATTCCTGTAGCAGGCTGTACGTGCAGCCAAGGTGGGTAATTCCAACTAGGTCCTAATATTTTTGGTCTATTCTGGTAAACAAGGTCTTTCAGGCCTGCTCAGGGATGGGGTGAGGGCACAATTCCCCCTTTTTAGTTTTATTAAAGATGAGCAGTGCCAGCAGCTTGGACAGGGCACAAGATTTCATCCCATCTAGGGTAAAGAGTGGCCAGGCGACCATGCCTGGCTTACATTGGCATCTATATTGCTCCTTATTACCCATCATGGAGGAAAATATACATAGCATTATTGATGTATGCCTCGGTCTTCGGTATATAGGAGATCAAGAACACTCTTACCCATCTTTGACTAACTGGACATCTTTAGCACACTCTTTCCCATACAGTCCAAAGCCACATTCAAACCAAAGTACCTATGAGCATGCGCTCAATGCAGTTCTTCGTAGTGAAAGATAACTGCCATGATGAATAGCTGAGCTTGCTGAGAGAAATCCTGTGTGAAGGCAACCAATCTGTTTGAGATACAAGGTTCATAGGTTAAAAGCAACAGGATTATCCAAGCAGTGTAGAAAATAAAATTGAAAGCAGAAATGTTCCAGTATCTAATCCAGTTGCTGATTGGCAGGGATCAGATACAAAGTCTGGCCACCAGGTATTTAGTGGGTGGCTTTAAGTAATGATAAAAATAACACTTACTCTCCAATAAGAGTGGAGGCTATATGCCATGTTAAATCATCTGGCTGATAAGGATTTTGAGCCATCTTCATCATTAGAGTCATAATTATTAGGTTCAAGATTTGTGTCCTCTTGACGGACCAATCTTTCAGGCAGCCATCGGGCTCCATTTTTCTTTTGTGAAAAAGCACACAGAACCATGGCCCCAAATTAAAGCAGGGTCAGGACCATCCCATGTATTAATTAGGGGGTCTCTCCCCTTGACCCTGACAAATGAGCTGGAAGTGACTGGATGCCAGTGGCAACCTGCTGCAGACTGACATTTAGCATCAGTTTGCATAAAAATTAAAACAAATAAGACAAAAGCAAGGTGTGCTTTTGTTGACCTTGGAGGGTATAATTCTCCCTCTTTAGTTTCTAAAAGCCAAGTATTCAGAGTTCCTTGCAAAAAACAGCGAAGAAACACCAGTAGCTGCTCCTCCCACACTCAAAAAATTATGAAGATATTATTTTAAAGTTCCATAATATCTGTTTCACAATTCCTTGTTCTTGAGGATAATAAGGAATCTCAATGATATGGGTAATATTAAATTGTCACCATAACATCTCAAATGTTTGACTGCAATAGCCAATTCCATTGTCTATAATCTGATATAAAACATCAAGCATAAAAAAATAATGTAGGCAATAATTAATTATATTTTAGTTGCTTCTCTTGTTAAAGCAATTGCAACTAGAAAGCCTGAAAACGTGTCAAGTCACATGCATATATTTTAATTTTCCAAAATCAAAAATGACTGATATCTATTTGCCATAATTGATTAGGTATAAGTCTTCAAGGCTTAACACTATTATGAAAAATTTGAGGACACTGAGAACAAGTTTTTGCAATTTAACTTGCACACTTTCTAGAAATACCAAATTATTGTCTCAAGCTATTACTATTTTGATGATGTAAAGAATAAGATTGTACGGCCAAATGTTTTGTAAGGCCTGTAATCTGCCTGGTATACAAATCTGCTGTGGCATTGTCCTGGGGTCCAGGCAATCCAATATGAGCTCTTAAAAGTCTTATAAAGTTAAATAACAGTACATGTTTCTTAAATTAAGCTGTATTTGTAAAATTTGAGAATTAGCAATATTTAAAAGAGGAACAATTTTAAGCAATTATAAATCATGAGTTATATACTGGCTATGAGTATATAAATTGGAAGCTTGATTTTTTTAGCATTTCAAACAGTGGCTACAGCATGGAATTCAATTATTTGTGCTGAAGCAGGGGACAACTCAAGAAAATGAACATGTGATCTAATTATATATACTGCCTTCTCAATAGATGAGCTGTCTGTAAATACAATAAACATCTTTTCTATGGGCTGCATGTGCAATAAATTTACAGGAAATGCAAAAGCATGTGTAGAGGAAAACTATAACAACTTGTCTTTTGGATAATGATTATCGAATTTGCCTGAAAAGTTTGCACATGCAATAAGCCAAATATCAGTATTCTACAATAACCAATTTAACTGCTGTTTGGAATAAGGTATAAATATTTCATCAGGTTCTTTCCCAAAATATTTTTGTGATTCTGTTCTACAATTCTGTGTTAACAAGACTACAGCTTCATAATAGAGTATTAAAACTTTACTTGGAAATGTGGAAAGATGAATCCACATTAATTGCCTTTTTTGTTTGCCAAAGGGCTACTGTAAGCACATGAGTAGCAGTAATGCAAACAGCCAACAATTGATCACAGTCTATATAATTTATCTGTTGATAACTAACAGCTTACTCTATTTTCTGCAAAGCTATTCCTCCGTAATCATTTAATTGCTGAGGGGAATTAAGACTTGCACCCCCCTTTGAGAATATCAGAGGTTCACGTTCTCCTATGGTAAGCTTAAGATGAGGTTATTAGCTAATTAATATCTCTTTATTTATATATATATATTAAATGATTTCTTTAATGAAAAACTATGACAAAGTAACTGGAAACAATGAGCCATCTATTTATGATATATCAGGAATGAGCTAAGATAAATGCCATTGATGTTACGTTCTAAAAGAAAACATAAAATAAGCAGGCAACAGCATGCATGTGACCAAACTGAAAGGAAACTGATCAATGAAAAATGAAAATGATATTTGAGTGACAGGAAAAGTCAATTGAAGTCTCACAGAAATTTGGATTCTATCGCAAGAGTAATAGGAAACAATGACCAGTCTTAAGCAAATAATACAATTGCTCTGACAGTTTTCACAACTGTTCTCATTGTTGTGTCAAACAAGGACTGCAAGGAGGATGAGAGCAGACATATTCATGGGGCAGTGGGCAGGCAAAATGCATTGGCACATATAATGTAACATATAATTGGCACATGTAATGGTAACAATGGAGATGAACCAAAACTGGCAGATTTGAGAAAATCTAGAGGGCAAATAAATGTTAAAGAACAAGAAACAATCATGGATGGCTCTAATTCTAGGTCTATGATATAAGTGGAGGTCTATCTACATAGGTTACACATATCCACATTTGGGGCTGAAAAATCTAGGCACCATGTTAGCCATGTTAAATTTTATATATTTGCAAAATATCTAAAAGTATGTATGTGAAACTAAAGACTAAAGAAGGTTTTAGACAAAGAAAAAATTAGAAATATAATTTTCTTTTCCAATGAGGATTATATTCTTCAGTAAACAACAGAAAACTGAAATAGTAACTTAAAGATCTTTTTTCTATTAACATTAGCGGTTATAGCCAAGTTATAGGCAGGAATATCCGAGAACAAAGAAATAATGAGACTTAACTCTCTATCAACAGTTTTTTGTTATTGTTTTTGTTGGTTTGTTTGTTTCCAGAAACAGATACCTTCTTTCCAAGAATCATATTTGTAGTATAATTGAATCTTTAAATTCATGTGACTATATGAAATGATATGATTCCAGACACACCAGGAATGAAATACACATGAACTCACAGAGATAATAATTGCATATATGAGACCTGAGAAGTTCAAGCCAGACAAAATCCCAGAATGGAAATGTGACATAGGCAAAAAGACTAATAACCCCTAGCTGAAGAGCTATAATATTTGATAGCTGCTAAAAAGAAAAGAGTTAATTTTGTTTAAGGTAGGCAAGAAAGAGTTTTAGTTTTTGTTTGTTTGTTTGGTTTTGGTTTTTATTGTTGTTCTTGTTTTAAAATCCCAGGAATTGATAACTTGTTTTGGGTAGAATTATAGGTTTTAGCATAATCCCTGGCCTCTAGCTACCTTTCTTTCCAATATGTGGCAAGTCAAAATGTTTCCAAACATTCCTTCATGTCCACTGAGATACAGAACTATCATAGTTGAGAACAGCTTCAGTGAGGGGGAAATAAAGGATGAGTTTATGGGCAAGCAGAGTTTTATTACATGTTGCGCGTGTGCACTCACCAGCGAGGTCACACAAAATACCAAAGTTCTTCAGCAGATCTTTATTAGATGTTATAGAGGAAAGACCCGCTGGAAGAAGGCTGGCTGGTGGAAAACCGGCTGGGAGAAAGGCCCCGAGCCCCGAGAAGGTCCTGGTTAAATACCCCCTGGAGTGGTGTGTACATATCTGGTTGGTTAATTCCCCATAAAATCCTATATGCCCCGGGAAGGGCTTGTGACTTCGTGCGCTTTTCCCTCACACAAAGACAGTAAATTACAGAACTTGTGAAAGCATCGGATTGCCAGCGCTGTCTCTGCTTTCCACGGCTCTCTACATCTCCCCCTTTTTGTTTTAAATGAGAATCACAGGCACTGGCCATTTCCCGTGTCTTAGGCTAGTTGACGTTCTTCCATAGCCAGCACCAAAAAATGGTGAGCTCCCTGTCTTAGGCTACGAGGGTTGCACCCACACCTGGCATTCATTGAATGTGCGCCCCAGGTTGTGGCCACTCGTAGTGCCCGTCACCGGGTAAACTCACAGCTCGTGGTGTACCTCTGGAATATGGCATCAACCTATTCCCATCGTTGGGACCAATGGCAGCTGGCCTGGAGACGAAAAGATAGAGCTGCCCTTGGCCTGTCTGGTGTGGTACCAATATGACTCAAACTCAAGCCCGATCATGCGAATTCCATCATGGGGGAATAAGCGATCAAGGACTAATAGTTTAAGACGGTCTCCCTTACCCTACCAGGTGCAATGGAAACGAGTCCTCTGGGTGCAAGGGCTAAGGGAAACATAAAGAGATGCAAACACCCATCCCTGTGCAATGGAGTCACCTCCTAGGGATGCAAGGGCTGTTTGTCTCAAAATTCAGGTACCAGAGTTAAACAGACAAGGACCAGTCAGGCTAAAACTCCTCACCAAGCCAGTGCAATGGGCTGAGCCCTTGGGGTGCAGTAGCTGAGGATCTGTTTGCTGGCTATTTCTATAACATAGACAACCAGATTTCGGGAGATGAACCTTGTTCTAAGGCCACAAGTGCTTGGGTAATCATGGCTTTGTCATGTTTCTGTTGATCTCTGAGCTTGTAAACCAACCAGAGTATGAACACTAATCCGCAACACAGGGTTGTACCAAACAGGCCTACTCCCACCCACTCCTTAAAGAAAGAGAAGGCTGAAGAAATCCAGGAAGAAAGTCCTTCAGTCAGCGAAAAGTCTACGCGTGTCGAGTTGATGCCCATCACCGCTACTCGCAACTTCTCAAGGAGTTCATCAAATCCTTCTGACCATTCTCCTGTTAGGTAACGAGACAATTGTCTGGATAAATTAGCTGCTCGAGTAAAGTTTTCATATTGAACACTAGTAATACAGAGTGTTTCCAGTTTTCTTTCACATCTCAATTGTGTCAATTGAAAAAGAATGTCCAATCTTTCTTCTACCAAATCTAGGCACTGATTAACAATCATCAATCCGCCTTTCAATTCAGCACTCGCAGAAGTATGGATGTTGACTGTGTCTGCCACTGTAGCGGACAGCTGATTTAAGGCTGCTGCCGTTTGAACTTTGGTTGTCATAGCAATCCCAGCAGCTGTAGCTGCAATGGCACTAACTGATATTGCCATTATTATGGCTGCAGTTATGCCAAAGTCTCTTTTTTGTCTGAATAATGGTAGAGTAGAGGGTGTTTCAAAAGGAACAGGAACCCATCGTGGCACTCTGGCAACCATGGCACGCTTGGCTTGTCCAACAGCCCAACACTGAGACATCATGCATGAATCATTAGTGCATTCTTCAAATGAGGAGTTTGAAAGAATAAACAAGAAAGGTGGAAAGACACACACTGGGGTAGGTGAAAATACTGTTTGATTTACAATAATCTTGTTAACTCTAGTAATTAACTGAATAGGATTTGTCAACTGAGGGATCGGATCTGAACTCCGTTTCACCATAGTTTCATTAATAACTCTTGTAAAGGATGTTCTTCTTGCCGCTCCGCCCTGGAGAAAGGCTAGCGGGTTGAGGTCGGTACAACCACCATTAACTCCACAGAGTAGCCATTTGTGAAAAGGATTCATACTAACACTCTGTAGAAAAGGACCTTTTCTCATTATCACGTCAGCTCCAAGATCTCCCAACATATTGGGTGAAAAGGAAAAAGTTTCATTGGTATCTGCCCGTCGTGTTACTCTGGATTGGCAATCAGACCAAGGCAGAACAACTCTCTCATCTTCTAGACTACAAAAGGAAGAGACCTTAGGTTGACAAGGATGCTCTCCATCAATAAGTTTGGGTGATAAAACTGTTCTATCTATCCAAATGGCTGGTTGTAAAAAGGACTGTGAGAACTCTTTGACATAACTATTGTCCTTTTCATTATTATTCTTTTTGGTTGTTAATTTAACCCAGCTTCTCTTTTCATAAAACCACCCCAAGGTTCTCTTCGAGAGAGTTATACAGTCTCCTGTCTCAGTAGTCTGAAAACAGAGAGAACCCCGTTCAGGCAAGGAACGATTTTCTCCCAGGGGGGCGTGCGTTTTATCATAGGGAAGATAAGGCAGCCCCATGGTTTTATTAGTTGTAAGAAATCTTGGAAACACCATGGCATCATGTCTAACAGGTATGGGTTCAGGAAAAGCAGATAATATAGCCCATCGTTGTTCTCCCCATATGCTAGGAACCCAATTCTGGAGGATCCAAATTAGGACTGGAAGCATCTGTAGATGAATTCTTCGGGGTGTCATCTTCAGTTGTCACGAGCCTTCACGTTAGTCACTCTGGTAGCCAGAATGGATTGTCTTCTTCCTGCAGAAAAACACAAACCGCTCCCCTGGGTCCTATTAAAATAGGATCCAGGCCTTTCCATTGTCTGGTCAAGACGTCCTTCCACTTGACCATCTCTTTTGGCCTATCAGGCTCTAAACAATGACGGTCAGCAGCCGAATGGCCCTGACTGTCCAAATTCAAAAAATTGAGAGTAAAGAGTGCTATAGAAACGGTGACTCGTGGCACTGAGGGTAGAGCTTCCTCGACTCCCCCTTTTTGTTTTAATAGATAAGATTTAAGAGTGTGATGAGCCCGTTCTATAATGCCTTGTCCTTGAGGATTGTATGGTAGACCTGTCAGGTGAGTCACCTCCATTTGGCGATAAAATTATCCAAACTTTTGAGACGTATAAGTTGAGAATTTTAGGCTTTCCCCAGGCACTCCAGGCCTCAAGGCAATGTTGGATAACATGTGTTGCCTTTTCTCCCTATAAAGGGGAGGCAAAAATAATTCCAGAACAAGTGTCAATAGAATCATGTAAATATTGAAATCTCCCAAAGGATGGGATATGGGTAACATCCATTTGTCATAATTGATCACGTGTAAGTCTTCAAGGCTTAACACCATTATGAAAATTGAGGACACTGAGAACAAGTTTTTGTTATTTAACTTGTACACTTTCTAGAAATATCAAATTATTGTCTCAAGCTATTATTATTTTGATGATATAAAGAATAAGATTGTATGGCCAATTGTTTCTATATGGTCTATAATTTGACTGGTATACAAATCTGCTCTGTCATTGCCCTGGGTTCTAGGCAGTCCAATGAACCCTTAAATGTCTTATAAAGAAACAGTACATGTTTCTTAAATTAAGCTGTATTTCTATAATTAACTGTAAAATTTGAGAATTAGTAATATCTAAAAAGGCAACAATTTTAAGTAGTTACAAACCATGAGCCATAGCCATATCTGGCTATGAGTGTACCAATTGAAAGTTTGATTTTTCAGCATTTCAAACAGTGTCTACAGCACCTAATTTAATTATTTGTGTTGAAGCAGGGGAAAATTCAAGAAAATGAACATGTGATATAATTACATATAGTGCCTAATAAATTGATGAGGCATCTGTAAATATAGTAAATATTTTTTCTATGGGCTGTATGTAAATTTATAGGAAAAACAAAAGCATGTATAGAGAACAACTGTTAACAACTTGTCTTATGGATAATGATTATCAATTTTGCCTAAAAACTTTGTCAAGTAATAGGCCAAATATCATTATTTTCCAATAACCAACTTAATTTTTATTTGGAATAAAGAATTAACATTTTATCTAAAATATTTTTAGGATTCTATCTTACAATCTTGTATTAACACTGTAATTGTTTCAAAATAAGATGTTCAAACTTACTTGTAGATAGATGAATCCACATTAATGGTTTCTTTGGCCAAGGTCTGTTGTGAGCACATGAGTAGCAATAATGTAAACAGCCAACAATGTATCATGGTCTAGATAATTTATCTTTTAATGACTAACAGCTTATTCTATACTTTTACAAAGCTATCTATCCCTCATCAGTTAACTCTCGAGGGGAATTAGGATTTGTATCTCCCTTGAAAACATCAAACAGAGCTTCAAGTCCTCTTATGGTAAGTTTAAGATGAGGTTTTAGCCAATTAATATCTGTTAACTTGATTTTTAAGAATCATTAAAAGTAAACCAATTTTTGTATGTACGCCTGTAAGCCAGAAGAGGGCGTTAAATCTCACCACAAATGGTTGTGAGCCACCACGTGGCTGCTGTGAATTGAACTCTTAATATTTTTAGTTGTGTGTCCAGCCTTTAACGGCTGAGCCATCTCTCTAGCCCCCATTATCCATTCTTATTGGAATTTTCTGTGTCACAATCTGTTTATGATGTAACTGAATTCTCAAATATTCAAAACTCATTGTTCTAGAGTAAAGGCGTACAGAAAAATTCTTTTTAGAGATATCAGTTAACAAAATGAATAAAATACACTGACAGATTTAAATGTTTAACTTCTGTATTAAAGCAAAAACAAATTCTTATGTAAGACTATTAATCATTCTTTGAGGCAGCCTTTTAATGACATTGTTTCATGGGCTCTCAAGAATCACTAATAAATTCATTGGATTTAAATCTCATCACCTTTACCAGGATGTAAAGGAACAATAAAAAACAATCTTTTAAATCTATAATAATTCTATGTATTTACTAGAATGGTAACTGACGTAGGCAAGACAGGCTGTAATGTCTCATTAATTTCATAAATCTTAAATTTGAACTTTGTTTTTGGTTTAACTGAATAAGCAACTCTTTTTAGCTGAGTGAGGTTATCAGACAAACGCCAAGTTAAAGGCACTCTTGTCTTCTAATAATTGTTACATCAGCCCCAGTATCTATTAATTTTTATTGGGGAGAGCAGCTTTTACTGTATGAATGTTTTTCCCAAACATTCGGAGTCATTGCCATAGCGGCAAATCTCTCAAACTTCATGGCTGTAAAATTAGCATCAAACCCATGCTTTTGAACTGACTCAGCAAGTTCCTTAATAGAAGTATATTCTACTGATGTGTAAACGCAACTTCTTTTCACAGCTTTAAACACTGGAAAGGCTTGAAACATCTTTCCTTTGTTTTCCTTTGAAAAGAGTTCTGTGCAGCGCCCGCCTGCGTAAGGTGGGGGAGCGCGCAGCACGACGGCTCGGGTTTTCACTGGTGGGGGAGCTCACGCACGCACGCGGTTTCTAATCCCCGCCTCTCTTTGTTCTCTATTCTGTGGAGGCAGCCGCCCACGTGAATGGTATCTTTCCACCTCAAAGCGGACTATTTTTCCATCTAAATCCTGTTCCCACTTGGAGGACCCAGACTTCCCTGACTCAATTTAATATAATTTCAAACTTTGCAATTCTTCAACTGGATATAGAAGCTTTTTCAGCTCAGCTCAACTCTTAGCTACAGGTGTAGGTAGCTAGCTTATCAGCCTCTGTTGTGTATATTAAGACTGTCTTTAAAACAAAGTTAAACTAGCCCAAGAGTTGGATATGTAACCGTTTTTGTCTTTTGAACATGCAACATAGAACATACACTTAGACAACGAAACAAGAAACAGACAATCAACACACGTGGACATTGGCGGGCCAAGGACAGACAACAAAGAAGGACATTTAAGAGCTCTTTTTGTTGACACAGTTCAGAGAGAGGACAACTGTTTTTCTAAAACCCTTTCTCTCTCATATTCTTAACCGGATAAAGAGATTTTCTTTTTAAGGCCTTTTCTCCTTTTCTTTGTTTCTCTCCCAGGGAATTAAAATATCCCTCATCTTTACTCCTTTTCTCTTTTTCTCTCCCAGGGAATTAAATCTTCCCTCTGTCACCCCCACAGATCAAATGTCTGGGGGAATTTGTAGACAGTCTACCCAAGCTTCCATTTGAGCTTGTAAGCGCTTCTCCAGAACCAGTTTCTGATAGGCTCGTATCCTGAATCTGTCTCAAAATTCCCTGACTCACCACAATAGCTGAACTATACTTTTGATCTTGCAATTTCCACAATGACTGTGTGCCTGGCCTCAACTTTCCATTCTGCTGTTCCTTAATTAGATCTCCTTCTAGCCTGTCCCAGGAGGTGAGTGTCAGGGTTCCTGTGCAGGCAAATGGATCTCTCTCCCTAACAAAGTTTTCTCTGCAGAGCCGGTCACAATTTACTGCGAAGCCACATGTTGTTTGTTTCCTTATCTCTGGGAGAATCTGACTCTCAGGGGGAAGGGCTCTGTAGCTCACTCACGGCTGATTAATTATGCTAAGCCTCTGCCTGCTCGTAAAACCGCTGGATCAAAGCAGCTAGAGCCAAACTTTTTCCTGCCTTGTAAAAACCCCAGAAAAGAGCTGGAAGAAGGGGCAGGGCCAAACTTTCACTTGCCTACTGAACCTCAGCAGCCCGGAACGGCTGCTGGAAGGGGGGGCAGGGCCGGCTCAAGCGGCGGCAAGATTTAAACAGGCAAACTGGTGAAAGCAATACAACAGCAGGAGAAATGAGATGAAAGCTGGCACTAAGATAACAAAATTTTCACTGCTGCTTGTGATTTAGGGGAAATATGAAAAGATTCAGGATTAACCATACCTCTCTTATTCTGCCCTTCGCTGCAGCCTTTTTGACGTTTTACTCCGGATGGGAGGACCTTTCTCCACAGGGTACCTTTGAATTTCCCGGGTTTCTCAGCACCACTAATGTGACGCACGTGCACTCGCCAGCAAGGTCACACAAAACACCAAAGTTCTTCAGCAGATCTTTATTAGATGTTATAGAGGAAAGACCCGCTGGAAGAAGGCCGGCTGGTGGAAAACCAGCTGGGAGAAAGGCCCCGAGCCCCGAGAAGGTCCTGGTTAAATACCCCCTGGAGTGGCGTGTACATATCTGGTTGGTTAATTGCCCATAAAATCCTATATGCCCCGGGAAGGGCTTGTGACTTCGCATCCTTTTCCCTCACACAAAGACAGTAAATTACAGAACTTGTGAGAGCATCGGATTGCCAGTGCTGTCTCTGCTTTCCACGGCTCTCTACAATTACAAACTTGGAAACTGTGGTGGTTTGAATGAGAAAGGTGCACAGGTCATATTTGAATGCTTTGGTGGAACTGTTTGGGAAGGATTAGGAGATAGGGCATTGGTGGAGAAAGTGTGTCACTCGGGGTATGGAGGGGAGGAGTGTGCTTTTAGGTTTCAAAAGCCCATATGATTTCCAGTTACTTCTCTGTCTGTCTCTGTGTCTCTGTGTCTCCCTTTCCCCCACCCCCATGCGTATAGATCAAGATGTAAGCTTGTTCCACTCCCATAACTGCCTGCCTATTGCCATGTTCCTTGCCATGATGGTCAAGGGCTCACCCTATGGAACAATGAATCCCCAAAAATGTTTTCTTTCTTATGTGACCTTGATCACAGCAATAGAAAAGTAACTAAGGGAAGAGTTAACAATAATACTCCAAAGAGACAGAGAGGGGGGAATCATAAGACTAGTGGTGAGAGAAAGAAAAAGTGGTAAGACAAAAGGTAATTACTGAACAAGAAGTCAAGCAGAAGAACTTCAATGCCAGTTGTGACAGTAGCTGCAAAAGGCTAATGTTCTTAGTAAAAACAAAGCAACTGCCCTTCCAGCGGGGCAGGGCGCTGAGGATCGGGCAGCCCTCAGCCGCAGGCGGCCTCCAGCACCGCGGGATGCAGTGGCCCGGCCCACGGCCCCCAGCAGAGGCAGCCAGCCAGGCCTGTTCACCATCACAGGAAGATCTCTGCCCTCTGGGGCTGAGAGACCCCAACCTTTCCTCAAGCTGAAGCTTCAAGGCACTGAAGTAACAGCCAGATGTCTTCCCACAAAGGATCTGCTGTGGCACAGGGCAATGGGGCTCCTTCTAGTAACAGAGAAGCTGACACAGTGGAGCTGGCTGAGCTGGGACCCCTGCTGGAGGAGAAGGGCAAGCGGGCAGCCACCAGCCCAGCCAAGGCTGAAGAAGAACAGACATGCCCAGTGCCACAAGAAGGAGGAGGAGGAGGTGCGGGTACTGACACTTCCTCTGCAAGCCCACCATGCCATGGAGAAGATGGAGGAGTTCGTATATAAGGTCTGGGAGGGACGATGGAGGGTCATCCCATAAGATGTGCTTCCTGACTGGCTGAAAGACAATGACTACCTGCTACATGGCCACAGGCCACCTATGCCCTCCTTCCGGGCTTGCTTCAACAGCATCTTCCGCATCCACACAGAAACTGGCAACATCTGGACACATCTGCTTGGTTTTGTGCTATTTCTCTTTCTGGGAATCTTGACCATGCTCAGACCAAATATGTACTTCATGGCTCCCCTACAGGAGAAGGTGGTCTTTGGGATGTTCTTCCTGGGCGCAGTGCTCTGCCTCAGCTTCTCCTGGCTCTTCCACACCATCTATTGTCATTCAGAAAAGGTCTCTAGTACTTTTTCCAAACTAGACTATTCAGGGATTGCTCTACTGATTATGGGGAGCTTCGTCTCCTGGCTCTACTACTCCTTCTACTGCTCCCCACAGCCACGGCTCATCTACCTCTCCATCGTCTGTGTCCTGGGCATCTCTGCCATCATTGTGGCACAGTGGGACCGGTCTGCCACTCCTCAGCACCGGCAGACAAGAGCAGGAGTGTTCCTGGGACTTGGCTTGAGTGGTGTTGTACCCACCATGCACTTTACTATCGCTGAGGGCTTTGTCAAGGCCACCAGAGTGGGCCAGATGGGCTGGTTCTTCCTCATGGCTGTGATGTACATCACTGGAGCTGGCCTTTATGCTGCTCAGATTCCTGAGTGCTTCTTTCCTTTTAGCCCAGGCAGGCCTTGAATCTGCAAAGTTCTTGTTTCCACTTCCCAAGTAGCTGGGATTACAGGCTTGTACCTTGAAGCCTGTGCTTCAAAATTCTAATTCTACCATAGGTCTGTTCTACAATCCTATCAAGTTTATGCAGGTTTCCAGGAAAACCCAGATCTATAGGAGATCTCAGAGCGTGTGTGAGTCATCCATGGTTTCCGATTCCTGTGGCCCCAAACACCAACAGAAGTTCCTCAGCCAGGACTCAGACGGACCAGATTCCAATTAATATCTCTTAACAACTTTTGAAAATCATTCAAAGTAAACCATTTTTTAAATGTATACCTACAAGCCAGGAGAGGGCACTAGATCCCATTACAGTTAGTTGTGAGCCACCATTTGGTTGCTGGGAGTTGAACTCTTATATTTTTAGTTGTGAGCCTAGCCTTTAATGGCTGAGCCATCTTGTCAGCCCCAATTATCCATTCCTATTAGAATTTTCTGTGCCGTAATCTGCTTAGGATATAACTGAGGTCTCAAATATTGAAAAGATATTGCCTTTGAATCTTTTCTGGAGCAACAAGCACTCCAAAATTGTAAAAGCTCGTTATATGAGAGCAAAGGCTTGCAGGAAAACTCCTTTAGAGACATTAGCTAATAAAATATACACTGAAAGATTCAAACTCTTAACTTCTTGTATTAAAGCAACAAGTTTGTTTTTTTTTTAAATAATGTAAGGCTATTAACCATTCCTTGAGCCAAACCTTTCTAATGATATCGCTTCATGGGCTCTGAAAAATTACAAATAAATTCACTGAATGCAAACCACCTTCACCAGGATGTAAAGGTACTGTATAAAAACAATTGTCTAGATCTACAATAATTCTATATAAATTTACTGGAATGGCAGCTGGAGTAAGCAAGTCAGGCTCTAATGCCCCATTAGTTTCATAAATCTTAAGTTTCTTAAATCTTGAACTTTGTTTTGGATCAATGGAATAACCAGTTCCTTGTAGTTGAGTGAGAGTATCAGATAAAGTCCAAGTTAAAGGTCAATCTTGTCCTCTCCTACTCTTATAGCAATTCTTTTGTTAGCAGGCACAGATGTAAGGCCATGGAGGGAAGCAGGCATAATTTTAATTTCCCCAGCATAATCATTATCTATAACTCCTGACCCATAAGCTGTCTGTTGTGAATGTGTTTGGGTCTGATGCTGACACTTCCACCCCAAGGAACAAGCAAGGCAGTAAACAAATTCCCGAAAACAACTTTCTAAGGTCTGGTCATGATGACCAAGACAAAAGGAATGTCTGTCACCCAAGCTTCTGCTGAGCCCAGTCTGTGCATTGTCTTAATTCAAATGTAAATGTTCTTAATCTGGGCCTATTTCCTGAGGCCTGACCCAAAGATTATCCTTCCTGCAGGCCTGTACTATGCCACAACTGTTTTTAACACTTTTATTCAACTCTACCTGCTCTATCCTATTTTCTATAAACATGGGCGAGTCAAAAAATCCCAAGCTCATGATTGAACTGCCCATTGCAGACAATGGAATAGTGGCAGTTTACCTATATTTTTAAGTTTCTTCTACAGTATTAGAGTATAACCATAATTTTGGGAAACAAAACCATTTTTTAACAGTGTGAACAATTCATTTTCTCTAAAATAAACACCAAGAGCATTCCCTTTATGTTACAAAGTTTGAATGCCAGTTCTTGTATATGAATGCATGATAGTGCAGCTTTTAATATCTCATTAAAGAGACATTGTTTTAATCTTTTATACATCTGGTTTCTGAATGACTCCAACTCCGAGTTACCAGTTTTAAGCCAACTTTCTGTTACTAAAGTTGCAATTTTTTAATCGTACCCAATAACTTATAGGCCAATAATCTATAACCAAGACATATAGAACATATTTATACCTTTAAAACCAGTCAGACAAAAATGAAGTGGCTACACATCTTATGTATTTAGACTAAACAAATTCTCTTGCTTTTTCTAGCTGTAATTTCAAGAGAAAAGCACCTTGTTACTGAAGTTATTTTTCTAGGAAAAACAACTCTCATCTTCCTTATCATAAAAGCCAAAAGGCTGCTGGTCCTTTTAAAAACAGCTTGCAGCTTATACAGCCAGTCAGTTCCTGAAAAGGCTTCTCCAGCTGAGGTTGACCCCTAGTTACAGTGCAGGGTAACTTATTAGCTTCTATTGTGTACATTATGACTGCCTTTAAAAATAGTTAAACTAAACCAAGAAGTGTATCAAGCAGTTTTAAAGATTTTTCTTTTGGAACATGAAACATAGAACACCAATCCTTCAGACAATGAAACAAAACAGACAATTGACACATGAAGGCAGATTGAAGTGTCTAGGACAGACAATAAACAAAGAAAGCAGAACTAAGGATCGCTCCTGTAGAAGCCAGAGAAAATTCAAGTCATCTCCTGAATTTTCTCCTGTTCCTAGGAGAGCTCTGAAATAGCCTTTTCATTCCTTTTTGCTGACAAAGCCCAGAGAGAGGACAACTACTTTTCTGAAACCCTTTCTCTCTCATATTGAAGATCTAACTCTTCATCTCTTTCTTTAGAAGGTGTAGCTGGCAGCTATTGATAGTTACTTTTCAGTGCCCTGCTTTCTTAGTTTTCCAATTCCTTCTAACCCTGCTCCTCTCGTCTGAGGCAGCTCTTAGGCTGCAGGAAAATGCCTATTTGGAATTCTCCTGTCCCTGTTTTGCTGTCACCTCCTAGGTGAGTTCGTCATTGGGTCAACACCTATTCAACCTAGACCATATCCCTTAAACACACTTCCTGCAAACACAGCCTCCAAAAAATAACTAGCTCTAGAATCAATGCTATTCATTGCTTACCAAATGCACGGGATACTCTTCTTCTGTGTTCTGTAGAGCTCCACCTAAGACAACGTTTCTCAGTTCGTCCCCCATTTTCTGGCCCCTCATTTTGGGCACCACCTGTAGCTGCCTGTGTGGACCAATCAGGTTCTCCTGAAAGGGGGGCTGGAAATGAAAAAGGGATGGAAGGTGAGAAAAAATGAAGCCAAGACAAAGGATTCTGATCAAGGCTCAAAGTTTAACATTCAGCTCTCAATTTAAAGGGAAAGCCCCACCACTTAGCCCCTTCTTGCTTCAGCCACAGATGGGTGAGGGAACCCATCCTTGGTCACTGCTGGAGATGGGTGGGGAACTCATGCCTTATGACAGCTGGAGATATCTCAAGGCAAGCTCAGTGGGCAGTTATTCTTCTAAGTTCCTGTACCAGGCTGTATGTGCAGCCAAGGTGGGTAATTCCACCTAGGTCCTATTATTTTTGGTCTATTTTGGTAAACAAGGTTTTTCAGGCCTGCTTAAGGCTGGGGGGAGGGCACAGTTCTGTGGCTGAGTTGCTGTCCCAATCCCAGTACTGGAGCCTTGCCTGATTATAGAAGATGGCCCCATATTCATCATTACTAGGAGTCCTCACAAATATCACCCTGATAGATTCCAGGAGTTTCCACTGCACTAGGTTTTCACATCACTTGTTAAAAGGGTCCTATTCCAGTCATCTCATCCCATACTCTCTCCCTCCTTCCCTCCATTCCTGACCTGATCCCTCCTGTTTCCATTCCCACCCTCACTGAGTCTGCCTGCAAAGTCTATTCTGCTTTCTCTTCCCATGGAGATCTGTGCATCTCCTAGACCTCTCCTTATTACTTAGTCTGTCTGGATCTGTGGATTGAAGTATGATTACCTATTACTTTACAGGTAATGTCTGCTTATAAGTGATATATCAAATTGTCTTCTGGGTCTGGATCGCCTTACTTAGGATAATTGTATCTAGTTCCATCCTTCCTTATATATACTTATGATTCTACTAGACAATTCCTCAGTCCCTTTACCTATCTCTGTAGATTTATGACACTGTAAGATTTCCAGTGTAGGTTGTTGTCTTAGTGTTTTATTGCTGTGATGAAACACCATGACTATGGTTCTTATAAAAAAAATTTAAAGACAAGAAAAATCACACACACAAAAATAGAAAAACAACAACAAAAACATTTCATTGGTACTGGCTTACAGTTTCAGAGGTTTAGTCCACTATTATCATGGCATGAAGCAGGCAGACATGATACTAGAAGAGCTGAGAGTTCTACATCTTAATCTGCAGACAGGAAATTGTGTCACACTGGGCATAGCTTGAGCATTTGAGACCTCAAATCCCACCCACTCAGTGACACATTTCCACCTACAAGACCACATCTACTCTATTAAGGCCACACCTCCTAATAGTGCTACTCCATATGGGCCAAATATTTAAATGCATGAGACTTTGGGAGCCATTCATGTTAAAACCAGGGCAGTTGTTGACTCACATCCTAGTACTTTGTGTGGCTGTGTAGTACATGTTCATTTGTGTGTGTGTGTGTGTGTGTGTGTGTGTGTTTGTGTGTGTGTGTGTACATGCATGTGCTAGGTAGGAGACAGTCTGACAATCTCAGGTGTCAGTTTTAGGGTGCCATACAACTTGGGCTCTGAGTCATAGTCTCTGACTGGCCTGGGACTTGATGATCAGCTTAGGCTGCCTGGCCAGTGCCCCCTAAAGAGTTGTCTATTCTGCTTCCTTTTCCAGCTGGAATTACAGGCAACACTTGAACCTGCTTTTTATGGGGATTCTAGGATAAAATTCAAGTCCTTATACCTTGACAGCCAGCACAGTGTCAACTGTGTCTCCCTTCCTTTGTTCACCTCCAGTTTTATAATACTTACAACACTTACTTTTTAAATTAATTACTTAATTAATTAATATTGCAACCTGGTCCCTTGCTCACATACTCCCTCCCCCAGTCTCCTCTCCCCTTCTCCTCTGAGAGGGTGGGGCCTCCACTGAGTATTCCGACACCATGGCACATAAAGTCTCTGCCAGATTAGGCTCATCCTTTCCAAGTGAGGCCAGAAAAGGTAGCCATGATGACTGAGCTGCCTGTCTGCTACATATTGGGGGTGGAGGGGATCATCCTAGCCTATGTATGTTCTTTGTTTGGTGGCTCAGACTCTGAGAGCTCCCAGGGATCCGGGTTTGTTAGCTCTGTTGATCTTCCTGTGGGGGTTGTATACTCATCAGGGCCTTCAATCCTTTCCCTAAAGCTTCCATAAGTATTCCCTACCACCATCCAATGTTTGGCTGTGGGTATCTGCATCTGTTTCAGTTTGATACTGGGTAGAACCTCTCAGAGGATAGCGTCCATTTTTTTAATTTATTTTTTTTCAAATAGTAATTTTTACTTATTCACAGAGGGGTTATAAACACAAAAAGGCAGGACATGGGGAAGGGGATGACACTGGAGCATGAGTGTTCAGGAGGAATACAGATATCTTTCAGAACTGGGTATTGGCTGGGTGAAGGTTCAGGGGACAGGGCTCTATGACTCTGCCTATGATTCACTTGTCCTTATCTAAGTTGGTATTATCTGCCAAGGCTACCTATTTACGAGGTCTATGACTACTCAGGCTGGTAAATTTCCACAAAAGCTTCCTGTTTACAATAGCTTATAGCCATCTGTTTCAATGTTTTTCCACAGAGACCCAAGACTTGGTGTTAGTATACATGTATGACAGACCTATTGTTGATTTTAGGCCTATGGCTGATTTTAGGCCTTCAGTGTATAAGTATGGCTGCCCCTGACATCGCCTCCCTTCTCTAAGTATAGAAGGGCTGTGGCGATTCTAATCTTGCAAAGGCAGGGATAGAGGCCTGACCTCCAGTAATTGAAGGGGACCTTGTAATGGCTCTGATACCCCTGTTGTTTTCCAGTGAGGCATGAGGGCCATACCCATCCCGATGTCTTTTTCCTGAAGAGGGGATACTTTTGACATCAACCCCTATGAAGTCAGGCTTGGTCTAGGGGCAGAAGTCCCCTCTTTTAGGTTGGGTGGAAATGAGTTTTGGGAACAACCTGTATAAAGTAACAACCTCATCTTGAGTCTCGTGGTCCTCCATAGCTAACTTATGATAATGTATCTGAGTAGGATTTGCTACCAAACTATTTATCTGTTGTATCAGAGAGTTAGTCTGCCTATTTGAGGGCCAGGGACCAGCAGAAAAAAGCGAAAAGAACCTAAATAATGGTCCCAAGATGGAAGGAAATAGGGTTGACAACCTTGGAGAGGCTGCAAACCAACTCTTGTACCAGCATTTATCTGTCTCTTTCTCTCTCTGATTTTTCTTAGGGCCTTCACTAGCTATTTTGGGCTCTCTTTAACCCTCCTTGTCTTGTCTATGTAAAGGCAACCTTCTTCTTTGAGGGTTGTACACAGTCAAGAGCTGTACACAGCCTTTTCTATTGTACTAGAGTAAATCAAGTACAATAAGGATCTTTGCGATTTTAGGAGGTCTCTTCAGATGGCAAAATGAGGGATTTCTTCAGATAGTGATGTCAATCTCTAGCTGTTTGATGTTCTTGTCAGTGCCCCTTCAAAGGTCTGAGTAGTATAAGTTCGGAGGCCACCATCTGGATTAGAACTTCTAACAGCAGACATCACGGGTGATTCATTTTTACCTGGAAAGGAAAAAGAAGGGGATTCTCAGGGAGATTGCTCTTCCCTGGATGTAAATTGTTATTCATAGTATTTATGGTTGGGCCTGGCTTTGTGGGGGTATCTATTTTTTTTCATTAATCTTTTTGGTAGCCGGTTAGCTATGCCTTCTGTAGTATCAGACAGGCATATCAGTCTTCGGCTCCATAAGGGAACTGGGTCTGGGCCATTCCCTTTAAGGGTAAGAGGGTCCTTTCCCATATCTGTGGCAAAGTTTTGCTGGTCTTGGTGGTGCCAGAGGCAGTCAGCAGCAGATTTGCCATGAGTTTTCAGCTTTAGAGAGATAAAAGTGAACAGGGCATGATGGAGAGTATTTCAGGGGGACTCCTTCTGAGGGGGTACCATTCCCCCTCTTTTGTTTTTAAAGCCAATTTTTCAGAGTTCTTGTAAAATCAGGGCAGAAGCGCCAACAGTCGCTCCTTCCAACACTCAGAGAGCCATGAAGACCCCATTTAAGGATATATAAATCTATATTAATAATCTTTTGTCAAAGGACTGTTATAGCACCGCTGACAACTAATCAGACTATATAATATATCAATTAGTAATAGCTTCTTCTACTTTTTGTGAGATTACCTCTCTTTTGTCAATTAATTGTTGAGGAAAATTAGGGCTTACCTCTCTCTTGAGAATATTGAACAGAGACTTAAATTCTTTTGTGGAGAGCTTAAAATAGGATCTTAGCCAATTAGCAACTCCTAGAAACTTTTGAAATGAATTTAAATTGAGTAAACTCTCTCCCTCTCTTTTTTTTAGACTCTTTATCTGTGTGGGTTTTTTTTTATTGGATATTATACATATTTACCTTTCAATGTTATCTCCTCCCCCATTCTCCCCCAAAACCCCTTATCCCATACCCCCTCCTCCTAATTTTTGTGAGGGTGTGCTCCAAACATCCTCCCAGTCCCATCTCCCTGCTCTCGAATTCCCATACAGTAGGGGATCCAAACTTTCGGGAACCATGGCCCTCCACTTTCACTGAAGTCTAACAAGGTCACCCTGAATTCCATATACAGGTACATGAGTCCCTCCCTTTGTGCTCTCTGGCTGGCAGTTTAGACTTTGGGAGCTCTGGTTGAAACTTTTGATACTCCTTCTAGAAAGGACCAAAGCATCCACACTTTGATCTTCCTTCTTCTATGTGAGTTTTATGTGGTCTATACGTTGTTTCCTAGAAATTGTGAGCTTCTGGGCTAATATCCACTTATCAGTGAGTGCATACCATGTATGTTCTTTTGAGATTGGGTCACTTCACTCAAGATGATATTTTCCAGCTCGATCCATTTGCCTAGGAATTTCATGAACTCATTGCTGGGTAGTACTCCATTGTATAAATGCACCACATTTTCTGCATCCATTCTTCGGCTGAAGGGCATCTGGGTTCTTTCCAACTTCTGGCTATTATAAATAAGGCTGCTATGAACATGGTGGAACATGTGTCCCTGTTTTATTTTGAAACGTCTTTTGGGTATATGCCCAGGAGTGGTATAGCTGGGTCCTCAGGTAACACTATGTTCAGTTTTCTGAGATACCACCAGACTGCCTTCCATAGTGGTTGAACCAGTTTACAATCCCACCAACAGTGGAGGAATGTTCCTCTTTCTCCACATCCTCGCCAACATGTGCTGTCACCTGTGTTTTTGATCTTAGCCATTCTGACTGGTGTGAGGTGGAATCTCATTGTTGTTTTCATTTGCATTCCCCTGATGACTAGGGATGCTGAACACTTCTTTAGGTGCTTCTCAACCATTCGAGCTTCCTCAGTTGAGAATTCTTTGTTCAGCTCTGTGCTCCATTTTTTAATAGGGTTCTTTGATTGTCTAGAGTCTAATTTCTTCAGTTCTTTGTATACCTTGGATATTAGTCCATTATCAGATGTAGGGTTGGTGAAGATCTTTTCCCAATCTGTTGGTTGCCACTCTGTCCTAATGACTGTGTCCTTTGCTTTACAGAAGCTTTGCAGTTTTATGAGGTTCCATTTGAAAATTCCTGGTTTTAGAGCACAGGCCATTGGTGTTCTGTTCAGGAACTTTTCTCCTGTGCCTATGTGTTCCAGGCTTTTCCCCAGTTTCTCTTCTATTAGTTTCAGTCTGGCTGGTTTTAGGTAGAGGTCCTTAATCCACTTGGAACTGAGCTTTGTACAAGGAGATAAGTATGGATCAATTTGCATTTTTCTACATGATGACCACCAGTTGGACCAGCACCATTTGTTGGAAATGCTATCTTTTTTCCACTTGATGGTTTTAGCCTTTTGTCAAAAATCAAGTGACCATAGGTATGGGGGTTCATTTCTGGGTCTGCTATTCTTTTCCATTGATCCTCCTGCCTGTCTCTGTTCCAATACCATGCAGTTTTTTATCACTATTGCTTTGTAGTACAGCTTGAAGTCTGGGATGGTGATTCCTCCAGAAATTCTTTTATTGCTGAGAGTAGTTTTCGCAATCCTGGGTTTTTTGTTATTCCAAATGAATTTTAAGATTGCTCTTTCTATCTCTGTGAAGAATTGAGTGAGAATTTTGATGGGAATTGCATTAAATCTGTAGGTGGTTTTTGGCAAAATAGCCATTTTTATTATATTAATCCTTCCAATTAATGAGCATGGGAGATCTTTGCATCTTCTGAAATCTGTTTCGATTTCTTTCTTCAGAGGCATGAAGTTCTTGTCATACAGGTCTTTTACTTGCTTGGTTAGGTTCACACCCAGGTATTTTATATTATCTGTGACTATTGTCAAGGGTGTTATTTCCATAATTTCTTTGTCAGCCAGTTTATCCTTTGGGTAGTGGAAGGCTACTGATTTGCTTGAGTTAATTTTATATCCAGCCACTTTGCTAAAGTTGTTTATCAGGTTTAGGAGTTCTCTGGTGGAAGTTTTGGGGTCACTTAATTATACTATCATATCATCTGCAAATAGTGAGATTTTGACTTCTTCCTTTCCAATTTGTATCCCTTTGACCTCCTTGTGTTGCTTAATTGCTCTGGCTAGGACTTCCAATACTATATTAAATAAGTAGGGGGAGAGTGGGCAGCCTTGCCTAGTCCCTGATTTTAGTGGGATTGCTTCAAGTTTCTCTCCATTTAGTTTGATGCTGGCTACTGGTTTGCTGTATATTGCTTTTACTA
Organism: Grammomys surdaster; assembly: GCF_004785775.1. NCBI lineage: Eukaryota > Metazoa > Chordata > Mammalia > Rodentia > Muridae > Grammomys > Grammomys surdaster. Next base: position 2,312,217 of record NW_021621449.1, read on the forward strand.
TGTTTAGGTATGGACCTTGAATTCCTGACCTTTCCAAGACTTTTATCATGAAGGGGTGTTGAATTTTGTCAAATGCTTTCTCAGCATCTAGTGAGATGATCATGTGGTTTTCTTTGAGTTTGTTTATATAATGGATTACATTGATGGATTTCCGTATATTGAACCAACCCTGCATTCTTGGGATAAAGCCTACTTGATTGTGATGGATAATTGTTTTGATGTGTTCTTAGATTCGGTTCGCTAGAATTTTATTGAGTAATTTTACATCAGTGTTCATAAGGGAGATTGGCCTGAAGTTCTCTTTCTTTGTTGCGTCTTTGAGTGGTTTAGGTATGAGAATAATTGTGGCTTCATAGAATGAATTGGGTAGTGTACCTTCTGTTTCTATTTTGTGGAATAGTTTGAAAAGAATTGGAATTAGGTCTTTCTTGAAGGTCTGATAGAATTCTTCATCAAAACCATCTAGTCCCGGACTTTTCTTTGTAGGGAGACTTTTAATGACTGCTTCTATTTCTTTTGTGGTTATGGGACTGTTTAGATGGTTTATCTGGTCCTGATTTAACATTGGTAACTGATATTTGTCTAGAAAATTGTCCATTTCATCCAAATTTTCCAATTTTGTTGAGTATAGGCTTTTGTAGTAGGATCTGATGATTTTTTTTAATTTCCTCGGTTTCTGTTGTTATGTCACCCTTTTCAGTTCTGATTTTATTAATTTGGATACTGTCTCTCTGCCCTCTGATTAGTCTAGCTAAGGGTTTATCTATCTTGTTGATTTTCTCAAAGAACCAGCTCCTGGTTTTATTGATTCTTTGGATAGTTCTTTTTGTTTCTATTTGGTTGATTTCAGCCCTGAGTTTGATTATTTTCTGCTGTCTACTCCTCTTGGGTGTATTAGCTTCTTTTTGTTCTAGGTCTTTCAGGTGCTCTGTCATGCTGCTAGTGTATGCTCCCTCGAGTTTCTTTTTGTAGGCACTTAGAGCTATGAATTTTCCTCTTAGCACTGCTTTCATTGTATCCCATAGATTTTGGTATGATGTGTCATCATTTTCATTAAATTCTAAAAAGTTTTTAATTTCTTTCTTTATTTCTTCCCTTACCTGATTATCAAGGAGTAGGGTGTTGTTCAGTTTCCATGTGAATGTGGGCTTTCCATTCTCTTTGTCATTATTGAAGACCAGCCTTAGACCATGGTGATCTGATAGGATGCATGGGATTATTTCAATTTTTTGTATCTGTTGAGGCCTGTCTTGTGCCCAATTATATTGTCTATTTTGGAGAAGGTACCATGAGGTGCTGAAAAAAAGTTATATTCTTTTGCTTTAGGGTGAAATATTCTATAGATATCTGTTAAGTCCATTTGGTTCATAACTCCTGTTAGTTTCACTGTATCTCTATTTAGTTTCTGTTTCCATGATCTATCCATTGCTGAGAGTGGGGTGTTGAAGTCTCCCACTCTTATTGTGTGAGGTGCAATGTGTGTTTTGAGCTTTAGTAAGGTTTCTTTTATGAAAGTGGGTGCTCTTGCATTTGGCGCATAGATATTCAGAATTGAGAGTTCATGTTGGTTGACTTTTCCTTTGACGAGTATGAGATGTCCTTACTTATCTTTTTTGATAGCTTTAAGTTGAAAATCAATTTTATTCGATATTAGAATAGCTACTCCAGCTTGTTTCTTAGGGCCATTTGCTTGAAAAATTGTTTTCCAACCTTTTACTCTAAGGTAGTGTCTGTCTTTGTCACTGAGGTGGGTTTCCTGTATGCAGCAAAAAGCTGGGTCCTGTTTGCGTATGCAGTCTGTTAGTCTATGCCTTTCATTGGGGAATTGAGTCCATTGATGTTAAGAGATATTAAGGAGAGGGTACTGTTGCTTCCTGTTATTTGTGTTAATAGTGGAATCATTGTTTGTGTGGTTATCTTCTTTTGGGTTTGTTGGTAGGGGATTATTCTCTTGTTCCTTCTAGGGTATAATTGCCCTCCTTGTATTGGAGCTTTCCTGCTTTTATCCTCTGTAGTGCTGGGTTTGTGGAATGATACTGTTTAAATTTGGTTTTGTCATGGAATATCTTGGTTTCTTCATCTATGGTAATTGAGAGTCTTGCTGGTTATAGTGGCCAGGGCTGGCATTTATGTTCTCTAAGGGTCTGTGTGACATCTGTCCAGGATCTTCTGTCTTTTATAGTATCTGGTGAGAAGTCAGGTGTAATTCTGATAGGTCTGCCTTTATATGTTACTTCGTCTTTTTCCCTTACTGCTTTTAAAATTCTTTGTTTTGTGCATTTTGTGTTTTCATTATTATGTGATGGGAGGTATTTCTTTTGTGATCTAGTCTATTTGGCAATCTGTAGGCTTCTTGTACAGTTATGGGAATCTCATTCCTTAGGTTAGGGAAGTTTTCTTCTATAATTTTGTTGAAGATATTTATTGGCCCTTTAAGTTGGGAATCTTCACTCTCTTCTATACCTATTATTCTTAGGTTTGGTCTTCTCATTGTTTCCTGGATGTTTTGTGTTAAGAACTTTTTGCATTTTGCCTTTTCTTTGACAGTTGTGTCAATATTTTGTATGGTATCTTCTGCACCTGAGATTCTTCTATCTCTTGTATTCTGTTGGTGATGCTTATGTCTATGACTTCTGATTTCTTTCTTAGATTTTCTATCTCCTGGGTAGTCTCCCTTTGTGATTTCTTTGTTTCTACTTCCATTTTTATGACCTGGATGGTTTTGTTCAGTTCCTTCACCTACTTGATTGTGTTCTCTTATAATTCTTTAAAGGATTTTTCTGTTTCCTCTTTAAGGGCTTCTACCTGTTTACCTGTGTTCTCCTCAAATTCTTTGAGAGTGTTATTTATGTCCTTCTTAAAGTCCTCTATCATCATCATTAGAAGTGATTTTAGATTTGGCTCCTGCTTTCCTGGTGATATGGGGAGTTCAGGACTTTCTAGTGTGGGAGAACTAGGTTCTGATGATGCCAAGTACCTTGGGTTTCTGATGCTTATGTTTTTGCACTTGCCTTTTGCCATATGGATCACCTTTGTGCTATCTGTGCTGTCTCTGACTGGAGCCTGTCTTTCCTATTATCTAGGTTGTGTCAGAACTGTTTAGGATGGGTTTTGCTGCTGGGGTTAGAGCTGAGGCCTAAGATCTGCTCAGTGCTCAGGTGGAGACTGGAAGGAACCAGTGCTCCAGGCCAAAAGTGAATTCCTGGGTCCCAGTGGGTCCCAGTTACTCCCTGTTTGGGGCAAGTTTTGCTGCCTCCTTCCTAAGATACTGCTCGAGTTAGAGCTCCTGGGAGCCCCGCTTCCTCTGGGTTCTGTGACACTGGGTGCAGTGCTGACGCAGGGGATCTGCTGAGTGCTTGGGTCCAGACCGGAATGAACCCATGCTCCATGCCAGGAGTGAATTCCTGGGTCCCAGTGAGTCCCAGTTACTCCCTGTTTGGGGGGGGGGTGTTGCTGACTCCTTACCTGAGATACTGCCTGAACTAAAGTTCCAGGGATGCCTTCTTCCTCTGGGTTTTGTGAGGTTGGGTACAGAGCTGCCACCTGGGATCTCGATAGTTTCCATTTTCATTTAGGGTAAATTCACTTCCATGAATTAATCTTTTCTTCAGAATTTCAACAACTGCTCTTGGATGTTTTATATAAATTTTACTAACAGATTTCACTTCTATAATCAGCCTTTGAAATTTGATTGACATATTAATAACATATATATATTGATTTGGAAAGAGTATGAATCATTTAATAACAAAAGTTTCTGTCTAATATATATATATATATATATATATATATATATATATATATCCATACTTTTAGATTTCTTTTTATATATTCCTAATGGTTTGCAATGTTCTTCTTAGGCCTACTGGATTTCTTAATTGAAATGAACATATTCCCCAAATCTTAGTTTTCATGAATGAATTTATAATTTGTTTATAGAATTTATAATTTGTTGCCTGCATTTTCAGTGCAATTAAAATATATATATTATATAAATATAAAATATATTTATATAAATATAAATTTTACATATATGTGTATATATACATATATATATATACACACACACAGTTACTTTTTACGACATTGATCTTGCTGAATTTATTAGTAAAAATGACTTACCTTGGATTCCAATAGGTTTTGTGTGCTGGTTATAAAGTGGTCTTGCTTCTACTGTTTGAGGTTCATTTCTCTGCAACTTAAAGAATTAAAAGGCATTAAAAGTCTTGAGCATAGTAGACAAAGTCAGTCAGTGAAGAAAGGCTTTTAACAGAGGTGAGGAAATGCACACACTGCAGGCACATGGGTGGGAAGACTCTGCAGAAGGGGATTGGGAAGTCCTGTCTCTCTCTATGACTGGAGGCTTTAAGGACCTTTGAGATGTCTTCTTTCTTTCATTTATGGTTGATCAGTTTGATGGAAGACAGAGACTTTAGGGTGAACTAGCCTTAGCCTTGAATGTGTCAGCCTGGTCTACTGCAGAGATACCCTCATATTAGATGCCCTCATATTATCACCCTTATGGTAGGCCTTTAGCTATTTGTTTTAGATCAGGACTGTGAGGAGTGAGTCAGAATTTCACCATTTTTATTACCTGTTTGTGATTCCTCTTTCTATCTGTCAACCTACCAGGAAATGTTCTAATTTTTAGTCCCTCGGTCTGACAGTAACAATTTTACTTCTTTACTCACAGTTTTTATAACTTAGTTTTCTTTGCTGGTCATATAGGCTGAGGCTTCGAAGATTTCTGTGAAAAGTTTTTTTTTTTTTTTTAACTTCACAAATTTGACTACTCTGCAGTGTCAATTGTTTTGTTTTATTTTGCTTTGTTTTGTTTTGTTTTTTGAATTATGGTTTCACCATGTAATGCTGTCTGCCCTGGAATTCATAGATATTCACCTGCCTAAGCCTCTGCCTCCTCCTCTCCCTCTGCCTCCGGCTCCACCTATGCCTCTGCCTCTGCTTCTGTTCCCAAGATTGCTGGTATTAAACCATATGCCACCATGCCTGCCTGGTTCAAACGATGTTCTTAAAGTCTGTTAAGTCAACAAGTACTTCTCTTTTACTCCCTTGGTTCATCTTAATCTTACAAAAGTCAAACTGGAGCTTGCACCTTCCTCCTCCTTCTCCTTACCCTCCTTCCCTCTTCAGCCTCCTCTGTCTATTCCTTCTTCCTCTTCCTCCCCCTTCTCTCTTCCTCTTCCTCATCCTTCTCAGTACTTAAAGATGAGAGTGAGAACAGAAAAGATAAGGTGTCTGTCCTAGGTACCAATAAGTTCGGAAGGTCAGGAAATAAGGCACAGAGAAAATAGAGAGTACCTAGTGTCCTAAAACCAGGTAGCACTGCAGAGAACCATTTCTCATTCAATCTGAGTATAGCATTTGTCTATGAATACAAGAACAAATTTTTAAGAAGGCAACTTGGCACATGGACGATTTAGATAAGCAAAAGCATCATCCCCTGACACCTGACCTCTTGGGCTTAAGACTTCCTCAGGCACGGGTTGTTGACTGGATTTTTGGTACCTAGTATGAATTTCATCATGCAGAACAACATTCAATTAATCAGAGATCAATTGGTTGCCACCATAAAATTTATGCCACTATTGCATTGACACATTTTACCTGGCAGGTATATTATACATATGATATTATACATCATACAGTTCTCAACTGGATGAGACCATTGAGGTCTCCTCTCCTGCAACAATGGAGAAGGCTTGGCAGCAAGGAAGGAAGCCACAATACCAGCTTCATTTCCCTACACCCTTTACCAAAGGTGTATGGTGTCTTCCACAATAGAATATTATCAACTAGTTATTGCAGGAAAACATGAAGAGTTACAAGATACTTTATTGTTTGGGGGGTCTCTAGGGCCTTCCTGACAAACAGCTCATTGAAGAAATATCTCATGCGAAGTACTGAGAGCTTTGTTTAATGACGTTTTACCTTCAGGTACAACATCATCAAGATATGCAGGGTGTCTTCCTTCTTACTCTCCTTTTAACTTATGCTTCTTAATCCATGTATAAAGTAGTAAGTTTCCACATGGCTTTTTCAAAGATTCTTAGTGTTGGTTAACCCTCCCACCCTCCACTATCTAAACATACAGCTCTTGTGCTGGTCAGTAGCAACTGTCCTCTGAAACAAGTGCAGCTACTGAGCCTTTTCTTGATATTTCTTGAGGAGAGATAGGCACTGATTTATTCTGTTGAAATGTGCTCAGGAGTTGAGTAGTAAGGACACACACTAATCCCTTTGTAGCTCACCAGACAAGGAATGGGAAGGCACTGCCTGGCATACAGTGGGTGTAAATGGCTTTCCCGGGACACTCCCAAATTAGACCTTTTGACTGGATATATTTAACACTAGTAAGCCCATTCACACTAAAAATATTCCTGATTTGGACATTACATTTTGTAATCTCCACACTGTGAAGGCTCAGGGCAGGCGGGTCTCCCAGAACATCAGAGAAATTTTACTGATGATGTCCCTCAAAGTTCTCGTCGTAAGTCCCTACCCATTGAGTGATTCATATGACTCAGATAGTTCTAGAAAATATACTTAAAGTTCTCTATGGAGGTGAATTGGCTTACAATTGACTTTGTTACTAGATATTAAGTTCATCACATTTTGGCTGAAATTCCCATCCTAAGGCCTATTCTATAACTCTAATGAATTTGTTGTGAGTGTGAAATTTCTGAATCAGTGGTTCTTATCCTCTTATGCAGTTCCTCGTGTTATGGCGACCACCCATATATTTTTTTTGGTTTTTTTGCTGGATTTTTTTTCTACTTCATAACTGTAATTTTGATAGTTATGAATCACAATGTAAATATTTTTGGAAACAGGTTTGGCAAAGGGATTGTAACCTGCCGTTGTAAACTAACATTGTTTTCCTTGTGTTTCAGTTTCCTCTGGCTTACATTGAGGTAAGATAATTAAATGTTTCATAATCAGAGAGAAATCAATCTTATGAAAGTAACCTGATATTGGAATGTTCTTAATGGGTTTGTTATTTCCCAGGTCACCTTTATTTCTTCCTTCCCCAAAAGAATATTACAAAGTTCCGAAATGCTTCCATCAGCAATGCAATGATCCTAGATGCACTGTTGTACTTAATACTTTATTGACTTGGAAAATTTACAACCTCTTTCACAGGATCCAAAAATGAACCGAATTATGCAGTGGCAGAATATTAAGACGGAGAATGGGCTTAAGCAAATGTCCTTCAGCCTGGCAGCAGAGCCCATTCACGGCCCCTACAATATAGTGTTGCTCAAAGAGTCAGGAGTGAAGGAAAAGCACTCCTTCATCGTGATGGAATTTGGTATGGATTGTGAAGACCAAAAAGAAAAAGCAGGTGACATAGGTTTCTGGTTATCATAGGATGAATTATTTAAACAAATTAAGTTCCAAGTGCAAAAGGCTGGGTTTCAACTGACTCCAGCTAAGGGTATCCATCTAGCAACATGGGACTTCCAGAAAGTGCTGGGATTTTTCAGGACCAAATTACTTGTTTTGTTTTTTTTTTGTTTTTCCTATTTAATTAGATACCCTGTGATTTGCAGGAAGTGACATAACATATAACCACACAATATTCTAACTTTAATGGGGGGGATATGCCTTAATAATGGGAAATCACCATTTCTGGGCAGAGACTCATCATTTAGGCAACTAGACAAGTTACTCTGTACCTGAATGTTCCTCTCTCTCCCAATAGTGCTTCCCAGATTTGATGTTGACGTGAAGGTCCCAAATGCCATCTCTGTGCATGATGAGATACTCAGTGTGACTGCATGTGCGAAGTGAGTGACCTGCTTCTGTCCTTCTATTCTTAAGAATGGACTTGGACACAGAAAATTCTTGACATAATGTCTCATTGTAGAATACCTAGAAATTAACGTTGTGTCAGTCCCCAACTAGAATATTTCCCCTGTGGTGTTTGTTTGTGCCCCTTATTACACTGCATCAATTACTATGCAAACAGTCACTGCATACGATGCTGATATTGATGGTTAAAATCAATTGTATGAGACAGTACAGAGTTGCTCCCTTTGGAGACAGGAAGGAACCTATTAAGATACATTGACCCATGTGAAGAGAACACAGGCACTAAATCAAGGCATCTTGCTGCCCTCTTATGGGCTGGCAGAAAGCAGAGAAACAAAAGCTCCCAGTCTGCCTCCAGGGCAAACCACTGCCACCCAAGTTTAACCTTCAAACACCTTGTCTTCTGCTTCCATTTCTGTGTCTGATAAATGAGGACATTGTACTACCACTAAAATTTCTATTGAAGTCTAGAACCATAAGAGAAGAAACTTGCAATATGTGCCTGAATTAAACAGAAGACACATAGCTTAGCTCATAGCTGCTCGTCATTACAATGGACTTCCTCCAAAACTAAAATATGGTAGAACAAAGGTAAAGGATTAGGGAGCTTTGTTAGACAAGCTGAGTCCTTTCCCATGCTCCTCATTCATCTCAGCCCCATCATTTAGTAGCTGGGGATCCTGGTTTGGTTACTTAACCTTTTTCAGAACCACAAAAGGAAGAAACAATGTCTTCCATAGGTTCTTATCAGGGCTATTTTTTTTATTATTTATTAAGTAATTTTTTGCATCACAAATGCTTAACACATACAGTTAGAAAGTATCAAGAGTAATAATAGTGGGCAATGTTTGTTGTTATTATGAAACTACACAGACTCAGTGAGAAGACAGTGGGTGTCTGCTTCAGAAAGACCCTTAGTCTCTGTGAATTTATCTTGTAACAGATATACCTATGGGAAACCTGTCCCTGGAGATGTAAAGATAACCATATGCCATGAATATCAGTACTTTTTCTCTGAACCTGAGTCTGAATGCAAAGTAATCAACTCCCAGGTGAGTGAATCTGTTCAAAGGCCTGTTTTAAATATCCAAGGTTAACTAACAGAAAAGCAGACAGCAAAGATGAGAGGAAACACATACCCAGACACTGAAGGAGGATGTCTGGGATATAGCACAGATGCAAGGATGGAACACTAGCCAGACATGTGAGCAATCTCCTGAAGCACCTCACTCACAAAAGCGATAATGCTGGGACCCACTACTATTAAAGGCATATTTCAACAACTTCACTTGGCCACCAAATTTATTTTGAGAATATAGTCATTATATAAAATAGTAGGTTTATGACATTTTCATACATGAACGTAATGTATTTTAACCACATTCCCCTGTCCCACTGTCACCTCTGCCCTTAGGACCTCACTTTTATGTGTCCTCCTTTTCCTATGTAACCCCCACTGCCTTTGTGCCTTATAGATTATTCTTTGAAGGTATAATTCAATTAGCACATATAAAGTGTAAGTAAGTTCTTCCAAACAATAGGCTCTTTAGGATGTGTTCATTCACATGCATCATGTACTTGATTACCTCCTTCATTATGTGCCTCATTCTCTCATCTCTCCTCCTGCACAACCCTTCCTCTTCCCAAGTGGAACAACTTCTGTTTTGCTATCTTTTGCTTCTGTTTAGTTTCACCTCCCATATGACAGAAAACATGCACTGTTGTGTGTCCAAGTCTGGTATATTTTGTAAAAGGTGATAATCTCTATACCCATAACATTCTCCTATTTGGTTTTGATCATCAATTTATCAGCTGGTGGACTCACTTGTCTGTGACTCACATAAATGATAAGCCATGCATGGAAACACATTTTGGAATGCTGATATAGATTCCTTTTGTAGATTCCTGACAGCTGAGCTCATGGTACCTCAACCTTCGATTTCCTGTGGAGCTTCTATACTGACATGGGTAGTGGTTGTACTAGGTTGTATTCTCACCCACAATGAATTGGATGTAAAGGACATGAGGCACTTGTGCTCACAGATAAACATTAGAAAAAAACACAGGAATGTTAAACATACAAGCTTGTCTTCTCAACACAGGAGACATGGCTGCACCTGAAACTATTCTAGATGCTTCCTTTCTAGACTTTTCTCTTGAGTAGTTTCTTGGTCAATAAAACCCATCATTATGGGAGATGTCATTTGTACTTTAAAACAGCCTGTGTGCCTTGTATGTTATCTGTAGGGCCATGTGACTCCTGACTCCCACAGACTTTTATATTTATCTCAGGCATTCTCAACATCTATCGGTTCCCTGTAGTTCTTGATCTAGGAGTGGGGCTTTGAGAAATCTCCCCTTTCCACCACATTAGCAGGTTAACTTGTTTCACCATTATTTAAGTCTTGTTCAGGCAACCACATTGTTGGGATTTTTATGTCTGTCTTGCCCCTGTTGTGTCTGAAAGACACTATTTATGCAACAGGCATTCTGATCTTTTACACTCTTTCAGATCCTTTTTGCATATTTTCCCTGATCTTTAGATGCAGGAGTTATGTTGGAGATGTATTCTTGGGGTTGGGCAATCATAGGTAGTTGTTTACATTTTGATGGGCTGTGGATCTCTATAATCAGATTCGTTGATGAGGTAAGACCCACATGCATCTGTAAGGATAAGAAAAAGTCTTTAGATACAGCAAGGGACTATACTGATTAAGGAAAATGGCATTAGTAGGCTTCTCTCTATAGAGTCTTTGTGACTGTTGAAGTTATCCATTTCTTCTTAGTTTAACATTTGTGTTTTGGATGAATATAGACATCTCTCCACTTGTTTTAAGTTTTCTAAATTAATTCAGTACAAGTTTTTAAAGTATTTCCTTATAATATTCCAAATCTCTTTAATGTCTGTGTAATGTTACCCTGCACATTCCTGATTCTATTAATTTGGGCCATTTTCTTTCTTTCTTTTGGTTAATTGTGCCAAAGATTGGTCTTGATCTTATCTCCTTAAATAACCATATTTTAGAATCATTCATTCTTTGTATTTTTTATTTCTCCTCCACTAGTTTCTGATCTGGTTTTTATTTCTACCTATCTGCTAATACAGAGTTTGGATTGATCTTTCTTTTTTTTTTCTGAAATCTTGATTTAATATTGTCAAGTGATTTATTTGTGTTCTTTCCTTTACTGCTAGCAGCACTCAGAACTAGTTATGTCTCTCACTTTGAATGTGAACCATTAGCTTTTGTGCTGTTTTTATTTTCATTTAATTCCAATATTTCTTATATCTTGAGTTCTTCTTTAATTCATTCATTATTTGGTAGTGTGCTGTTTAATTTTCATGAATTTATGTAATTTCTATAGATCCTTGAGTTGTTGATTTTAAGCTTTATTGCACTATAGTCAGATAGGGTACACTGGGTTATTTCAATTTTTCTGTATTGGTTCAGGTTTAGTGTCTCACTATGTCATCTCTTATAGAGAAACTTCCATTCCCACCTTCAAAGAATAAATATTCTTTTGTGTTTGGGAATGTTCTATAAATATTTGTTAGGTACAAATGAAAATTTGATGTCATTTAGTTCAGGTGATTCTGTATTTATTTATTTATTTATTTACTTGACCACATGCCCTATTGGAGAAATTAGGGTGTGGAAATCAACTATAACCACTGAGTTGGATTTCATCAGTGTCTTGAAATCGAGTGATATGCTTTATATGAAAGTGTGTGTGTTAGAGTTTGGTTCATACATGTTTATAATTGTAGTATCTTCTCAGTTAATTGTTCCCTTTACAACATGTCCTTCTTTATCTCATCTAATCAATTTTTGCTTGAAATCTGTTTGGTCAGATATTATAATGGTAATGCTTGTTTGCTTTCTGGTCATTTGCTTTGAATACTTTTCCAATATATGCACTCTGAGGTAGTGTCTATATTTGAAGATAAAATGAGTTTCTTGAAAAACAACAAAAAGACTAATTTTGTTTTTTTTTTAAAAAAAGATTTATTCCTTATGTATAGAGCATCTTGTCTGGATGAGAGATGAGGGTATCAGATCTCATAATAGATGGTTGTGAGCTACCATGTGGTTGCTGGGAATTGAACTCAGGACCTCTGCAAGAACAGATAGTGCTCTTGACCTCTGAGCCATCTCTCTAGCTCCTGTGATTTTGTTTCTCAACCCATTCAACTCTCCTATGTCTTTTGATTGGAGAGCTGAGGCCATTGATATTTAATGTTATCACAAAAAGATACCTGTTGATTGCTGCCATTTTACTTTTAGTACTATTTGTGTTGAATCCTATTGTATGTTTTAGTAATTATAGTTTCATATGCTTGATGTCTGTAGCCTGTTTGCTTTGCTTATTCCTCTCTTCAGTCCAAAGTATTGTTTTTAGTATTCTGTATAGAGCTGGTTTGATGAACATGAATTTTTAGCCTGTTTATAGTCTTACAGTTTTGTCAGTTTTAGAAACATCTTGAGTCTCGTCAGTTCTTTATATCCAGTGCTTTATAAGTCTTGTATACGTCCTGAGTCTTAGTAAGCCTCCTACCAGGTGGAATGTTTAAATTAAGATGAAATTTCTATACAACACCATAACATTTATTTTTTTACTAGATGATCAATTAATGAGTTTGTGGTAGTAGAGTCACCCATATTGTACCTGGACCTATCTATCCTTTCCTTAGTAATGTTTATTTTTTGAAATGTGATGCATTGCAATGTTTACCCAGTATTTTTTTTTTTTTGGTTTATTCCTTTCACTAATAGGTAGTGACTATTTTATTTCTTGAAACTAAATTTGGACTAGTCAATTTTATCATATATGAGTATTAATATTTCTCTTTCTTCTCAACTTTGTTTTTTGTGATGTATCTCTTCCTAGCCTTTCATTTTTGATGTGTATTGTGTGTGTGTGTGTGTGTGTGTATGTGTGTGTTCTTTTTTGTCTAATTGGCTAGCTTTGTCTCTTTTTTGGCCATGAGGTGTGTTTTATCTTTATCAATTATACAAATCATTTTCTATAATATCACAGAGCAAACCTATTGCTCAGGAGAGTTCAAAATGCACCTGTTTCTTCCATTCATCCATCTTATGGTGACCCTTTTTCCACATCATGAGGGTGTCTCGGAGATGATGGGGTAGTGTGGGAAAATCCTCCTAGGCTTCTAGGAAATTTCACTCTTCTTGTCCTATTTAATGGTCTTTTTGGTTGGCAGGGAGATTTTCTCATGCATCCCAGTTTTCTTCAGCTTGGCCTTATTGAAGCTGGTGATTTCTCCCCATGGCTGGCTTGTCTGCCATTTTCTTACAACTCAAGTCTCATTCTGAGCTGGTACTACAGGTTCTCTCACTCACATTGCTTCAGCAAGAGACCTAACCTGTGTGTCATAATTGAAGGGTTGAAATCATTTATACTTAGGATTACTGTTGATAATTATGTGTTTATTTCTATGACTTTATTGGATGTTCTGATTGGTTCAGATACTATTTATCTTTTATAAACTATCACATCTGTTGCTGATTTTCTTAGTCTTATTCTGAGTTGATAGCATTCATATCTTCATCTGCTTGTTTAAATCCTCTTTGAGGTCACTAGTCATTTCCAAAACTAGACTACTGGATTATTTGTCCAGCATTATGACAACTGTGTATCCTAGGATTCAGTTAGTGAAGAGCTATACACTTTTGTACATGTCATGCTTCCCTGCTTGGTCATGTTTCCTATACATCTTTTTTTTAATTAAGTTACTTATTTACTTTATATCCTGTTCAGAGTGTCCCCTCCCTTCTCTCCTCTCAGTCCCTCCTTCTCATCTCATCTTACCCCAAACACCTACCCCTCCTCACTTCCTCTCAGAAAAAGAAAGGCCTCCAATTGATGTCGACCAACTTTAGCATATCAAGTTGCAGTAAAAATTGGCACATCTTCTGTGAAGATTGGACAGACAAGACAGCCCAGAAAGGGGAAAGAGATCCAGACAAACTATCATAACAGCAGAAAACCTGTTAAATGAAGTAAAGTACAACTACTAAGCAAACAGTAACTGTAACAATGAAAATTGGGGTGGAGGGAAGTAAGCTGCGAGGCTAAAATTTAACTAAGAACAAACAATGACTCTGGTGACCTTATCTTTCATGGTTAAGAATAATGTGAATACTTATGGAGACTTTTCTTCACAGAACTATATGGTGGCAGCTTCTAAACACCATTTAACTCTGGAAATGGATTTCACTTTACTTACTGGCACTAAGTATCAAGCCAACAGTTTCAGGCCTGCTGGTAAAATGTAGGGTTGAACAACATTCATGCCTGTGGTTGCTATTTTAATAATAGAAAGCAATTATTAAATCCTAGTGCCATGCAAGTTAAGTGCTCCATACATTATAATTGAGAGTTTACTTAATACTCCGTAGTAGATACCATTTAATATTTAACAGATAATCACTGTTTTTATAAACGACTAAGCCAAGGCAGCACTGTGGTCTGGTCATGATCATGGTACACAGAAGTTCAGTCTTTGAGCTGAGTCCCATGCTTATAACCAGAACACCATGCACTGAGCGTTCATTTTTCTGAAAGAAGTTCTCATGTGTGGGTTTGAGTAGACCGTGAATCTGAGCAGTGTGCCATGTTACCTTGCTTATCTCACATATCAGCTAGACAACAATGGCTGCAGCACACAAGAAGTGAACATCACTGAGCTCCTGTTAAACAGAAGCTATTACAGAGTCCAGCTCGTTCATGTGAATGCAACTGTTACAGAAGAAGGGACAGGTAGGTAAGTAACCTAAGAATATACAGGATGAAGCTGTCAAAACTGACACCTTCTCACATTGAGATTATGGTTCAAAAATGCAGAAAGCAAGCAACTCTCTAACTGGTTTGGGGTTTCAATGTTGTCACTAAATTCTTCTTCAGGATTGGAGTTCAATGGATCTGGGACAACTAAAATTGAAAGAACCACAAGCAAGCTCATATTTCTGAAAGCAGATTCACACTTCAGACATGGGATTCCTTTCTTTGTGAAAGTAAGGTGCTTTTTGGTTCATAGATGGTTAAGCTGTAAGGTGATACCTCAATGGAGGCCATTCTGCTCAATGTTAAAGGTGTCTGACATCATTGGTTGCAACACAAGGAATGCACCTTAGTGGTGGAGTTTGTACATCACACTCCCAAGCACTTGAGTTCAAATTCCAGAACTAAACTGAAGACTTATAAAGGTTATAAAGAGGCTCTAAATCTAAAACATATGCTACAAGTTTTTATTCATAACTACTGTTCCTGAAAATCTTAAACCACAAAGTGTTGCTGTGTATCAATGGTGAAGCACGCTCTCCATTAGCCTGTGCACCCTCACAAGTTGTTCTTATGATTGTGTCAAAGCACCTATTTCCTGTAGTTTACACAATGGATTCATTGATGGTTCTTATGAAAAATAGGAGAACAGAAAGCATCTATAAAGTATCTATTATGAAATTAAGAACATGATTCCTTCAGTCCCTTCAGCTATACTTTCACAGCACAGCTAGTTCTGCTGGTATAGATTTTTGAAAACCAGTTTTTCCATGCTGAGTTAGCTGATGCAGCTTCAGATTCTATGTATAGTATTGAAATGAGGTTTTCTCTTACATTCTGTGTCATATTTCCATGCCTAGGTTATATTTTTCTCATTCAATTTAGGTCCGCCTAGTGGATATCAAAGGAGCTCCTATCCCAAATGAACAAGTCTTCATCAAAGCTAAAGAAATTAGCTACACCAGTGCTACTACCACTGACCAGCATGGCCTGGCAAAGTTCTCCATAGACACCAGCGGCATCTCGGGCTATTCCCTCAATATCAAAGTAAGTCAGAAATGAAGGGGGCATAAGACACAAGGTGAGGCTTTGCAACAGCGTGAACTCAACAATTGGTAGCTTAATGAAAAGAGTATTCTATGCCAAACTCTTATTTTAGGGCAAAACACAAAAAGTTTCTAATCATTAATAAAAGTATGATCATACTTTGTGAACACATTTTTAACACAATATTTTTCTATTGTCTCTTTTACTTTATGTTTTAAGTATCTCTTTAGGAGTTTCAAGTAGAAAATGATTAAAAGTCCACTTTTATCTATTTAGTCAAGGATAGGTGTTGTGTATCCTCAAATTCATTACCTCTGTGTGATACCGACATCTTCACGCTTTGTCTCTTAACTGGGTTCCAGAGTCCTTGAAAGTTGTGGCCATTATTTTTTCAATTTTCTTTACCACTCATTAGGTGCAATAATAATATTTCATTATCTGTAATCAATGGTATTTTTCTTCCACTGTATCTAATCTATTAGTGAAACTTTCTGCTTGGGTTTTTATTTCACTTATTGATCTGTTTATTTCTCAGATTTCCATTTTTTAAAAATTTCTTCAGAATTTTTATTTGCTGATTTCTTGGGTAAAATCTATAATCTCTTCGTTACTCCATTTTGCAGTGTGTATTTGTGTATGTGTGTGTGTGTGTGTGTGCGCACACGTGCATGCACACACGTGTCCAATTTTGTCAATAATTTTTAAAACTAGACTTGTAAATGTATATAATATTTCATGTGCTTCAATAGCTTTGAGTTCAGTTATTGGTAAATAGAGTTTTGGGGTAAGTCATTTTGTTTGTTTCATATTTCTTCTATTTTGAGGTTGTAATTTACACATCTGTAGTGATGGCTATAAAACTGCTACATCTGCTATTATAAGCAGATTTTCGTAATGAGTAGCCCTCTTTAAAAGACAAACCCCAGAAATATGGAAGACACTTGAATATATTCATCAACACCAAAGCAAATCAGATATATGGATGTAATTAAAAAACAATGAAAAACAGCCACTGTATCCCCAATTCTAATTACTAGAACATGGAAAATGCAATGTAAATTAAACAGCTGAGTTCAAAAACTAGAGGTAAATTTTATTACTCAAGTAGAAGTAAGAGGAGTCTGAGGAAAAGAAAAATGAATTTACACAGTCTACAAGGAATAAAATTCTACACTAAATAATCAGATCACTATCAAGTCAAAAATGAAGTGTTTATAAAAAGATAAAAAGAAAGAGAATATATTCTATGGGTGTGTGATGACGTATGGGAGAAGGAGATGTCTCAGTGGGCCCATGCTAAGGCAACCCTTCCCCTGAGGGACCAGCTACATAATAATATAGATAGAATAGAGTTTAATTAGCTCATGTGGAGGGGAGGGGAGTTAAGAGGGTAGTAGAGGCAGAGAGAGGCAGGAAGAGAGAGAGAGAGAGAGAGAGAGAGGGAGGGGGAGGGGGAGAGGGGGAGAGGGAGGGAGGGAGGGAGAGGAGAGGGAGAGGAGAGGGAGAGGAGAGGGAGAGGAGAG
>NW_021621449.1:2329430-2352148 GCF_004785775.1 Grammomys surdaster
AGGAGAGGGAGAGGAGAGGGAGAGGAGAGGGAGAGGAGAGGGAGAGGGAGAGGGAGAGAGAGGGAGAGAGAGGGAGAGAGGGAGAGAGGGAAAGGGAAAGGGAAAGGGAAAGGGAAAGGGAGAGAGAAGAGAAGTAGAGCCAGCCATGAGCACATAGAGAGAGGGGAACTGAAGGGGAGAGAGCAAGAGAGAGAGGAGGGGACAAGTAGCCCCTTTTATGGAGGGCCAGGCCTACCTGGCTGTTGCCATGTAGCTGTGTGGGTGGAGTTTAGACAGAATGCTATTATTCCCTCATTTCAGTTTAATTAAAAAGAAAAATTAGAAAGAGGTGATGGTGAAGCAGGAATAGGGTCATCGTGATATCTGCCTATTTTCTGCTGGCATTGGGGTGACATGTCTCTAGGGAACCTAGAAGAATGGATATGGGGGATGTTTTTCCAGTCTAGGGAGATTTGGCTGTTTCCTGTGCTATCCAGGGTCTGTGAAACCATCTGAGGATAGGTCAGAAGGAGCAGGTGCAGTAGAAATGTCTGTGTCTGTGACAGGAGATTTGGAGACTGCTTCTCTGGAGCTGTTCTGGATATGCCTAGACTTGACAAGATGTTGGGAATAAGATTAAGTATGTTTGGAAGAAAAAATTTTTTCTAATATGTACATTTGAGACCCAGAGGGTCCCCACCCTTTGGAATAGGTAGTGAGTGGGAACTTCAAGCAGATGTACTTATCTGGATGGAGTCTATTTGGTCCATGAGAGGTAGAACTGAATGGGTTTCCTGTAGCTTATAAGTTTACAAAAGAGATAACAATGTGAGTTAACATTATGAGCTGTCTTTGAGATGAGCCTTTGTTGGATCTTATAATGTAATGTTTTATTAGAGTTAGGCAAGCTTATAGGAACCCAAATAATAGGATAGTGGCATAGCAAGAAGAGGAAATATGAAGGGTTTACTTGACAAAAACTGAGTTTGGGTAATAAGGTAACAGATTACATCTGTGAAAGTTTAGCTGTCAATGTAGTTAGAAGTCTGAGAAAGAATGAACAACAATCTACCAGTTATATATTATTTTTAAAAATAACAGAGTCCACTAGCCAAATTTTTCTAGCTAACTAGAAAACAAAGGGCATTTTCTCTGTAGAATGGATACGGGTGACATGAGAAATGACTTACCTTGGTTTATCCACGTCATTTGATTCAGGGCATCCAGTTTTTTCCACTGTGTTTTTCAGTGATCACCATCCGGGCAGTATCTTCTTGGTGTGTTCACATCTTCTGAGACCATCTTGGGTCAACTGTTAGAGACTTTGGGAATTCTATCTGTCATAATCTTAAATATATTATTAGCAGACTTTTGACAAGATTGAGGGCCATATCTATTGGTTACAGCTGCATAGTTTTTCAGTCTGATACCAGGAAATGTGGAACTGAGGGGTTGGTTTGGGTCCAACTGCATAACCCACATGGCAGTGGCTCGGTGATAGCAAATCCTGTGGTAGAAGTCTATGAGTCCCACAGCAGCCCTTGGATGGTGGTAGTTCTATGTGGCGGGACCTCGGCATCAGTGGCTGTAGCTTCGCAGTAACCCTCGGGTTGTTCCCCACTGTGCCTACAATGCTGTTGGCACTGCATTGCAGGCTGGATAGCTGTAGCTGCACAGCAAGGCTCGCAGGTTGGAGCTGTGGACCACAGGTCATGGAGTTGTGCTATGGGCCTTGAGCTGAGGCAGAGGTGCTGAGGTCAGTCCACACTGCTGCAGGGCAGGACTTCCTACTAGCAACCGGAAATCGATGCCCAGTGCCTCCTAGCAGAGTCAGAGGTGGGCGGGGAGGGGGGGAAGGAAGCATGTTCTGTATCACAGCAACGTACATGCTACCTATTCTTGTGAAGGAAAACAAAACTAGCACTCACTTTAAAGGTCCTGGGCAGTGAGGGAAGAGAGAGAGCCTTCTTCACAAGCCATTACTGCAGGTGGTCACACACGCGTGGGAAAGTAAATCTCGACAGGACAAAAGGAGCAGGGTCCAAGCAGAAGCAGAATAAGGATCAGAGTAGGGAGGGGAGCAAGCAGGGTCTCTAGAAGGGGACGGGGAAAACCCACTCTTCAGGCAAACCAGCTGAACTAGAAGTTGCAGTAGGCTGCATATGAGGAAGAGAGAGGGGATGTAGAGAGATATTGTTCTCTGTTAACTATGAACTAGACCAAAACATCCTAGGGAAGAGGAGGCAAAAAGATTGAACTCAAGGCAAGACACGTGGGGAATGGGAGCTAAGGCTTGGAGCCAGTGCTCCTGAGAGAGCAGTTTGTCCAGGCCTGGCCTGGAATTCTCAGCCAAGACAAAGAAACCATCTCAAAGGGAGAAGTTAATCTCACCCAAGGGAAGGAGTCCTAGAATGAGGACCAGTGAAAGACTGAATATCTCAAGGACATCCTCAAGGACAATACAGGGGTAGTTCCAAGCTCAAGGACTCTCCCCTAGGACCATGAGGACATTTACTCTGACCAGTGGGAGATGGGGGGGGGGGGCTTGCCAGTTCTAGAGAGCATGGATTTCTTGTGATAGCTGAAGTGGGTTGCAAATCTGCAGATGTTCTACATCTGAGTCACAACACCAATGATGTGTTTATAAAAAGGTAAAGATAAAGTGAGTGTGTGGTGAGGTATAGGGAGAAGGAGATGTCTCAGTGGGCCCATGGGGAGGCATTCCTTCTCCCTGAGGGACCAGTCACAAGATGGCATAGTATACAATAGAGTTTATTTAAGGCATAGAGAGTGGAGGTAAGAGGGTAGTAGAGACAGAGAGAGGCAGAGAGAGAGAAAAAGAGTGAGACAAACAGAAAGAGACAGAGAGTAGAGAAATAGAGGCTACCCATAATAAAAAAAAATAGAGGCTACTCATAACCCTAATCCATGAGTACGTGGAGAGAGGTGGAAAGGAAGGGGAGAGAGCAAGACAGAGAGAAGGGAGCCAGGCCTACCTGGCTATTGCCTGGTAACTGTAGAGAGGAGCATACCTGGCTGTTGCCACATAACTGTGGAGTGGAATTTACACAGAATGCTAACAAATGAAGTACCTTATGCTGTACTTCAAGGTGTTAACACAACTAGAACAGAAAAACTGCAAAATTAATGAAAGGAAGGAAATAATAAATATGGCTGAAAGTAATGATGGACACCAAAGGGAACAGTAAAGAGATCCAGTGAAACAAACGATGATTCTGAAATCACATGGATAAGTGAATTTGATTAGCCACCATCTAAACCCAATGAGAGTTAAAAACCCAAATTAGCAAATTATAGTTAACTATTACAGCACATGCTATGAAATCCATAGGGTTCTTAGAGAATAATCTGAAAACTTTTATTCCAATAAATCAAAAACACCAGAAGAAAAAAATGAATTGCTGGATATTTGTATTTTACAAAAAGTGAGCCAGAAGGATATAAAAAAAACCTAAACAGATCAGCAATGAGAAATAGGATTGAAGAAATAATTAAAGGGACACAGCACAAAAGATCTGAGACTGGGAAGAACTCATTGCTGAATTGAACCAAACATCACTAAAGAAATATTATTGTATAAAGATTCAAAAGAAGAAATGCCTCCAAAGCCATTCTATGAATCTAGAATAGCTGTGAGACAAAAACTCGATGAGGATGCAGTGACAAGAAATCTCCAGACTAATTTACCCGATGGGTGTTAAAGGAAAGTCTGAGTTCAAATTCCTCCATGTCAAATTCAGCCACACATTAAGCAAATCATGTACCATGATCAAACTGATTTCATAATAAGATGACTTGGATGGTTTCACATTTGTAAACTGACAACTGTAAATGGCATATAAATAGAATCAAGAGTTAAAATGACATGATCATCTCAGTAGATCCAACAAATAGTCTATTTTTAAGACATCAATGACAAATGGTCAAGAAACACATGCGAATATGCTCAGCCCATATGACTCTCAATAAAATACAGGCTAACATTATGCTGAAAGTTCATCTCACCCATCAAAATGGCTATCATCAGGAAAGCAAATGCTGGCAAGGTTATGAGAACAAAAGAACCTGTAGGCCCAGCTGGTGCAAAGGTAAATTTGTATGACCATTAAGCTCAAAGCTTCTACAGAAATCCAAAGGGAAGCCAGTATAAGGTACAGGTATACCTTGACCATATACATGCACATATGAATGAAAGCTAACATTTGTTAGAGAAATCTACATCCCATGGCAATCTCAGCAGTTCTCAGCACAGTTGGGCTATGGAGTCAACTTTAATACCTATTAGTGGATGAGTGTTTACAGAGAATCTCTTGGGCAATATATGGAAGCATCACTTGTCAATAAAATGCTGTTGGACTATTAGCTTAGGAAGGAAACAAGTAGGTGGAAGTTCCAGTACAGGGAGAACGGCAGGGATAGAGTCAGGCATGGAAGATTCACCCCAAACTGAGGAGAGGTAACCAACAGAAAAGAATGAACAGGGTAATTGAATTAGGGGCTAACAGGAGAAGCCAAAGCTTTTGGACTAGACAATTATTCATAATAATTCAGTCTCAGAGTCATTATTTCATGAACTTGGGCACAAGTGGAAAAGCCCACTGTTACATGAGTGAATAGAGAAAATTGGAAAAATGTGTATATTGGATTTTACTCAGATATTTGTGAGAGAGTCTTCTTGTCTATAGAGAACTGAACATATTTAGAAATTGTTGATTATAATAAAGAAGTATAAGACTAGGAGAAATTATCCCCCATATGTCCCTGATACGTCCCCCTGTGTACCCTCTTTGTGCCCCACATGTGGAATCTAGGGAAAGGACAGGAATGAAGGCAGAGAGGGTCTATTAAGGAGGAAGGGAACCGGAGGGAAACATAGGATTGGGTACTAGGATGGATGAGTACTCTCAGAGTACGTTACATTAATATATGAAAATGTTTCTGTCAATACATTATTTTTCACATTCATAATGAACTAAAATTCATATATGTAAAATTTTTCATTATGTATTAGATGGACAATAAATGTTTCCTTTGTCTCATAAAAATAATACACTTCTCTTTTCTCTCGTCCCTGGTGTAAATATTTGCCTCAATTCTAAAAATTCAGGATGTTAGACATCAATCCATTTAATAAAATTCCCCCCCACTTTGAAAAAAAGATGTACATAATATTCAAACATTAAATGAGATGGGAAAATATGCTGATTGATCACAGAAGGCAGATTCTACCTGCTAGGCAATCTACAGCACAGTACTTTGTTGTTTCTCCAGGTCTACCACAAGGAGGAAAATTCATGTTCCCATTCCTTTTGCATAGAAGAAAGACATGCAGAGGCACAGCATGTGGCCTATGCTGTTTACTCCCTCAGCAAGAGCTACATCTACCTTGAGACAGAGACCAGCAGCATCTTGCCCTGCAACCAGATTCACACAGTTCAGGCACAGTTTATTCTGAAGGGGAAGGACTTGGGAGTGCTGAGAGAGCTCCTTTTCTACTACCTGGTAAGTTCTGGCTCCACATTGAGAGAATTAAAAAAAAAAAAATCTCCTCTTCTGACCCTGTCTCTCCTGACACATTGGGTTCTAGGCTGGGTATTTCTGCCTGGAATACAATAGATTCTTCTATGTCTTCTAGCACACTTAGAAAAAAGCCTTGTAAAACATAGACGTATGCTTGGAAAATGCTTTCCATTTTAGGTCATGGCCCAGGGCAGCATCATCCAGACTGGAAACCACACTCATCACGTGGAGCCAGGAGAATGTAAGTGTCTCCCTCACAGTAACATTTCTTCAACTGAGAGTCCACATACTCACCTAGGGAATCTTACTACTGAGCAGCTAGCCGTGCCATTATACTTGTGTGTCTCCATAGACACTCTCCACAGTAGGAACTCATGGCTCTGCTACCCAATGTATGCTCTCACTCATGATCTTCAGAAAAAAAGTCTCAGAGTCCCAAACCGAGTATCATTCAACATGGTGAAATATCTATTTGAATATGTACCTCCTGAATACACACAGTACTCCAAGATACTATCTACATGAGGAACTTATGCATTCATACACAGATTATCCCCAAGGAAAATGAGGTATTCTAGTGTCTGTCTAAATAAAAAATCTGGAGGGTGCCAGCCTTACCATTCTAGCTGCACTGATTTTCATGTGTTTGAATTTTTATTTTTTAATATTTTTAGTTGGGTGTGAGATGCAGGTGGGTAAATATGTGCATGTCAATAAAAGTATTCTGAAAGTCAAAGGCATCAGAACTCCCGGATATCCTAGAGCCAGAATTACAGAGTTCTGAGCATCCTGGTGTGGGTGCTGGAAATCAAACCTGGGTCTTCTAGAAGAGCACTGAGTGATCTTTATTTCTGAACTATCTCTCCTTTCCTTTATTTTTACTTTTAAGGAGATTTTATTTATTCTTTGAAAGTTACATATATTTATAAAATGTATTTTAATCATACTTTCTCCTGACAAATCCCTCACCCCCGACACCTCCCTGCCTATTTCACCAGGCTCCTTCCCTACTTTATGTCTTTTTTAAAAAAACCTATTGAGTTCAGTTAGTGCTGCCCATATATGATGAGGTATTGGGCCAGCCCCTGAAACATGGACAATCTGCAAAGGGTCACATCACTGGTTAGATCTGACTCTTCCTCTCCTCAGCAACCATTACCTGTCAATAGCTCCTCAGCTAAGAGTGGGTTTTCACAAACCCCTCCCCTTCCATGCTGTAATATTGACTGGTTGGCAATTGATAAGCTCTTGGGTAGGGAACCATAGCTGCTGTGACTCTGTGAGTGATGACACCCTGTCATCTCCTGGTGATATTTGCTCAGTTTCAACAAAATGTGATTCATTTGTCACTCCCTTAATGGGGCCTCTTACTAAGATCCCATGTTACCACTAAATCCTGGTAATCTCGATGCTCTGACCTTGCCATCCTTTCCTTCCCAAAGAGCACTTACCACATGCAAACACATGTTCTATACTTTATCTTTTATTATTCATTTCTGTCAATGGACAAATCAACTACATGGAGCACAGTTGAAACCATACACTATTGACAGGAGTCTCACTCAAGTTAGTGCAGTAAAACTCTTCTTTATATTGAATTAAAAACAGGATTTATTAGGAATAATTATGTTATTACTCTAATAGCTTAAAAATTATTATTGACACTGGCTAATAGCAAGTTTTAGATACAAACCTGCTTGCTACATACAGTCAGAGTTATCTTTCAATTAATTTCTAGAAGTGGTAGATACTCAGTGGATGCTCAACAAATTTACTGAAAAGGAATTTCCTTGTCACTGATCGATTATAAAAATTATTTAGTAATTTAATAAAATATGCAATTAATTCTTCAACAGATACCAAGTGGGAATCACAGCACCCAATTGGAGAAGGCTTATGAATCCCCTCAGGTTCACCAAAAACAATGAGAGACTTCAAAAATGCATACTTTTCTCTCAAAAGATATAAATACTGTGGACATTGCATTGAGAAAAAGTTTAATACCAAAGATATGCCTATTATTGCCAAATGTGGGTTGCTCCTCTGAGATGATTATTAATTTTCAGCTCCCCTAGTAACAAGCTTTCCTCTCTGTTAGTCTTCCTTTTATCTGAATAATAAATGGGACATCAGCCAAGGTTGTCACATCCCTTTTTATAACAGGAATATCTAACATGCTATTTGGGATGCTAAGGTATAAAAGAGAAAAGA
Source organism: Grammomys surdaster (assembly GCF_004785775.1). NCBI lineage: Eukaryota > Metazoa > Chordata > Mammalia > Rodentia > Muridae > Grammomys > Grammomys surdaster. The sequence goes on from NW_021621449.1 coordinate 2,337,162, forward strand.
GGTTAGCATATGTCTAGCTATAAATAACCAAGATAACTTTTGACAGTGAACATCTTGGTGTAAGACATCTTTGTGATATCCTCCTGAGATCATTAGCATGCAAACAACCAACCACAGGACAGGAAGACTGTCTTATACATACAGACAGTCCTCCAAATCCCTGTGTTCAGTAATTTGGGTTTTCTTGTCAGTAGTCTGACCCTTGACCATCTCTTCCCATTCCCTCCAGCTCCAGCAAAAGGAAACTTTGCCTTGGAGATCCCTGTGAATTTCAGCATGGTCCCCATGGCTAAAATCCTCATCTACACCATTCTGCCTGATGGAGAAGTGATTGCAGATTCTGCAGCATTTGAAGTTGAAAAATGTCTTCGCAACAAAGTGAGGGATTTGTTCCCTAAAATTTCTATTTAAAAGGGGGGGTAGTCTTAAGGATCCAGATTTCAGATGAATATGCTAAACCCAGTCACTGGTATGTGCCTCAGTGGCAAAGATGTGGACAGTACCAGAGTGCCAGATTTCAATTCACAAACTCCACACATGGTCGGAGATTTAAGAGAGAAGAAGCAAGGAAGTGGAGAGCAAGAGAGGAGAACTGAATCCTTAATAACTAATTTAAAGTTGTATAACTTAGATTTTATTGTATCTATCTGCATGTGCACATGTGCATGTGAATATGCACACGTGGAGGAAAGAGAACAAGTTTTAGAAGTCTGTGTTCTCCTTCCTCATGGGTCTGAGTGGTCAAGCTCAGCTCAACAGGCTTTTCAGCAGGCACCTTTACCCACTGAGCTATCTCAAAGACCCTTAATGTCATAGTCTTACATGAGACCAGTCACAGGATCCAGGCCTATCAATTGTTAGTATAGTTATTTTCCCTCCAGTTTTTCCTTATGATTTTTCTGTATGTGTGATAAGAACATAAGACACTTAAGTTTTATGACACAGCATATTGAATGTGTGCTGTATCGTAGATCTTCAGTACCTATTCACACTAGGCAGTTGGAACTACGTCTGTTGGTGGACATCTGTGCTTTCCTTACTCCACACTTCTGATCTGCTTTCATCAGCCCCTTTCAATACAACCCAGACCATGACAGTTTGCTTCACTGGCCGAAATGAAATAGGAAACATTGAGAGATGAAGACAAATGATAGATGATCTGGTAGCCAGACAGAGGGACAAATGTAGACAGAGAGGCAGTATTCCCATTAGAATACTGATTTTTCGACCCCAGGTATGAGATTCACCATGAAAAAGTCCTTTCAAATAAGTAACTTTGTTGGGTGCTTAAAGTGTGAGCCTTTAATCTCAACACTCAGAGGCAGGCAGGTCTCTGAGTTCTTGGTCTACAGAGTGAGTTCCAGGACAGCCAGGGCTACACAAACAAACATTGTCTCAAAAACCTCACCAAAGAGACAGACAGACAGACAGACAGACAGACATTCACACACACACACACACACACACACACATACACACACACACACACGCACACAGACACACACAGAGAGACAGACACACAAACACACACACACACACACAGAAGGATAGAGACACAGAGACACAGAAACAGAAACAGAGAGACAGAGGACAGAAAGAAACAGAGATGGAGAGAACGAAATGGAGACAGAGGGAGGGAGAGAAGGGGAGGGAAGAGGGAAAAGAAGGGGAGATGGAGAGAGAGGGAGGGAGTGTAGCTTCAGGACTGAAGAGATGGCTCAGTAGGTAATAGCAGTTGCTGTGCTGAATTCTGATTCCAGCACACATATAAAAGCCAGGCAGACCATAGGGTCCTATAACCCCTGAAGACTAGAGGCAGGAGAATTGCTGGAACTTGTCTGCTGCTAGTTTAGCTCCAGGATTAAGAAGGGCATTGTCAAAAGAATAAGGTTAAGAGTGGGAAAAGGGCACTCACACCCTCCTCTGGCCTCTGCTGGGTGCATGGATACATACACCTGCACATGCATGTGCATGACAACACACTCACATATATGTGCACACACACCAAAAGTGACCTATTTGCAAGAACTTCAGGGAGTCGAAATAGTCCTTTGTTGCTTTGGAGTTTGACTGACACATTTCCTGTCTTCTTAAATCAATTCCAGGGGAGAAAGTGGAATCAACAAATTTCAGTTGTGTTTCTGACTGTATTCATAATCTGAAAAAACAGATGTATGTGCAGAGTTCCAGGGTGACTCCACGTTTCAGGTTTCAGATCTGCAATAGCAGGAACCCCACTCCCACCCCACCCCCACTCCCGCTAAGGTTGGTTTTCCTTCTCTCAGGTGGACCTGAGCTTCAGCTCATCTCAAAGTCTTCCTGGCTCACAAACTCATCTGAGGGTCACAGCTTCTCCTCAGTCCCTCTGTGGTCTGAGAGCTGTGGACCAAAGCGTGATGCTCCTGAAACCCGAGGCTGAGCTCTCCCCTTCCTGGGTGAGTCCCTTCAGCCTCTGTCTAAAACAGGTCAGCAGAGACTGGAAGTGACCCTGTTTCTTATGAAACACTGATTGTTCAGCCACTTGGGTTCTTGAATGTAAAATACTGCATTTAATGCTGACAGCATCTCTAAGGGAGCTTGTCATTGTAAATTCCTGAAGAACACTTCAGAAAACTTTAGCAAATAAACTGAAGACAAAGAAGGAAATAAAGTGCTCTGTGAGTTGTAAGCCCTCTATGCTCTTACTGAACATGTGCTGCCCCAGGAGTGGCTTGTCCCCTTCAGATACTCATGATGGAGCTTTTCAGAGTCACACTGCATGTGAGAGCCAAAGGAAACCGTTTATACAAAGAGAACCTTGCACATTTCAAGAGTTCTTCAAATAAGAAAAAAAGGATAGAATGATTTAAAATTTTAAATTTTAAAATGCAAGGTGGTCAACTTGTTTTGAAAATGCTCAGAAGCACAGATGAAACAATTCACTATTTATAGGAGTCTCCCAAGATAATGACAGTAAAACCCTTCTTTATATTGAATTAAAAACAGGGCTTATTAGGAGTAATTATATGATCACTCTAATAGTGTAAAAATTATTGACACTGGCTAATAGAATGTTTTAGTATATACAGTAAATCTGTAAATTTAAAAACAGAAACCTTTAGTCTAAATAATACTGGGAACTTATGAGTCTTAAAATAACATGTAAATTAAGCCAATAATTAATTTAAGTTTAATGAAGAGATTTTATGATTCACATGCAGAAAATGCTGAAAGTATCCTGCTAAATGTTTTTCTTTTTGATTTTTACTTTCCCCAAATCTATTAAACAAGAGATTTCTTGAGCAGTTGTTTTTAGCTGACAAATAGAGGCAATTTGTTTAAAAACACAAGGGTTGTTTAATATGGGGATGGAGTTCCATTGCCCCCCCAACATGCCCCCTACATCCACTGGGTGCCTGTACTTTTAATGAGGACAGCTATTCCTTAAACATTCATGTATTTGCAGTGATCACAATCATTATTCCTTTTTTGTGTGTGAGTAACTTCCCCGAAAGTGGGCCTGCTGGAGCCAGCCAGTCAGTCAACTCGGGAACCACAATGTCAGCCAAAGCTAACTCGGGAAGTTCTCCCCACATGCCCCCTCATCTTCTGTCTCTTACAGGTATATCATCTGCCAGGTATGCAGCACAAGAAATTCATCCCAAGTTCCCACCTGTCTGAAGACGAAGATGATTGTGTGATGGACAGACCAAGCATAACAGATAAGCTCATATACTCAGTACCATATGGACAAGAGAAAGATGTCTACAGATATGTGGCAGTAAGCCCTATTATCTGTTGGGATCCTGCTCTGTGAATTATTTAGGTTTAATGAAACACTATATAATAAAGAATTTCAGGCTTAGGCCAAGGATATTATGAGTCACTGGCAGACCACCTATATTTACATGTGGTGTGGTTCATGGGTTCGATCCTGAGCATTGCAAAGTCTACATCCTGGAAAGTGGCCAGTCTAGACTATATTTTTCTCTCTATCAAGAAAACTGGCACAGAGTGGGGGATTGACTGTTTATTATTGTTGTTGTTGTTGTTGTTGTTAATGGTATTTCATTTGGGCTCTCATTATGTAGCTCTGGTTGTCCAGGCTCTCACTCTGTAGACCAGGCTGGCCACAAAGTCACAGAGATCTGTCTGCCTCTGACTCTCAAGTGCTGGGATTAGAGGCATGTACCACCATGGACGGTTATGAGTGACTTTTAAAAATGACAGCATTGCATCAGAAAGAAGGCCTGTACATAAGACCTCACTATAAATTCTATGTTCCTCACTATACTCTCAAATGAGTATGGGACACGCAACTGGAATAGGAAATCTACTTGAACATGTAAAACTATATGTGAAATATTTACTGGAATTTGTATACACACTTTTTCAGAATTTTGAGGTGTTTCACTTGATTAATACTTTTCTTTCTAGGACATGGGTTTAATGGCATTCACGAACTTGAAGATCAAACATCCTACATATTGTTTTGACTATGACATTGCTCGACTGTCAGGTAAAAATAACAAATCAGTATTTTCAGAACAAAATAAATATGAATTCTTTGTTGAAGCTGGTAAAATAAAATTGTAGTGCATGTATAGCATCCAAGTAAGAGAAAAAGAACCCAAGGTTACAAGAGCAAAATGTGCACAGATGTATGCTGCTACTACAAGGCAGTTAAAGGCTGGAGTTCCTTCCTTCAATGTTAAAATAAGACAAAACACAATAGTTATTGCGATACAGGATCATTGTGTGAAGTGGGAAAAATTTTTGTAGATGTGTCCTGAGAGGTGAAGAGAGTTCCCTAAGCATTAGACAGGAAAGAGACAGAAAATCCAAGCATTGCAAATAAAGGGGAGGGCAGGAAGAAAAAATGCACTTATGTCCAGGGATACATGCACATTCATATATTAACCAACAAACGATTTAGTCTTTCCCTCTTCCTCTCATCTGAGTCCCTTTCAGAGTGACTGCACCATTTGCATCCCCACCAACAGTGAATGAGGGCTCCCTTTCCCTGTATCTTCTCCAGCACATGTTGTCAGTTGGTTTGTTGAACATAGCCATCCTGATTGGGATGAGATGAAATCTGAGTTGTTTTAATTTGCATTTGTCTAATTGCTAGCATAATAAACACAGTTAGAAGATATGTCTTAACCTTTTAAATTTTCTTTTGAAACCACTGTTCGGATCCACAGTCCATTTTTTAAGTTGGGCTGTTTGTTGTCTATACTGTTTTGAGTTCTTTATGTAGTTGGGGTATCTATCCTCTATCAGATGTATAGCTAGCAAAGATATTCTCCCACTCTCTGGGCTTCCACTTCACTCAATTGATTGTTCCCTAATTGTGCAAAAAGCATTTCAGTTTTGTGAGGTCCCATTTGTCAAGCACTTACCTTGATTTCTAAGTGAATGGGTGTCATTCAGAGTCATTGTCTACACATGTATTTTGTAAGATTGCTGCCTATAGTTCTTCCCCCTAGCAGTTTCGGTTTTCATGTTGAGGTCTTTGATGCATTTGGAGTTGATTTTTGTGCAGGGTCATAGATATAGGTCTACTTTTATTCTTTCATTCTGTGTGTGAACATTCAGTTTTCCCAGCACCATCTGATGAAGATGGTGTCTTTCCTCTGGTGTATGTCTCAGCATCTATGTCAAATACTACATGCCTGTGATTACATGAGTGTGTTTAGGTCTTGTATTTTGTTCCATTAATCTCCATGTCTATATTTGTGGCTTTACCATGCTGGTTTATTACTATACCTCTATAATGTTACTTGAAATCATGAAACCCTATTTTATCATTATTTACATTCCAACTACTAAAATTTATTTTTTTATCTGTGTTAACAAAATAAAACATTATTCTTATTGGACTACATTAATTTCCCTTATACTGATTTGAAAAGAAAATGAAATATTTTCACAAGTTTGTAAATTCAAGAGGACCTGAGACACTGTCACTACTCTAGACAATGAAATAATTGAGCAACTATCCATGTAGCTTTTAAGGTAATGGGTGATGAACTTAAAACACTAGAAAACACTTAGTTCTTGAAGGCAAATAGAAAGACTGAGGTCAGGTTAAAGGTTGTGGCTATCACAGAGAAGGACCTACAGAAATGAAGTTCTGTGTGAGTGTATATGAAGTAAGAAATTGGGAGAGATTTTCTATACTTAGAAGTCAGTTGGGAAACACTTAGGTGAAGCTCTAACTAAATTTGCATGTATACCTGTTCTTGAAAATAAAAACAGAGTACAGACCCTTCATCACCAGCTTAAGTCCCACATTTCTTGCCAGTACAAACCCAAGCAAATGCTATGATTCTTGGGCAATAAATTTCCTTTTTCTAACCCAAGAGTTTATACTTATTCTTCTTTCAGTTTTTATACAAATTGAAAACCTGTTAAAATACTGGTTAAACCTATAGACCTTAAGAAAGAAAAAATATTGCAAGAATATCTCTGCAGATAATGTATATATTATTCGACTTTTGTCTGGAGTGAATCTCATTGTAGCCACAAGACTTGTTACCTAGGATCCTATTGTGGAACTTCATTCCTCCTAGGGGGCACATTATATCTGTAACCATTCACTAACTATCCAAAATCCAACCAAAGAAAATATGCATCATGATTCCTCCCAAGTTCAACTACTATAGGGGAGACTTCACCTTTGACAAAGATGTTTCCCAGGCTCCTCCACAATGAGTGATTCAATGAATTACTTCCAGTGTAACCATAATAGTGTTTAACAGTCAAGAAGAAACTGAAAATTATGCTACATTTTCATTGCAACATTATGTCCCACTGTATTCAAGTACAATTCAATTTCTTCCATTGTAACTTCATAGGACCTGCTTTGGAATATGATGATCCACATCCCCGTGGAAGTTCTGGAGTTTTCTATTTGGTACCAAATAAAGATCCACCACCTGAAGAGCCGCCACGTAAAACTCTGCCACCTAAAGATCGAGTTATTGAAACAGTTCGAAAATATTTTCCTGAAACATGGGTCTGGGATATAGTGACAGTAAAGTAAGTGATTTCCATTTTTATGATTTGGGCTGGGTATAAACTTTTTCTTCATTTTCTTGTATTTCTCTAATTTTATCATAAACAAATGAAGTTGGTAATTTAAAAAGCCATATCAAGCCATCAATTATAAAAATACACAAATTTCCATCATTCCCAGAAAATGGACATTAAAAAATATCACATACAGTAGGTAAATAGGCAGTCTTACATGGAGCAGACTATGAGACTGCTACATGGAGTAGACCTTATAAGTAATAAAACTGTTGTATGAGATTTTGAAGATAGGGATTCAGAGAAAACTTCCAATCTGTGGTCAGATTTCCACTAACCTATGAACTTTGAGATGTTCTGGGGCTGACTTAAGTTGGTAAAACAAGATTACAGAAAGACATTTTCTTTTGTCATCTGGAGTCCTGTTTACTCTGTTCGCTTTCTATCACTCCTTTGAAGGACTCAAAGGGATGATGTCTTGTCACACACAGAGTTACCTTCTCAGAGAAAACGAATTCATTTGCTCACTTTCTGTGCTTTACACTTACTCTCCCAGCTCCTCTGGAATGGCTGAAGTGGAAACAACAGTCCCTGACACCATCACTGAATGGAAAGCCGGAGCCTTCTGCCTGTCCAATGATACTGGCCTTGGTCTCTCATCGGTGGCACCTCTCCAAGCCTTCCAGCCCTTCTTTGTGGAGCTCACAATGCCCTACTCTGTGATCCGTGGAGAAACCTTCATGCTCAAAGCCACTGTGATGAACTACCTCCCTACAAGCATGCGGGTGAACACCTTTCTGAATTAATCATGACCAGAGGGGAAGAGGACAATTAGTGTGTGTAAATTATAACTAAGACTTAAAGGAAAAGAAGAAAGAAAGTGGAGAAGAGATTGTATTGGACCTGTCAGCAAGTGGTTCCAAATGCTTAAACAATTCCCAGACTCTAGCTACATATATACAGCAAAGAGTTGTTTAACAATATAAATACTACATATAATTAGGTGATGTTGCCAGTATTTATAAAGCACACACTGTACTGACAGAAATAGGATATTCCATGTAGCCCCTGTATACAATCAAAAGACATGGTCCACATAGATATAGAAGGTTATTGTCAAGACAAAATGGCATATTGTTTTGCAATAGACTTTGCTTTTGTTAGAGATAGGTATATAAAAAATAGTAGTTAAATATCTAGTAAATGTACTTCTGCCATCAAAATAAAACAAATATAAGTAGACACATATGTAATTATCTTCATAATAGGTTGTGTAGATAAAACATAGGTGAAAGTGAAATAATGTCCTAGACAACTATGTGCGGATGAAATCTTTGCAAGCCTTCTGTGTTAACTTACATGATATTTTAGGCATGTTTTCCAAACACATGCCCTCCTTTTCTCTTTCTAACACAAATTCCCTTCAGACTCTTTTTCATACCTACTCCCATGCATAATGTGTTGTACTTCCATGGTGACATGTTTTTTTTTCATTTATTTTTTTTGCTATCTCTTTTTCCCTGTGGGGTCACAGATGGGTGTGCAGCTGGAAGCCTCTCCTGATTTCACAGCTGTCCCAGTAGAAAAAGATCAAGATTCTTACTGCCTTGGGGCCAATGGGAGGCACACCACATCCTGGTTGGTAACTCCCAAAACTTTAGGTGAGTGAAAATTTTGTAAGGGGGCTCTACACAGAACTGGTGAGTGTAGGAAGTTTCTTCAGTTGCTTTCTTCTCATTGGGTCCCCAAGAGGAAGCTCACAGTCATTGCTGCTGCTTGCATGTACTTACCACCTTCTTAAATACAAGACAAGTTATTGAACCACTCCTAGAACTGTGGATACCCTGCAGATCTTGGGGCTTGGTGGATGCCAGGTTCCTGGCAAATCTGAGCTCAGCTCTCTGAAATGTTTGTTTCAGGGAATGTGAATTTCTCTGTGTCTGCAGAAGCACAACAGTCTCCAGAACCCTGTGGTTCTGAGGTGGACACAATTCCTGAAACTGGGAGAAAGGACACAGTAGTCAAAGTCCTGATAGTTGAGGTGAGTAAAGCTCCTCAGTAGGCAGTGTGCTGAGTCCAAAAAATGGGGCAATGTTGACTACATTTAGATGACAGACAAAAGATAATAACATACAACTTTGAAATAGATCATAGCTGGCAAGCCCATGCTTTAAACCCACATATGCTCTGTTCTCTTTTCCCTTCCTAGTCTTGAAACTGATGCTTTGGGGGCAGGAAGGATAACCTAAGACAGTTTATCTTCTTAAGTCTATACCTCTTTCTTCTGATTATGCCCCTACCCTTTCCTTTATTATTTTTCCCCATTGCCTTCTTTTTGACCTGGCATGCCCAGATTCTCACATGCTGAAGCCATTCCAGCCCATGACCTTACAAGTAAAGCTATCTTTTCAAAAAAAAAAAAAACTGCCTCCAGCAATTCTGTGTTTACACTCTCAGTATTTGATTTCTCACGTCCTATCTTTTTGTTCAAGCCTGAAGGAATCAAGAAACAGCATACCTTCAGCTCACTGCTCTGCCCATCAGGTGAGAACCTTTCAAAACACAATGAGATAGTAACTTAAGTTGCTTAATAAGAGATCTTGCAGTATTCCTATAAGAAAATCAGAATAGTGTATACCTTATAACCCTAAAACACTAATAAAACTGAGTCTCATGAATTAAGATCATAATTTACCTGATGCAACTCTCAAAACTATTGTTCACTGAGGGCTTCAAGGTTCACTGTACCCTCTTTTGGTTTTTAGCATTCATAAGCCTCTTCATCCATCTCAATACTTTAAAAATTATTGAAAATGAATGACTGAGGTCACAGTTGATATTTTCTCTAAAAAGACGGGGTGAGAATATAGAGAATATATTGAAAGTACCATATTTGTTTTGTGTCAGGTCATAAATAAAAACAAAGATTTATGTGGCTGAAATTTTTCATACATAAGCCAACCTAAATAATGGTATGTACTTAGCATAACTTTTTTCTCTAGTGAAGGTTTTTATGACTTGCTTTTTTTATCCCTGCTCCTCAGCAGAAGCTAACTATTGCAAAGGAAATATAACAACATATCACACAAAAGGAAGTGCACTTTCTCCTATGAGGAACAAACATAAAGTCAGAGACTGTCCACTTACAGTAATGACTGCATTGCCAGCACCTCTGTTAACAAGTGCTTGTTGTATCTACTCAAAACATATTTGTCAAAAGAATAAAGAAATTAGAATAACAACTTCTATTTAATGTAAAAATCCATCATTATATTAAAGTTAACAAAAGAGATTAAATAAAGCAAATTTCTTTGTTAAGCAGGCAAACTAGTGTAACAGTTCCTAATACAGTGTGTGGAAGAAAATCATCACATAACACTAAGATAATTTAAATGTTTTCCATGAAAGAAAGAGAAGAAAAGAGAGGTGGGTCGCTGGAGATTATTTTTTAACTAAAAGATGGAATAATAAAATCCCTATTCTTTCCAGTGGTCAGCTCTGCTTCTCCTCATAGTTACTGATTACAGTGTAATCTACCTACTATCCCTGCCATAGGAAAGCATCCATGACAGCTGGATGGTAGAGGTCAGAGAGCCTCCCGAGCAACTAAGGAGCCAAGAAGTACAAAAGCTGGCTCAGGATTTCTCCATTCACTTATTCTGACATATGGGATGTTTAATCACACATTGCTTTGTTTTAGGTTTCGATCCTTGTTATAAAACACCATAACCAAAAGCAACTTGGAGAGTTGATCAGCTTACATGACCACAGTCCATCATGAAGTGAAGTCAGGGCAGGAATCTGGAAGCAGGAACTGAAGGAGAAGGTTCGGAGCAGTGCAGCTTCCTAGCTTGCTCTGCCCTTGCTCAGTTTGCTTTCTTATACACCACAGATGGTGGACACTGGGCCAGGACCTGCCACATCTATTACTAAAAAAGAAAAGCTTCAAGACTGGCTTACAGCCCAGTGTTAGGGAGGCATTGTCTCAATCGATGTTCTGCATTCCCAGAAAACACTAACTTATGTCAAAGTACACACACACACACAAACACACACACACACACAAGGTTTCCTAAACCAAAATTCAGTCAATAAGACAGTTTCATGTGTTTATTAAAATAACCAATTAGGGCATTGATAGAAGTAGAGGATCACAGATCCCAGAGGCTCAGACACTCCATTTTGGACAGATTATTTGGTTCAAAAAAATGGGTGATGAAAGGGAAGGTGAAGGAGCTTGACAAGCCTGTGGTACCAGGAAATGAAGATTTGTGATATTTATCTCAAGATCATTTTTTCTAGGGAGGCAAGAAATCAAAGCTTAAGACACAGTTCTGAAGCCACTGATCTTAGGGCACTTTAGATGTGCAGAGAACAGAGATAATCATCTACCTGTTTGTTTTGCTTATTAAGATGCAGAGGTATCTGAAAACTTGTCCCTGGCGCTCCCACCAACAGTAGTGAATGATTCAGCCAGAGCTCACTTCTATGTGATAGGTGAGTCAATCCATCCCTGGGAGACTTGGAACAATAGTCACTACCAATGCCCTGTCCCCACCATGATTCCAAATGTAGCATCCAAACTACTACACTTGATCTCTTTAACATCCTTAATACCCACTAAATAATACCGGCAATGTTTAATAAATGGGGCTGTGCAGGCTGACTGTCTAAGGGGCAGCATCTCTGCCTAGCTCAAGCTGCCATGCTCCGTGATCTGAAGCCAAGTGCTCCACAGCTGGAAGAGGCCAGAGGCCACTGGCGTGTAACAGCTAGAAACGGCCAGCCAGAAAGAGCAGCCCTGGCACCCACTAGATGCCAGCGTGGGAGATGGCTTCAGCAATCTTCCACACTGTCTCCACAAGTCTGGGCTGAGCCCAGATCATCCTGCCATCCACGCATTACCCAGAAGAAATGAGACTCTAATGTTGAAAGATTATATACTAGCTTTATATATTTGGTAATGCTCAAATAACAAGAAGCCCACACAATTAGAGGTGTTACCCTTTACTAACCTAGATATTACAAATACCTTTGACTGCTGGAGACACACGTACATCTGCTGCCATTTTCCCCTCTCTCTCCATTTCTTTTTTCCTATCTCCTCCTCTGCCTTCTCCTTACTACTCCCACATTAGCTCCTCCCAAAATACTGAGATAAATATAGTGGGAAATATACCACTATGCCCATGGAGTTCCAGCACACATCACCCATAAAATTCCATCACATCACAGAGAACTGATTTTATTAAAGATCTTACTTTGTTCTTGAAGAAAATGGCAATTCTGATGTCATGCCTCTCCCTTCCAGGTGATATCTTGAGTTCAGCTATAAAAAACACACAAAATCTTCTCCAGATGCCCTATGGCTGTGGGGAGCAGAACATGGTCCTTTTTGCTCCCAACATCTACATACTGAAATATTTGAATGAAACCGAACAGCTGACTCAGAAGATCAAGTCCAAGGCCCTTGGCTTCCTCAGAGCTGGTCAGTAAGGCTCAGAAACTACACCTTATTCTTGTAAATATTCTCTCTATAAATGTCTAGAAATGGGCTTAGCATTGGAGGAGAGAGTTGAGCAATGTTCTTAGTCAGTCCTATAAGCCAGGGTACATGAGGATCTCTCTGACTTGAGATTTACTGCCTGCCATTCTCTGATGTATCAGTGTCTTCAGAATACACCCAAGGACTTCTATTCCAGGTTATCAGAGGGAGCTGAATTACAAACACAAGGATGGCTCCTACAGCGCCTTCGGGGATCAATCTGGCCAGAGTCATGGAAACACTTGGTAAGAATGGTCCACTGTATGCCAGGCCTTGTACAACTCTTGTACCTCACAGCAGCTATACATGCATCTTGTTTCATGGGAGTCTATCAGATGCCTGGACCTGAGAGAGACATGTTTGAGGTAAACCATGTCATAGATTGCAGGAGTAAGATCCCCTCGAGGCTCATCTGCTTTGACTCTGTACCATGTGCTTTACTGGCTTCGGTAAGCTGGCTTTTTCATTTATCACCAACAGCATTCATCAGTAAACGTCTGGCTACACTTGGCTGAGCATCCAAAGATGCTCATAACTGAGACTTGAAAAGCTGATGCTATTCTTCATGTGACTTGCATTGCATAAGAGTGTTTTATTGATGGCTGTAGAGATGGCCCAGAGGTTAGGAGCACTGACTGTGCTACTAAAGGTTCTGAGTTCAATTCCCAGCAACCACAGGGTAGCTCACAACCGCTTATAATGGGCTCTGATGCCCTCTTCTGGATTGTCTGAAGACACCAACAGTGTGCTCACATACATAAAATAAATAAATGAATAAATCTTTTAAAAGATTATTCTCTAATTTAAAATCAAAAACAAAACAAAACAAAACAAAAAGACTGTATTATTGAGATAAAAACACACAAATGAAAAACAGGTGACAGAGAAAAAAGAGACCGGCATAAACGAGAGAAAAACCAAGAAGAGGGATCTAATTTTATGAGGCAGAAAACATATAGCTTGGGTTTTTATGAAAAGAGATTATTCTTATCAACAAACAGAAATCACAGGAAGTGGGGAATGCCTATGATAAGCATGCAGGTGTGTCACATAAACACCAGAGGGTCCAGGATAGAAGCAATGAGAAAGGAAAGCGGGAAGCACCTGAAACCACACCTAGTGAGTGCACATCCAAGTGGACCAAGGAATGGAAGACTTCTTTGGAGCAGCCAGAGTGACTGTCTAGCTGTTCTTCTCAGAGACCTTTAGACTGATTCCTCAGGAGTATGGACCCAGCCCCTGGAAACTCGTGTGGAGGAGCTGCCTCATAACTAAAGCTTCATCCCCCCACTCTCCCTCTCTCTCCCATCAGGCTCACAGCCTTTGTGCTCAAGTCTTTTGCACAAGCTCGAGCCTTCATTTTCATTGATGAGTCACACATCACCCAAGCCTTCACCTGGCTCTCCCAGCAGCAGTAGGACAATGGCTGCTTCCGGAGCTCTGGGTCACTTTTCCACAAGGAGTTGAAGGTGATCTTTTCTGAACTGATGATCTAATAATACCTTAAAGTCAGGTCATACTACCTACCATGGGGAGGAATAAGCCTCTAGGTTGGGAATGTACTTTTTCATAATGGGGGTATGAATGGGAACTTCCATTGAATACATGGATTGGCCAAGAGCGGGGAAGGCAGTGTTGATGGATTGATTGCTGTATATTCTGCTGATTTTACTCCTTGTTTGCAGGGGGGAGTAGATGATGAAATGACCCTCTCTGCCTACATAACCATAGCCCTTCTGGAAAGTTCACTTCCAGCCACGGTAGGCGCCATGTTGCTTTTCCAGCATCCAAAAGTGGTATAAAGCCTGTGGCTTTTTAACCTCTTTAAAGTCAAATGGCATCTTCCGTTTTGTTTTGTTTTGTTTTGTTTTGTTTTGTTTTGTTTTGTTTTGTTTTCAATGCTTTGCATTTGTCTGATTCCATTAATGAGCATCCACTTGCTCAATGAAAGCCTGGATATGCTACAAAGATCAACCTGAAAACACAAGCTCTGATACTGTCCCTGTTAGTCTGCATCTTAAATGCAACACAATTTATAAAAAGGAATGGCTCCCAAAAGAGAGAAGAGAGGGTAGACAGTCATTGGCAGGAAAAAGATAAAAAAGAAATAAGGAGGGAGGGAAAGAGGAAAAGAGTGGAAGTAAGGGAACAGGAAGGAAGAGAGGGAGGGAAGAGCAAGGGATGTAGAGAAAGGGAAGGACAAATGGAAGGAAGGAAGAGAAAAGGAGAGTATGGGAGAAAGAATAGGGAGTAGGAAGGGAGGGAGGAAAGGGGAAGGAGAGGAGGGCTGAGGAGGGTAGAGGAAGTAAGGGAGGGAAGGAGAAAAGAAGACAGGGAAGGAGAGGAAAGAAGGGAGAGGGAAGGAGGGTGAAGAAAGGGAGGGATGGAGAAAGAGTGGGAAGGAAGAGAAGGAAGGGAAGGGGAGGAG
>NW_021621449.1:2352158-2357158 GCF_004785775.1 Grammomys surdaster
GGATGGAGAAAGAGTGGGAAGGAAGAGAAGGAAGGGAAGGGGAGGAGAGGGAGGATTGATTTGAAAAGCATAAACACTGTTGCCTCCATATTTGTCCTGGGATCTGCTAGGACCTTTTTCACATAGCTCAGTTTTCCTTGTTCTACCAAAAGCATCCCATCATCTCCAAAGCCCTGAGCTGCCTGGAGTCATCCTGGAAGACCATAGAGCAAGGAGGAAATGGCAGCTTTGTGTACACCAAGGCGTTGATGGCCTATGCTTTCGCTCAGGCGGGGAACCAAGATAAGAGAAATGAAATCCTGAAGTCACTTGATAAGGAAGCTATAAAAGAAGGTAGGAATGTGTGTTCTCATGTGTGTCTTCATCCAGCTCGAGTGTAGCAAAATAGAGGAGAATATGTAGTGTGGAAAGAGCATTACATGTCAGTCCATCTCTATGGTACACTGAGGATTTTCCTTGGGCTGCCGCATTAAGAAATGTGCCTTCTATACAAAAGCCTTCTGCTTGGTATTTCTGATAGTATGACCAAAATCAACAAATACAATATCACAGTAGAACACATGCAGGTCTAACTCTGTTACAAAGGTGAATGTAGTTAAAGCCCAGCTTTTCTCTGCTACCTATAAACCTACCAGGAGCAGCAAAGACTAGGAAGAACACAAAGAGGAAAGTTGCATCAAGGTTTTGTTATTTAAGTGGCAACTCTGACCCCACTGGGAAACTTTACTAAGTCATTTGGTTTGAAAGCTGAACAAGTGACATTTTGTTGGGTGTAAAGGAGTTAATGAGTAAAAGAATCCTGTCTGCTACTGTTTCCTCACCAGCTCTGCAGGAGAACCAATGAGGATGGAATTTAGTGAATAACTTAAGACATTTCTGTCCATGTTTTTTCTCAATCACGACCCATAGCACCAAGTGCAGGTTTCTACTTCAAATTAGTAAATGTGGGCATATTGTGAGTGAAATTTTTAAAACCTCCTACAACCTTTTATAGTTCCTTCTTTCTGCATATGGACATGCAGTCATTGACCACTCAGTCTTTTCATTATTTCTCTATTTTTTCCCTAAGACAACTCTACCCATTGGGAAAGACCTCAGAAACCCAGAGAATCTGAGGACACATTGTATAAACCCCAGGCGGCGTCTGCTGAGGTAGAGATGAGTGCTTATGTTGTTCTGGCTCGCCTCACTGCCCAGCCAGCCCCAGCCCCTGAGGACCTGACTTTGTCAATGAGCACCATCAAGTGGCTCACAAAGCAGCAGAATTCCCGTGGTGGCTTCTCCTCCACACAGGTCAGTGGTTTTTCTTCAAAGTCTCCATGGACTAAGGGGATTTGAACAAGAGATGCAGGGACCATAGAAAGATGAAGAGGAGAGACAAAGGACATGTTACTCAAGAATATTTTGTGTCTGTAGGAAGTGAGGCCTCCTGTATTCCATAATAAATTGCCCTAGTACCTGTGCCTGACCACAGGGGTTCTCTTCAGACCACAGTTAATGAAACAGGCCTACGTTGCCTAGAACTTCTAATCCAGATTCAATCCTTAATATAAAACAAAAATCCTGGAATATCCAGAATCCTAGACATAGTTTCCACACTCTAGAACAGCATGTGGAGACCTAAGATCAAACCGACTTGTCTATTGACCTACTGACCTTAGGTAGGGCTCTTTCCCTTTTCCTGATAGACTCTCCTTAAACTTATGGAATGGTAGATCACTCTCATGTTATCTTCAAGCTAGCCAGAGGTCCTGCTGCCCTGCTTTACCTCTTGATACTTGGGAAGAGCTAGGATTGTAAACTATTCACTTTATCATCTAGACAGTATAACTCTCACAAGGTAATATCTCCCACCTCCAAAAATATACATCTACTGTACTAACTATAATGTATTCTGGGAATATAGTGCAGAATTAATCCCCAGAGAAGTATAGTGAGACAGTAGGTCCTCTAAAGGAGAAATACAATGTACAAAAAGAATACTTCCATGATACCAGCCACCATGCTTCGAAGCTCAGCTCTTTCCCACTCTCCTTTCAATAGACAGTGTTGTGATTATAAAACCCTTGATGCATGCATCTGCTGTATTGTTGGACTCTGTTCTCAGGACAGCATCTAGAGCTCCCTGGATAAGGAGGGATCATGTGACAGAGATTCTTCCTGGAGCATGCAGTACACTTGCACAGAGCATGCCACTGAGGAACAAGGCTGTGAAGAACAACACTAGATCATAGTTATTTTCTATTTAATAAGACTGAATCAGGACAGGCACTTGGCCATGCTGTTTGTATGTCTTGATGGCTCAGCAAGGCCAAAAGCAAGTTTGTTGAGGATAGCAGGGGCGTGATTTTGTGGGAAGATGGAGGGTGTAACCATGGGAACCTGGGACAATTGGAAGAAAAACAACCAATGCTGGGTGGAAAATCTAATTTATATTTATGTTTTCTGCTGGCTGTAGGGGTGGATTTGCATATGCTAGGCTATTCTAAGGAGGAAAAAACATGTGAATGTTTTTTACTCTCAAATATATTCTATATAAAAGCCTGAAATAAAGTCTAGAGCTCAAATAATTAGAGACAAAATCTCCTGACAGTTTGTCAGAGCTAGAACGAACTTTGGGAAGAGCTCAAGACCTTCCAAATGGATGTTATCCTGAATATTTTTATTCATTCCTGTCAGGACACTGTTGTGGCCCTCGATGCTCTGTCCAAATATGGAGCAGTTACTTTTTCCAGAAGCCAGAAAAATACTTTGGTGACCATCCAGTCTTCAGGATCATTTTCCCAAAAGTTCCAAGTAGGGAACAGTAATCGCCTGTTACTGCAGCAGGTCCCATTACCAGACATTCCTGGGGACTATACCATCAGTGTGTCGGGTAAAGGATGTGTGTGTGCTCAGGTAAGATGCTGGGAAGTTGTGGGTATGCAGCTGTGAGCCTCCTTCCCCAAAATGGAGAGTCTGGCTTTGCCTACCTGCACACATTATGCTCAGATTGGGAAAAATTGATCCAAGGACGCAGTACAATGAAGGTGAAGTATTTCTGTTCACTACTTATCAGACTGCACTGAGATACAACATGCAATTGAAGAAGCAGGAGGCTGCATTTGCTCTACGGGTACAGACAACACCTCTAACCTGTAACAATCCCAAAGGCCACAACAGCTTCCAGATCTCACTAGAAATCAGGTATGCGATAGGCATGTGTCTGTGTCTCTGTATGAGCATCTGACTCTGTCTCTCAGCTACCATAGGGCTGTCTTCCTAGAACTCCTCATAGAACAGGTTTGAAGGTATCTAAAATGGGTGTCTTCATTAAAAGTTTTGCTTTGTTAAAAAAATGAATAAAAATACTGAAATTCAGCTAAATGAACAATGAAGAGTTGTAGAATCATAATTTCTAATAAGTCTACTTTTAGAGTTTGTTTCTTGCCATTTATCATAATAAAATACTACATCATTCTTTTCCATGAGACCTTAACATGGGTTATTCTTCAGCAACAAAGAATAGTCTTCCTGTTCTTTTAAAATTCCATTTATTTTTTTGAAGGAAAAGACATTCAGTTCTTCCAACACTCATCAATAACTTCATACAAAATATAACCTGCAACAGGGTCCAACTGCAGAAACTGAAGAGATCTTGGATGGAAAGAATTCATCCAATCCATAGCGTGACTTATCATTGTACATATGCAGTTGTGTGTGTGTGTGTGTGTGTGTGTGTGTGTGTGTGTGTGTGTGCAAGCACATGTGTGTATGACAAAGGACAATGTCAGCCATCAGCCCTTAGGTTCCATACAAACTTGTTTTTGATATTAGGTCTCTAACCAGCTAAGCAGACTGTTGTCTCACCAGCATACCTGGCAGATCCAGCCATTTTAATGCACTCTCCAGATAATTTTGTTATGAAGACTATTTATATTGACTATAAAGGCCATATATTTTTAAGGTATGGAAAAATCACAGAGGCTAGATCAGGAATTGCTGCTGGACCACAAACGTGGCAAGATTCAAACTATTAAAATGACTCCTTCTGTCCACTTCTCTGGTCTGTAGTTACACGGGGAGCCGTCCAGCCTCCAACATGGTTATTACTGATGTGAAGATGGTATCTGGTTTCATCCCATTGAAATCAACAGTGAAAAAGGTAAGCTGAGATGAGATGTTTGGATTCTCTGTATCCTCAGACTAGGTCCTACCAACACCGTCATAGTTCTGTCAACCCATGTCAAAGCAATGTTAGAACTCACTTAACACACTTGATGTTGTTAAAATACTGATTGATATAGGTATGGATTGTGATAGCAGCAAACACAAGAAACATAAGAAAGGTGTCTGAGTTCTTTGCGTTCTCGATCTAGCTAACAGTATCTTTTAAAGTGTAATGAACCTGGTCAATAATGATTCAATGGAAAAAATTATTAAATGCCAAAATTGCAGGTATATTTTTAGATATTTTAAGAACTACAGAAATTAACAAGGTAAGGTTGATAGCAGAGCTCAGAGAATATTGGGTAAGTAATGCCAAATGGATGACTATTTTTATGTTTAAAAAAAAGTCAAAAATAACTATTACTACATCAGATCATATTCAGTCAGGCCTTTAGTAGAATAACATTCACAATTTTCTAAATATATGTTCATTCTTACTGGAAAGACTTCTTCCCATTCCTTTAAGTGAATTCAATAACATCCCCTTTTTATCACCTGTAGTCTCACAGTTCATTTAACTCTCTAACCCCCAAGGCTTTTGCTTTTGCAGTAAAACGGGGGGTTTTCTCTCATTTTCAGCTTGAAAAATTAAAGTACTTGAGCAGAACAGAAGTGAGCAACAACAACGTCTTATTATATCTGGATCAGGTACGGTTCCTTCCTGCCTCCTTAGACATGGCAAGGTGGACAGTCTTTCTTGGTGAGTCCATGTGGGAAGCCCATAGCAGAAGAAAACCAATTCTAAAGGAAGCCTTTAGAATTAGAGGTGCATTTCCTCATATTACGTGATT
>NW_021621449.1:2359658-2361939 GCF_004785775.1 Grammomys surdaster
TATACTGCAAGCAAGAAATGGTGATTCAGGCTTACATTTAGAGCATTTCTGGGGGATGAGGTAGAAGAGTCACAAATTCAAGATGACCCAGGCTACTTTACAAGTGTCAAGTGAACCTGGACTGTCTCTCAGAAAATCAGAAGGTAGAGATTATGGCTTGATGGTAAAACACTTGACCATTTTCAAGTCTGTGGAATCAATTTCTAACAAAGGAAAAAGCAAGGGACAAAATACATCCAGTTTAAAAACACTTTTTACAAAGAAAAAAAAAGAGGCCTTTAGTGACAGGAAAATAGCTATCCTGACTGACAGTAGGGGTGCCATGTTGAATACTGAAATGATAAATCTATTACATCATATAACGGAAGGTGCGGTGATTGAATGCAAAACGTCCCTCATGGGTGTTTGAGCAGTTAGTTGGTCCCAAGCTGGTGCTGATCTGCAAGGCTGTAAAACCTTTGAAGTATGGGTCTTAGCTCACAGTAGGAGTGAAGCTTAAGAATTCTAGCTCAGCCAAGTTGTGTTTGCTTCTTGACCTATGTAGTATGAGGAATCCATTTCACAAGCTTTTCCATCCTTGAACCTAAACATTTCTAGCCACTATGCTTCCCTACCATAACAGACTGGTGTCCCCTGAACCTGGGAACCATCAGCTGATGACCAGGTGTTTACACACATGAGCCTATGGATGCCCCAGCCTGGGGGATGTTGAACTGGGACTAGGGAACCACCTGAAAGAGAGAACAGGGGGACAAGGGGCATGAAGAATGGACAGCAAGTCAGGAAATGTAATCAAGCTGTCAAATTTTTAGTGTCTCCACACCAGGTTATATACATATAGAAGCAGGATATGGGATAGGGGGTGATGTAGGGTCTCTTTGTTCCTGGGGAGTGCAGGTGTTCTCAGGAGGGAGTGCAGGGGTTCTCAAGAACAGGATGTTGGCTGAGTGAAAAGTTCAGAAGGAACAGAGCAGAAGAGATTGCTAGGTACCTGTCCATAAGATCTGTATTTATGTTCTTAACTAAGCTAGTATGTTCCCACAGAGACTACCTGTCCACAACAACTATAGCTACTTGAACTCAACTGGGTTAGTACTTTACCACAGAGGCCAAGACTTTGTGCCAGTAAGCACATATGGCTGACAAAACAATTAATGTTTAAGCAAGGTCACTTCTGACATATGCAGATGTTTGACATTCAAACCTAACAGTGAGTTAGCCTGTTATTCTGGAGCCTGTGGGAAGGCATCATGTCGCAGAGGGGATCCACTCACTTAAGGATCAGAATTCAAGAGAGAGAAAGGAGAGGGCAGAGTCCCATAATCCCCTCTGTGAATTATCTTTTTCCCATTGGCTAGCCCCTTTTAAAAGTTCCACCACCTCCCAATAGCACCACAGGCTGAGGGCCAAACCTGGAACACAAGTATCCAGCTGTAAAGCTCATAGGTGTTAATGTGATCTTTTCAGAGGTGATGGGGATTTAAGAGCTGAATGATGTCCTCACAGTGCTAGTGGGACCTGGCTCCTCCTCATTGGTTTACTGTTTTTCTTTGGTGACCATAAGAACTTGACTTAGTTTTGCTTTGGTTTGCTGTGTCTTGTGGCCTCTGTGCTCCCTCAGCACAGAACCTGAAAGAGCAGGGATCACCAATCAATCAAAATGAAACTTCCCGTTTTAAGTCAATTGTGGCAGATACATGCTCCTGGAAACAAAAGGCTGTCCTAGCAGAAGCAAGAGGGCAGTGTTTATTCATGCCACTGTGAGACTGGGGAAATGAGTTGAGGCTAATGTATCAAGGGTCTTTATTACAGCTGTGTAATCACATGTGGTGTCAGAGGGCAACAAAGGGGAAACAGAGGTGTGATGGGAAGGTTACAATGTCTGTCTCATGACTGGTTATAGATACATTTTATTTCTTTAGAACATTTGTTATTTAATTTTTAGGGAAAGCCAAAGTAGTTTCAGCCAATACAATAAGTTCTAGGACAAAAAGAAAGTCTCCTAAGAGATTTTAACAGTGGAACTTTTCTAAAGATTGGGCCCAGTTTCTTGTGCAAAGTTTTTAGACTCCATTTAGGTAAGAAACAGGATGAAAAATGTTTTTCCAGAGTCATTGCATGTCTTTTTTATTAATAATCATATTATTCACTTACATTTCTAAGGATATCCCCCTTCCCAGTTGCTCCTCCAAAAATTCCCCATCCCATCCCACATTTCCCTCCTCCACTTTGCATCTGTGAGGGTACTCCTCCACCCACTCACCCATTCCCACCTCACCCC
>NW_021621449.1:2362339-2369372 GCF_004785775.1 Grammomys surdaster
GGGGAGAGAGGGGAGAGGGGAGAGGGGAGAGGGGAGGAGGAGAGGGGAGAGGGGAGAGGGGAGAGGGGAGGAGAGGAAAGGGGAAAAAGGAAAGGAAATAAAGGAAAAGATAGAAAAGATACTTGAAATTTTAGTTAAAGTAAACAAAAGGAATACAAATAAGAAGTGAGGAGATCAAGGGAGAGGGAGGGGGAGGCCCAATGGAGGATGCTGTGGGATGCTCCAGGCTGACCACAGTCACCTGGAGCTGCAGCCTCCATGCCTGCTGGCCAGCACTGGGGATGGCTGTGTCCAGTGTTGCCCAGCTCCATTTCCCGCCCCTCCAGTGACATTTTCGGTTCAGATAGCGGGGAGGACCCGGTATTCGAGGCTCACAGCGGCGGCTCTCCTGTGTCCAGCCTTGGTTGCCACATCTCAGGAAGTAGGGGCAACAGAACCGGCTAGAGACCTGAAGTCACCA
This sequence comes from Grammomys surdaster, assembly GCF_004785775.1. Lineage (NCBI taxonomy): Eukaryota > Metazoa > Chordata > Mammalia > Rodentia > Muridae > Grammomys > Grammomys surdaster. Next base: position 2,362,800 of record NW_021621449.1, read on the forward strand.
TCCTCCTTGACCAAGCGCCCATATCAGCGCCCTGTGGCAGCCTTGGCCAAGTTCCTGCGCTCCGGCTCCGCCCCCTGTGCCCTGAGGTGACCTCAGGATCATGCACTCTGCTCCTGCCCGCTTGCTCCCCATCACCCCTCCCCTGTGCGCCCATGCTCACTCACAATCGGGCATGGCAGGATCTCCTCGCACCACCTCCATTGAGTGGGGCTGAGACGCCGGCTTCTCTCTGGTGCTGGTCGGGGAGACTATTTCTAGAAAAGGTGAGGTGACACCTGGACATGCACTGTGACCTCAACCATTCTGACACATGTTCTCACTGACTCAGCAGAAGCCATGAGCTGCATGCACACGCACTCACACCCACAATCACTGCTGGGACCATGTGGGACAATGTGAAAGGCTGGTCCATGCCTTCTGCAAACCCAGAGCAGTTCTTAACCTTCTCCTTGACTAACCTAAGACTCCAGGGCATCAGGGAAGATGAAGAGAGTGAAAGGTCAGATGCTGGATGAGTGAATGGACTGGAATTGTTCCCTAGGACTGTATTCCGTCTACTTCTTTGGTGTAAATGATTAACTACCATATGAGAATGAAAGGTGTAAATGGGAAAAATAAAAAATTAGTGAGATCAACTTACCATTTTGCAGAGGACCATGGTCTCAAAAGACACTAAGGACTCTACCAAAAGACTCTTCTATCTGATAAATGCAGACAGAAAAGTAGTAAGATGATAACCTAGGATACAAATAGCCTCAATCAGTGAAAAACCTAAATATTAACTTAAACAAAGATATAAAGACCTCTGTGAAGAAAACCATAAAGCCCTAAATGAAGAAGCTGAAGAAGACACTGGAAGACAAAATGATATCCCATGTCCACAAATCGGTAAGTTATATTGTTAAAAAATAACCTACAGATTTAATATATTCCTTCTACTTACCCTCTTCTCAGAAATAGGAAAAAAAGTTAAACATTATAAAGAAACACACATATGCACAGACAAACAGAAAGAAAGTGATTTCAAAGCACGCTACTTAGCCATGAAAATAAAGCCAGGCAGCTCCAATCAGCAGATTCTCCATAAAGGCACCAAAAGCATAAGCTGAAGAATCGATGCTAGTAAGTGGTGCTGGGAAAGCTGGAAACCCACACCTAGAAGACTAAAAATTAATCCCTATCCCTCACTATTAAAAAAAATCAATCATGATAGCTAAAAGTCCTTAATGTAAGATTTCAACTTTTAAACATCGAGAAGAAAATACAGGGAAATAGAGATTTAAATAGGACTCTAATTTCTCAGGAAATAATATCAGAAATTGTCAAACAGGATTCCATGCACTGAAAAAAGCTACCAAATAGCAAAGAAACAACTCCTAACAGAGTGAAGAATGAAAAACAGGCCAGGGAATGAAACAATAACCTTTGCCAGTTATTCATCTAACAGGAAATTGATATTCAAGGAAAAAATGCAGAAATAATGCATATATGTACATGTATATATACATATGTATACATATATAATGTATATGTTGTATATATAAATTGACTATATATGTAATAGAGAAAGAAAAATATATAAACCTGGAAAACATAAAATCTATGACCCTGTGGCATATGCCCCTAATCCTAATTCTCAGTAGGCTGAGACAGAGAAACACAAGTTGGATCTATCCTGGGCTACATAGCAGAATCATGCTCTACTTAAGCTATATAGCAGGCATGTTCTATTCTTGTTTTAAAAAATGCAGCAAAAGAATTCCAAAAAAAAAACAAGTACCAATTATTGCCATTAATAAACACATAAGTTGACAAAACATTTTTCAAGCCAGGAGCTGGAAAGAACCCAGATGTCCTTCAACTGAGGAATGGATTCAAAAAATGTGGTATAATACACAATGGAGTATTACTCAGCTATTAAAAACAATGAATTCGAGAGTTTCCTAGGTAAATGGATGGAACTAGAAATTATCATCCTGAGCGAGGTAAGCCAATCACAAAAGAACACACATGGTATTCACTCACTGATTATTGGATATTAGCCCAGAACCTTGAAATGCCCAAGATTCAACTCACAGGCCACATGAAGCTCATGAAGAAGAAAGACCAAGTGGGGGTGATTCGGTCCTTCTTAGACAGAGCATCAAAATACTCAAGGGAGCAAATATGGAGACAAAGTGAAGGACAGAAACTGAAGGAGGGGCTGCCTGAAGACCATTCCACCTGAGTATCCATCCCATGTGCAGTCACGAAAAGTAGATGCTGATGTGAAAGTCAGGAATTGCATGCTGATAAGAGCCTGATATAGATGTCTCCTCAGAGGTCTGCAAGAGTCTGACATATTCAGAAGCAGATGCTCACAACTAGCCATTCAACTGATCATGGGGTTCCCAATGGAGGAGTTAAAGTGAAGACCACTGGAGCAGAAAGGGTTTGTGGCCCCATGAGGAGAGCAACAATACCAACCAACCACAGCTCCCAGGGTCTAAACCACCAGCTTGGGAGCACTTAGGGAGGGATCCATGGCCTCAGCTGTATATGTAAGAGTGGAGGGCTCTGCTGGGCATAGGTGGAAGAAGAGATCCTTGACCTCATGAAGGCTGAATGCCCCAGGGGGTGGGAAATTGAGGGTGGGGAGGTGGGAGTCGGGGGGTAGGTAGGGGTTACATCTGCAGAGAAGAAGGAGGAGAAGTGAGGGGATAGGGGGTTCCTGGGTGGGTGGGGGATGGGGTAAGGGGACAACATATGAAATATAAATAAAACATCCAATAAAAAGTAATAATAATAATTAAAAAAACATTTTTCAGATGATGTGAAAAAAACTGTTAACCATGTTTACCCATCTAGGAAATGGATATAAACCATTAACTGAGATGTTAATTCTCCCAGTTTGAATGGCTACTGTTAAAAAATAAAGGCAACAGATGTTGGTGACAATGCACAGAAACGTGACTCTCCATGCTGTTGTTGAGAATGTAACTAGTCTGGTCACTATGGCAGTCAGTATTGAAAACAGAATATGGTCCATCCAGACACATCACTTGTCTCAGGTAGGGTTTCTGTTGCTGTGATGAAAACCAAGACCAAAAGCAAGTTGCAGTGGACAGGCTTTATTCAGCTTACACTTCCAAATCTTCCAAATTGCTGTTTATAACCAAAGGAAGTCAGGATAAGAACTCAAGCCGGGCTGGAACCTAGAAACAGGAGCTGATGCAGAGACTATGGAGGGGTGCTGCTTACCGACTTGCACCACATGGCTTACTCACCCTGCTTTCTTATACACCCCAGGACTACCAGCCTAGGAATGGCACCACCCACAATGGGCTAAGCTCTCCCCATCAATCACCACTTAAGAAAATGCCCTACAGCCAGATCTTATGAGGCATATCCTCAATTGAGGTTCCCTCCTCTCAGATGTGTTCTAAAAGGAAAGTGTAGTAATTCATCCATGTTTTAGGGACAGTTCTACAGCCTTGAGGGAAATAGCCAAGTTACAGAATATAACATATTTTTCGCCAAAGGTAATTCCAAACATTTTAAATATTTAAAATATAGAGCCAGAAAAAAATACAAATGCACTATGAGAAAATGTGGGAAATGTGTTTTCTGTATTCTTAAATGTAAAAGGAATGATTTGGATTATAAAAACTCAGAATTCAAACCTATCTGGATATTTTAACTTTGCATAGTGAGCTTATGAATTTAAAGAATGATGCTCTGCTGAGTGTTGATGTGGCACATACTTTTGATAAAATTACCCATGGCCTGAGGTCAGTATTTCTATTTTGGTCAAGCTTCAAGAATTGCATATATAGCTTGGCGATGCTAGCACTTTTTATCCTGGGAATACTCTTATTCCTGCTTCATGTTAAAGCTTGTCTTTAACAACATCAACATGTCGCCAGCCAAAGTACATGGCTTGAACCTGAAAAGGGACCCGAGACAGAGTTATTAAATTAACAGGCTGGCAAGCCAAGGATAGGTAAGATTCTGTGCAGAGCCTTACCAACTTAAGACAGAACTGCATTGCTTCAGATAATGCATATTCCTTGAAAAGTAAGAAAGGCATGCTTGGCAGAACAACCTAAGACAGGCTCAGTCATTTTTATGAAATAAAATAGGAAGAGAGGCGGAGAGCCTTTGGGGCTGCTTGGCAAGAGTCTGACATGGGCCAAGGACAATGAAATGGGCTGCTTGACAGGAATATGACATAGGCCAAAGACAGGGAAATGGGATTCAGGCAGGAATCCAAATCTTAGGCTAGAACAAAGAAGTAATTTTAGGCAGGAATCTAAATTTTATGCTAGAACAAAGATGTAGGCTTCAGTCATGAAAATGATTTGGGGCTAAGACAGGGAAGTAGGCTCAGATACTTTGGACATCCTGATAAGCCCTTAGAAACAGTGATCACAGGAGTGTTCACAGAATTTTGTTCATTGCTTTGCTTGTTCTTTGGCTATTTGTGTTTATGATCCTTCTTGCTCCTTGACTGTTTGCATCTATTGTTTTTCGAATAACAAAACCTACAGGATAAAAAGTGCTAGCATCGCCAAGCTATATATGCAATTCTTGAAGCTTGACCAAAATAGAAATACTGACCTCAGGCCATGGGTAATTTTATCAAAAGTATGTGCCACATCAACACTCAGCAGAGCATCATTCTTTAAATTCATAAGCTCACTATGCAAAGTTAAAATATCCAGATAGGTTTGAATTCTGAGTTTTTATAATCCAAATCATTCCTTTTACATTTAAGAATACAGAAAACACATTTCCCACATTTTCTCAACCTACAACTGACCTTAATATTTCCATATAATTAACTGGTATAAAAGCAAAAATTAGGAGGGAGAATAGAATAGGAGGTTTCTAGGGAGGGTAAATGGGGAAAGGGAAAGGCATCTGAAATTTAAATAAATAAAAAAATCTAATTTAAAAAACTTCAGAACTCACAAAAAAAATGACAATGAAATTGGCATGTAAAAAGCAAAATTTCTTACAACTGAGGAAAAATTCTAATACGTGCTAATTAGGAGAAGAACAAACCAAGATAAAACATGATTTTTTATCTAGTTTCAGGCTTAAAAGACTTACTTACATAGGGAGGTAGGTAGGTAGGTAGGTAGGTAAAAACATACATAGATAGGTAGATTAAATAAGTAGATAGATAGATTAGATAGATTAGATAGATAGATAGATAGATAGATGATAGATGATAGGCAGATTAATAATAAAGAGACAGATGATACATGATAGTTGAAAGATTATAGATGATAGATAGATGGTAGATAGATAGAGATAGATGATAGATAGATAGATAGATAGATAGATAGATAGATAGACAGACAGACAAATAGGTAGGTAAAGAGACAATAATGAAATAGATAGATGATAGATAGATAGATAGATAGATAGATAGATAGATAGATGAACAGACTAGAGAGAGAGAGAGAGAGAGAGAGAGAGAGAGAGAGAGAGGTTAGGCAGACAGACAGACAGACAGACAGACAGACAGATGTTTAGCTATGTATAGATGCAAAAGGGCATCACAAGTTGAAGGCTAGCCTGTACTATATGACAAGAGCCTGTGTACCTTGGTCAGTTTTTTGGAACCAGGTCTCACTGTCTCCCAGAGTGACCCTTGATGCAAGACCTGAAGTAATTCTTAAGCCTCAACTGAGAGAGCAAGCTCACACCATTTAACTGGTCAGTCCATTAGGGAAAGTATCATTCACACAGAGTTGTTTTTCTTGTTTTGTTTTGTTTTGTTTTGTTTTGTTTTGTTTTGTTTTGTTTTGTTTTTAAAGATAAGGGCTATGAATTGTTAGTTCACAGAAAGAGAAATACAAACAGCTCTTCAGTGTATGAAAAGATGCTATCATTCTTAACAAGAGAGTTGCAAACTAAAACCACATGAGAAACCATTCTTTACTTCTTTAGCTAAGATAGTACAGTTGATTAAAAACTGCTGTTTTGACCTACAAGACCAACCCCTAGCAGTACCTGTCAAGGAAGGGGAAGGAACATGGAGACCTACTCCTTACCTCTGAGCTACAGCCTAATGATAGATTCTGGGAGAAGAGGTAACACGGTTTCTTTATGTGGCCACAGGCTCCAACAGATATTTCCAAACACATAGTGGTACGGATGGCCCTACTTATCCTTTATGGGTCACAAAGCAAAACTAACAAAACCAATGTACTGAGCCCTAGGAAAGAGTCAGTTGATCAGGGGGTCATGAAGAAAGGTAAGGGGAGAATGGCCAGTAAGCATTAAGAACATGAGTGGATTCCTCTACAAAGAAGTGTAATTAATAAAGAGATTCAAAACAAAAACAACCTGCTGGAGGGCCTGAGAAATGACTCAACCATTAAGAGGAGGGATAATTCTTACAGGGAACATATGTTCAAGACAAGTATTTCCATTGGGCAGCTCACAATGGTTTGTAACTCCAACTCAAGGAATCTGATGCCCTCTTCTGCCATCTGCAGGCACTGCGCACACACAAACACAAACACACACGCACAGAGAGAGAGAGAGAGAGAGAGAGAGAGAGAGAGAGAGAGAGAGAGA
>NW_021621449.1:2369382-2535232 GCF_004785775.1 Grammomys surdaster
AGAGAGAGAGAGAGAGAGAGAGAGAGAGAGAGAGAGAGAGAGAGAGAGAGGTCTGAAGGACATGATTTCCTTTTAAAAAGACAATTCACAGTTATTAAAGTGGCCAGTGTTCTTCTATCTGAACACAAATGTGGATCTGGATAATTTGAGAATGGCTGAGTAGTTGAGAGATACCCAGATAGAAAGGAACAGTTTCTTGGGCACGTTTTTCTGGGTGATGCCCAAAGGCCCTTAAGACCAGAAAGCAGACACAACTAATCCCTACAGAACTAGCAATAGGGTAGTGGTGTCTTATTCTGAGCTGTGTGCCATGAAATTTTTATTTTCGTTACCAACTGGATCCTTAAAATATTGTAAAAGAATTCCAAAGTAATTTCAGGAATGGAAAGGAGATGTCAGCCACTATATCTGAAAAGGTTCCAATAAGGCCTTTCTCTTGCAGTTTGTCAGCAGTAATTCCTCCCCTGTTTGCACACCTGAAGGAGAAGAGGCAGGCATACAGCATCCAAGTAGAGCTGATAAATGCTAGCAGTCTGGTGTAAGAGGCAGGCCCCAGATCTCCCATACCATGGAAGTGCCATAGAGGGCCCATCTGGCCCCCCAGGCATCAGTGCCTATCCAGGGAAACATACATTCTTAACTGTAACACAGTCAAATGAAGTCTATCTGATAGGGTGGAAATTGTGTCATGGTGCATGGATGTAATGTCACCATGCAGGAGGGAAGCAGTATACTCATGAGTTCCACACCATCATGGGCTTCATCAGCAAGACTGTCTTGGAAAATTTTTTAAAGTAATATTATATTCAAGGGGGATGAGGTAAATAAACTGTGACATGACTGATCCATCATTAGAGGAAGATTTGCACTGTTACTAAGAGAGAAAAAATACCCAGAGGCATCTGGAAGAATCCAGTCAGGCAGAATACAAATCAGACTGGGCATGGGCAGGGCTAGGGAAGCAGTAGAGCAGGAGAGAGCACAGTGGGGAAGGAGAATGAAGTTAGAGAGACAGCAAGAAGAAGAGAATAGAGCATGGTGAGAAGGCAAGAGGGTGCAAGAGAGCAATAAAGAGGCTAGTGAGAGTAAAGAGTAACAAGGGCAAGTAACTGAGGGAGGGGGGCTTGTGAGCTGGAGGGAGTTTTGAGGAAGAGCTGAGAAGGGTTGGGATGCTTGGATATAGACTTTGAAAAGTATAACTGGTCGTTGAGATACCAAGGGAGCCTGGAGTCCAGCATGGGCTTTGATATACTGACAGAAACCATGGGTAAATATGAATTGCAGAGTCATAGGTCCAGTCTGCCAGAGGTGAGGGAAAGGACTCCTCTTGGGAGACAGAAAATCTGCTTCACAAATTCCTGCAGAATGCTGACTTTCATCTGTCCACCAGTAATTCTTCTGTAGTCCAGCTTGAGCTCAATTCTGGTTATCTGAGCTGCTTGAGACCTGACAAATATAAAGTTTCACAATGAATCATACACAAATAAAATTTAAAAGAATGAAAATTGTAAGAACTACAGTAGAGAAATAGGATTTTCTCCCAGCAAAGGTTCCTTGAAGAGCAGATGGAGGGTGGGTGATTTCAGGCTCTGCTAATCGAAACTTTGCTCTAAGTCATCTGGTTTATGTGGTCAAGACAATGAGTCATCCATGGGCTTTACACACCAAGTTCTTTCAGCTGTGGGGCCCACTGGGCACTACAAGAGTTACCAGGCAACAGCTAGGTTTCTGACCTGAACAAGAAACTAGAGAAGGGGTCAGTTCAGCCAAGTAATCCCTTGAGAGCTTCTTAGCAAAGCATGAGTAGCAGGGGTCTTTTGGATGCCACTGAAAAGAGCAATTGAATCCCAAAGATCTGGGCTGACAGGAGGGCAGGATTCTCTTCAGTATTGTCCCATAAAACAACAGGCAAGTGCTCTCAAATCCAACCTCCATGTCATGCCATCCACCTCCACTAGAGGGCATGATCACAACCCAGCGGTTCCTGGGAGCAGTGTCCCCAGGTTCCATTGCTAATAAACCCTCTGAAGATTTTTGTCAAAGTCAACCCTCAGGTCAAGATAGACTCATAAAGCATCAGTAGTTATCCACAGATACTCAAGGATGGAAACACACTGAGATGTGACACAAGAGTAGTGAGGACTCATACAGAAAAAATCCTGGCTAGGTTGCAGAGATGTCCCTGGGGGATTCAGTATACCTTTAGCCTTCTTTGACTGAGAACTGCAGCATGCATCCCACAGCTTGCTGTTTCTTATCATGGGAGGCATAGACTGGGACCCCTATCATGGACTTTGTTGTGTCACCCCTAAGCAGCTGACAAGCAGCACTCAGGCATCCCAGAGAAAGGCAGAAGTGCAGCCCAACAACATCCTCTCTCCCACGACTTCCCACACTCAACAATGAAGCACCTTGATTTCAGACTGACTTCCTTGAGAACCACAGCCCAGGCCATCAGGTCAGTCATGAGACACTGAGGAAGGATTGTAGTAAACCATTTCTAACTGCATCCTGTGGTCCTCTGTAGCATCTTGTCCCCTTATAATCTGAGGTTTCTGCCCCCTCCCAAACTTTTTCTCTTCTGAAAGATTGCTTCCAAAAAGCAATCTCAGTGGCTAAGCCTCTTCATTCAGGCTTTTATTTTGATTATTATTTATAATTAAGACTAAATTTGTTTGTGCCATATACACAAGCTACTTGGCCCTCAAGCATTCAGGGAACCTCTTGTCTTCATCTTCTAATTTGGTGTAGGAAAGCTGGGATTATAGACAGCTGGCACCATGTGTCTGGCTTTATCTGGGTCTTGGAGTTCAGAACTCATGCCCCATGCTTGCATAAAGAGTTATTCTACAACTGAGGCATCTCTCGATGTCCCATCAACACGATAATTAATAGTCTTTAAAAGAGAAAATGAAAAAAAAAAGTTCTTTTTGAGACAGTTTCACTGGTGAGATCTTCCACACATTAAAGAACAAATAACATCAACTCTCTATTATCTCTTTTAGAAAACATATGCATAGGCAAGGCTTTCTAATTCCTGCCATTATTTTAGCATTGACCTGATACAAAAGTTAGGTAAATAAGTAATATGGAAGGAAAACTAGTTCATGGAATGAGCACAGATCTTGTTTGTATCATCAACAAAATACGAGCAAATGAAATCCAACATCCAGCTTGTTCACCAAGATCAAGATTGATTTGTTGAAGGTAAGTTAGTTTCTGTCATCAGTTTATAACAAATCCTCCTGTTCAAAAGACATGGCTTGGCAGTAAAGAGCACGAGCTTTCTTTTCAGAGGGCAGGAGCATATGTCTTAGAGTTTTATTGCTATGAAGAGACACCATAATCAAAGCAACTCTTATAAAGATTTAATTTGGGCTGGCTTAGAGTATCAGAGTTTTAAGTCTGTTATCTTCATTGTGGGAAGTATGGCAGCATACAGGCAGATATAGTCATAAAGGAGCCAGGAGTTCTACACCTCAAACTGAAGGCAGCCAAGAGGAGACTCTCTGGCACACTGAGCAGACCTTGAGCATAGAAGACCTCAAAGCCCAACTCCAAGTGATATGTTTACTCTAAAAAGGCCACACCTACTCCAACAATGCCACACCTTCTAATAGTGCCACTCCCCATGGGCCAAGCATTCAAACACATGAGTCTATGAGGCCATACCTATTCAAACCATCACAGTATGTTTCCCAGCATCTATATATAGCCACTCTAGCTCCAGGGGATCTGATGCCCTCTCCTGAGCTCCATGAGCACTGTATACACACACACACACACACACACACCCCAAAATATTCATAAATATGAATAAAGTACAGGACTGGAAAATGGCTCAGAGTTAAGAGAACTTATGGTCCTTGCCCAGACATGGATTCAATCCCAGCACCTATGGTGTTGCTGCTTACAATCATCTATAACTCCAATTCTAGGGTAGCTGATGGTCTCTTTTGTTCTCAGAAGACACCAATTATTACTCGTAGTACAAATTTGTAATTCAGAACACACACAAAAATAAAAATCAACAAGTCTTCGAAAAGATAAATTAAAACAAAGCAAATCCAATGTCAATCCACCTAGCCAACTATATTGATGTAATTTTTAAAAAGTTGATTATAAGAATTGGTGCAGATCTTAGGCTAGAACAAAGAAGTAATTTCAGACAGGAATCTAAATTTTATGCTAGAACAAGAATGTAGGCTTCAGACATGAAAATGACCTTAGGCTAGGACAGGGAATTTGGCTCAGATATTGTGGTCATCCTGATAAGCCCTTAGAAACAGTAATCGTAGGAGTGTTCACATAATTGGGTTTACTCCCTTGCTTTTTCTTTGACTATTTGTATTTATTATCTTGGTTGTTTCTTGACTATTTGTATCTATTGTATTACTAGACCCTCAACCTAGAACTGACCTTAATACATGCATGTAAGTAAAATGGTATGAAACCATAAAGGAGGAAGGGGAATAGGATAGGGGGTTCTAGGGAGGGAAAATGGGGAAAGGGAAGAACATCTGTATTGTAAGTAACTAAAATATCCAATAAAAAAATTAAAAGAAAAGAATTGTCGCAGAAAAAACTTGTAAAAGCCTGAATGTCAATTTGTTGCAAAAACTCTCAACAAACTAGGACTAGACATTCACAACATCACGAATATCCTAAAGCAACATCATATTTAATGAGACAAACTAGGTCCTTTCTCCCAAGGACTGAGAATAGACAAACATCTTTTTCTCCACTCATACTTAATCTCCCATTAGAAGACTTAGGTAGGTAGCAAGGTAGGAAGAGAAGAGAAGGCATGCACCTTGGGAAGGAAAAGTATTCTCTTCAGACGGCAAGGCATGTACGTTGACAGTCTTCTAGATGTATCAGAGATGTTTATGGAACAGCTAAGTGATTGGATAAGGTTGTGGAATATAGGACCAATATTTTAAAAACCGTATTTGTTGATATATAGACAGTGAAGATCTGAAACTAATATTTATTTAAAAATTATTATATCATGTGAACTATATTACTATATTCCAAAAATTAGACAAATGTGGTACAATAGGTAAGGTATTACATTAAGCAAATACAAAATTATTGTGACTGAAGTGAAAAAAAGTCTGCATAAATAGAAAATTAATAAATAAAAAAGCTAGGTTTTTCTTTTTGTTTTTTTTTTTAAAGACAAAGTTTCTCTCTGTATCCCTGGCTGTCCTGAAACTCACTCTGTAGACCAGGCTGGCCTCAAAATCAGAAACTCATCTGCCTCTGCCTCCAAAGTGTAGGGATTAAAGGTGTGTGTCACCACTGCACAGCAAAAAAGCTAGATTTAATTGATATATTTAAATCAATCATAAGGACTGAGTCTGTGTGAGTGGATCAATGCTGGGGAAAGTTCAATCTTAGATGTAATATTGTCTAGAAGTAATGCTCTCTTAGGTGATTAGCTCAAATCCTGGGCCCTTCTGAAAGATCATTTGCAGACAGAGGGTAGCAGGTAGCTGTCTACCAAGGCTCAGCTCTTGTGTGTGGAAGGTGCCCCTAGGCAGTTACATTCTCCTAAAGAGAGGGCATGTTCTGAGCACACTATATCCCGAACGGAAAACAGCATTTGCGTCTTTCCACAATATCAAAACTCACTGAATAACAAATTCACAGGGTGTGGAAGTGTCAAAGGCAGGAAATGATCAGACATTCCTACTTGTTAACCTCTGCTGAGGTGAGAAGCTTTGGCTAATCATACAATTTTAATTAGAAATATTAGCACTCAATCACATACTACACAGTAAATTTACCATCTTTCTTCCATCTTTCTTTCTTTCTATCTATTTTTCTTTGTATCATTTCTGCTTCCTTGCATGCTACCTGTCCATAGGTTTTACAATCACTTTAAGTGCACAAGAGGACACAGAAGCCTTGAGGTTTCAGAAGCAGGATAACGGAAATGCAAATGAGTCTGCAGTGACAACATAAGAGACAGAAGCAGCAGGGAAGCTGACCACACATCCTGGGTCTGAGTTCAGAGTTACAGTCTTGAGATCAAAGAAGTAAGGACAAGGTCCTGGACTTGGCAGATAGACAGATAGCAGGTCCTACAAAGAGGAATACAGGCAGACACCAGTTGATTAGGCCGTGTCAATGGCACGGACTTAACCAAAATGAAGCCCTAGGAGAGTCAGGAGTTCTCCACCTGTCCATCCCCAAAACATACACTGGAAGACAAGAGGAAGCTTTGCAGGAAATCTCCCAGGGGACAATTCTACAATCTTCCTGCAGTTTACCAGCTTTGTCTTTGTGCAGGGCAGAGAGGTAGATCAGATCTGATGCTTTGGATGAAATCCCATATGACAGAGTGAAGAGAATGTAGGAGAAAGAACTATGGCTCCAGCCGTATGTGTAGGGGAGGATGGTTTTGTTGGGCATAGGTCAGAGGGGAGGTCTTTGGTCCCATGAAGGCTGGATGCTCAAGTGTGTGGTAATTCTAGGGTGGAGTGGTGAGAATGGGTGGGTGGGGTCACATCCTCATAGAAGCAGGAAGAGGGGGATGGGATAGGGGATTTCTGGGTGGGGGAAATGGGGGAAGGGGATAACATCTAAAATGTAAGAAAAATATCCAATAAAAAAAGAAAAGAAAATATAAACTGAATAAACCTTTTCCTCCCACCCACCCCCAAAAAAGAGTAGAAGGCTTTTTAACATGTGATATATCCTGTGCTATTTGATGTTTGCACACTTTGTCCTCTTAAGCAGCATCATTTGAGAAGTTATGAAGCCTTTGGATGTGAGCATGGCTGGAGGCAGAATGGGTCAGTACGAAATCTGGGCGAGTGTCAGTGAAGTGAAACCAGTTGCCTCAGACCCTGCTTCCAGTGGAAGCAGCTGAGCCCACCATCATGTGTGCCTAGTCCTCTGAAATCCTGTACAGCATGATTTTGTGTGTCAGCTTGACACCAGTTAGAGGCATCTGAGAGGAAGGAGCCTTATTGAGAAAATGCCTCCTTTAGATCAGCTACTGGGCATTTTCTCAATTAGTAATGAATGTGGGTGAGCCCAGGCCATTGTGGGTGTTCCATCCAGAATCTGGTAGTCCTGGGTTCTACAAGAAAGCACTACGAGTAAGCCATGGGAAGCAAGCCAGTGAGGAGCACTTCCCACCCTTCCATAGCCTCTGCATCTGCTCCTGCCTCCATATTCCAGCCCTGGTTGAGTTCCTGTCCTGACTTCCTTTAATAATGGACTATAATCTGGAAGCACAAGCCAAATAAAACCTTTCCTTCCAAATTTGCTTTGTGGTCACGGTGTTTTGTCATAGGAATAGAAACCCTGACTAAGACAAAGTCTGAGCCAAATGGTCTCCACCTCTCTTGAAAAGAACTAGAGAATGACAATGGGGTTTTGGTGAGCTGTGAATGGCACATTGTAACAGCCTGAGCTGCCCCAGGTTTGGGGGCCACCTTGTAATGGCCTGTTCTGCTATTTTGTAAAGGCCAGTTCTGCTGCTCTGGTCCACAGGTCAGGGTCTTGCAAGAGAGAGTGGGGATGGAGGGGGCAAGAGATGCAAAAAAAAAATGGAGACAAGACAGAGTCTGTTCATGTCTCGTTTTTTGAAAGAAAATCCTGGGTATTTATACCCTTTACCACGTGCCTTGTCCTCGAGGACTAGCTCAGCTGAAGGTACTACGTCATGTGCCTAGCAGCGTGGAGACCACATGCACCTAACTGCTGGCAGCACTAAATAGCAAAACAAGATGTTTATCAGAGTGTGCTCAGCTGTTTCGGGCTGTTGAAAACAAGTCTCTTGTCAGAGTATATGGCTCGAGATGGCTGTAAAGATGATAGCCGCTTTCAGCTATGAGTCAGCTCCCAACAACACATGTATCCCATGACCTCTTAATCTGCCACTGTGAGAAAGTATAGTAACCACCCACAGAAGGCACAGCTCGAACCAGGGGCATGCTGCAAAAAGACAGTTGATTGGCTGCAGAGGAGTTGGACTCAGACCTTGGTTCCCAGAGAATTGTTTATTGTCCCTATTTAGAATTGAACAACTGTGATCCCCACTGGCCTAAACATAATGAGTTTGCATCCCAATGAGGTGGGAGGTTTTTTTGTTTGTTTCGTTTTTTTGTACCTGGATTCTGAGTTATTGTTTATTGTTTCAGATTTAGTTTGTGCATTTGCTTTGGTGTTTTTTAATTATTAGCATCACCTATTTTCTATTGTTAACTTTTCATTGATCTTTGACATTTTGGATGTTGACTTCTTTCTTTACTGTAAAGTCCTTGTTAGCTGTAAAAAAAAATTAGCTGTAAAAAATAAGGAGTTCAATTATGCCTTGCACTTGGATCATAACCACCAGCTTGATACTCCGCCCCACCTCCTTTCTCTGTAGTGATAAATCCCCCTATCATGTTAAGAGTCTTCTCCTACCACCCTGCCACTCAGGAGACAAAACAACCCTGGGGAGTCTTGAGGGACAGCAAGACCCTCTTATGGCATCACATCTTCACAGACAGGCTACTATCATTTTGATGCCTGTAACTAAGAGATTAAGAAAAAGCAAGTTGACCTTATGACTATAGGTAGAGAATAAAAGATCTGCAGTAGTTAGTCATTGTATTTGAGGGCTGAGCCAAAATGATCTCTATCTCTCTTAAAAAGAACTAGAGAAAAGGGCCTTAATGAAGCTCGTGCGTTCACTCTTGAACTACATCTCGAATCCAAGTCAGCACAGAGCTCACCATTCTTGTTACTGCTGCTCTTATTAAGGTCAACATGTCTTGCTTAAGGTTTGAATGTGAGAGGTCACACCACCTCCTGTCTCTCAATTGCTTATCTCTTGCAGAGGTGAGTTTGGAGAAGTTACTAAACACCAGGAGAGTGGAACCCAGCAGGAGGAGTTGTGTCATTAGAGGCAGTGGGACATGCCAATTCAATTTAAGCAGCTGGAACAGACCCATCTTTCCAGGACTCTAGCCGTGCATTCCCTGTTCTTTGAGAGCCTGAGTCAAAATAATGCTTGTGTACTGTATGTTACTTCTTCTTAGAGATGATGATTGGCTCATTTCTTGCAATGACCTCATTGGGACCATTGTGAGGAAGTGCAGACCCTCCCCATTGAAGGCCTGAATGGGGGAAGTGGAAGATGGATCTTGTTCTCAGACTACATAGAAACTGTTATTTGGTTGGCTGCAGAGCGGTTGGACTCAGACATTGGTTCTTGTAGACTTTGATATTATTGATCTCTTGAAAAACAGACATTGTTTATCTGTTTGACATCCAAAGAGTCAGTTTGTATCCTGGTTTTCTGGTTTTGATTTATATCTCTTAATTGGTTTCTGGATTAGTTTGAGGTTTTCCTTGAGTTTCTTGTTCTCTAGACCCATAAATCTATTCTTAAATAAGAAAATGAAAGCATGATTCTTTGATACTTGTCAATGTAATTCTTCTGATTTTAAATGCTTCATTAGTGTGAATAGAAGAAGTAGACAGTAACGAATCTCATCACAGTATAAACTTGAATGCATCCCCTCTACTGTTATATCCCTAAGCTTTGATGAGCTTAGGTTGTCTGTCCTGTTAACTATCAAGCCATGACCCCTCCTTGAAACAAACAAAATCATGCCAGCTGGATGCTAGCATTGGTCCTGATAAGCTTTGGCTTTCCTAATCTCTTGGACCTCGATATGGGCAGGTGTCCTCTTTGTTGATTTGGTTTTTGTGTTCTGTTTTTTTTCTTTTGAATCACATACTCAATTCTTTTGCTTGAAGCACTGATTTCTGCTTGTGTGGTAAATTTTATTAATTTTTCTTTTTGAAAAGTTTGAGCAGGGAGACCATAACTCAAGCAGTGTACCATATCTTCTGAAGAATAGCAGGTAGATCATAATTCAAGGCAGTGTACTGTATAGACCATGACATGTTTCAAGGCAGAGGCCAAGAAGATTCTGTACTTTTCCACCACCTGGCCCCTCTTACCCCCTCCCCTTGTAAAACATGCTATAAAAAAGGATTTCATGTTCAAAAAAAATTAAAATAAATAAAAAAAGAACAGTTTGTATCTGCTGTGTTTTCCTTTGTTTCATTTTCTTATTTAAAACCTTATCTGTAAAGAATTTCCCTGTGACATTTCTATACATTTACATAGTGAACTTGGCTCATGGTTTGTTCTGTTGCATTGCAACCGGCCCTGACATGGGCCTGAAAGCCTCTCCTGTTTGTTAAGGTTCCAGCTACACATCTCTGGCTCTAGTTAGACTCACCTTATCTCTGGAACTGGCATGTTGCAGACAAGCAACCCTAAGTCGATTTACATTTCAGAAAAAGATAAAATATTATTTTTCATGGCCTCTTCCTTTGACCTCCTTATATGCTTGCTGTTGTCCATTTTGTGTGTGGAATTATCCTAGGATTCCATACTGAATCAAATATGAAAATGAAACACCATTAACATGTACATCTGTTATGAGATTACTTTGTAGTTCAGATAAATTTCAACACATGATAGAGATGGTGTTTTATGTTCATATTTTCTTTCAGAATTGTCAACACTCTGGAGTACAAGTTTGCTTCATAGCCCTTAGGGTGACAGTGGATTTTAACTTTTCCCTTCTGTGTCTCTGATTTCAACAATTTGTGTCTTCTGAGTGATTAACGCCAAGGTTTTGTCAGATTTGTTTGTCCTATCAAATTTCCAGGTCTTTGATTCTTTGATATTTGTTTCATATTATATGAGTCTGCTTATTTCCAGCTCTGATCTTTCTTATGCTTTTCATAACTGCTTTGGGGTTTGGGTTTGTTTCTCCTGTTACTTTTAATCTCTGAACACAAGATGCATCATTTGGATACTTGAGATATCTGTGATTTTCATGATATAGAAAATGACAGTCATAAACTTGTCTCATAGTCCTGCTTTTGGTTTTTTTGCTTTACTTTTTCCTAGCACCTGGTAGTAGTGTCATTCCTCACCTATGTGGTGGAGAAATTTGAGATGTAGTTTCCATACATGGACCTCTGTGATACGAATTTGCCACCAGCATTCAGAGAAAAACATTCCAGGTGATTCATCCCTACCATTGTGGATGCTATGTGTTTCTTGAGCTATATGCCAATGTAACCGGAGAAACAAATAGTCTTAATGATGTCCTGGCCATTTTTTTAAAGATATCTTCTACCAGAAAAAAAAAGTAATAGTTACATCCATAAGGTAATAGGACATCTTCAAAAGGTCCATTGAAACAAGGACCTTGCATATCCTCTAACTCTCCCTCCTTCCCTTAATGGGGAGATGGAATAGGCCTTCCTTGTTCACATTCATGGCATCTGAGGACAACAAAGGACAGGGGGTAAATGAAGAAAAACATAGCAAGTACTTCTCTAGGTCCAGATCACCTGATTTATACAATACACAAGATACTAGCTCATCCTGGAATTCTGACCTACAGGGTAACCTTGTGGGTGTATGTGACATCTATCTCATATGGTGACACATCCAAAATCCCCTCTCCTGCCTGGGGGACACCACTTCCTGTTCCCATGTTGACTGGTTGGCTCCTGCAGATTAGCATCAAGTGTGAGGCTCAACAGTGGGGTTTGCAGTGAAGGATATCATTGTAAAAGACTTAGGAAAATATAGATAGGGAAGCTCAGAAAAGATAAGGAACCTCAAAAAAAAAAAAAAAAGTAAGGCAGCTCGGATAAGGAAAGGGAACTGGGAAAAAGTAAAAGTCAAGAAGAAAGGTGAGGGGAGAAAATATGGGAAATGGGAACAGCTATATTTGTGTGTGTATGTGTGTGTGTGTGTGTGTGTCTGTCTGTGAACTTGTGTATATGTGTGCACTTGTGTGTGTGTCTGTGTGTACACAAGTATGTGCACGTGTATGTGTGTGTGTGTGTGTGTGTGTGTGTGTGTGTCTGTGCTTGCAAATGCTTAATGTACTCTACTAAAGTATGGCAACAGCAATTGCATGCTTGTTTAGATTTTCTAGAGGTTTGTCCTTGGGGTTTCTGAGAAAGGTATGATACATTTAGCAACCAGGGAGAAAGTTGGAGAAAGACTTCAAATTTACTATGATGTGTATGGAATAGGTAAAATTGCCTGTAGATACTTGTAGTCTTTGGATCGTGGTTAGGGCTAGGAGAGAGGATGGGTTTCATTGAAGCAGTCCTCCCTCCTGTCCAGGGGACAAAGAAGAAAGAAAATGAAAGTGAGCATCCCTGAAGGGGCAGCAGCAGCTCACTCCCACCCCTCCCTTCTTGGCCCGCTGAGGAGGCAGAAATGCTGTGCCCCGGCACAGGTGAGCTATGATCCAGCAGGTTCATGTCTAAGAAAATGGTTATGGAAAATGTTTGAGACTGATAACTCCAAGCAGAAATAAAAAATGTTTTGGATGAAAGTTGTTTTAAAGTTGGTAAATGCAAGTAAAGATATTTAAAGTTGGTAATTGCAGGTTATAATGTATAAAGTTGGTAGATGCAAGTTATAAATGTTGGAGGGTCTAAGAAGGTGCAGTAATGTATATAAATGAAAATTATAGACATGTAAGAAATGATTTAAAAAAAATGGGAAATGTTTCATATTCCCTCCACATGCTATTTGTATCTCAAAGTTTAGAATTTTAACATTGATCAAAAGAGTTCCAATAAACTAACGGAACACTGGTAGTTTATAATTCAATCACAAGCTTAAGATTTTAATTTCCCTTTGGTTATCTCCTCAATATAAACTAAAGATGCTTCTCATCATGCTAAAAACATCTGTGTTCAATCTGTATATCGAGCCCTCTGGATGGAGGAACCGTGTCCTCTGCCTTTTAACCCAAACCTATAGCTTTTACTACATCTGAAAGGCAGGACTCTACTTCTGTTGTCTAACAGACCCCTGTTAACTATACTCCTAAAACATGGATTCAATACAATGGTAAATACTAATGTATATCTTTTTGTAAACTAAAGTTCATGGAAAATTCTGAGAATGGAGAGTCCTAAGACTTGATCCCACCTGTCACAAATCAAACGGACTCCAGGTAAGTACACCAGCCTGTTCTGATCCAATCCAGCAGGTAACCCTAGATGTAATTCATATATACTAATATAAATCGTACAAGTTGGAAACTATATACATGCATGTACACATATATAATTCATACATGCATGTACATATATAAATCATTCACATTAAACATAAATTATACTAGTTAAACAATTTATATACATTTTTATATATCATATATTTTACTATATTTATATACAGTAGATATAAATTACTTGCATTAAATATTAATTATACACTTTAAATGAAAATTATATGCATTAAATATAATTCATATATGTTAAAATACAAATTAAATATGAGTTAAATCTATAAAATTTATAATCTAAATAATATACCTAATTTTACATGTCCTCAAGGACAGGGAATTATGAATCATGCCCATGTTGCTCTAAAAATCAGTTATGAATAAATAAAAAAAGATGTTTACTCCTTCACTACAAAATTTGATTTTGAATTTTTTGACCTTAGATGCCAAGGGAATCTCAATGGTGTATGTGTACAGCTCCCAACAACTTGGCATATTTACGGCCAGCTGAAATAGAAAGATCCATTTACTGGCACATGGCATGGTCCTGATCCAGTATTAATGTGGACAAGAGGGCATGTTGGTGTTTCTTCATAAACACTGAAGAAGTAGTAGCTGCCAGAGAGATTGGTGAGACATGCTGATACTGGAACCAAGAATGCTGCTGACTTGATCTTGCTGAGGGCCCTGATAATGGCAGCAGGGAAGCTGATCAGACATACTTTCCTGACGTACCTTTGCTACATCCTTCTGTGTGGTCAAGGCAAAAATTACTTGTGACCTCTAATAATACTTGGCTGTTAGGATTTCCTTTGTATGAGAATAAAATGTATTTCAAATTGGTAAATTACACTACTGTGAGTCAGGGCGTACCTATCTGTTTTACTAGAAATAGGACCAATGCTGGATATGTTTCCGTGCATCCTAAGACTTAGAAGAAGAATATCTCTAAGACTGTAGTGCCAAGCATTAAGATGGGAATGCCTATATCTTAGACTGGAAAAGGTGCCTTGCCTCAGATATTCAGACACTGCAGGACAGAAAAGACAAAGACTGTGGAACCTACCTTTGAAAAATCAGTCAAACGGAGAAGTTGTTATAATAACCCTCTTCTATCCTTTAATGTGTCCAGTTACTCCAACTCAATCATGGATTGGTCTGGAAATCAATCCAATATTGGACAAAAGAAAATGACAGTGGACATTTGGAGGGCTGGTTCAGGACATTTTCAGAGACAGCTGCCTTGTACGATGTTATGTTTGCTGTGGATAAAAATGGAACAGGTTTGGAGTTAAGATAAACGAAACCTACTGAATTACCCTACCTATTTTTATATTATTATTATTATTTTTCACCACCTCCACCCATCGACCTACCAACTGTTCCACATCCCATATCTCCTTCTCACACCCTGTCTCCACGAAGATGTCCCCACTACCTATCCACCACCCAACCAGACCTCTAAACTCCCTGGGGCCTCCAGTCTCTTGAGAATTAGGTGCGTATTCTCTGATTGAACCCAGACCTGGCGGTTCTCTGATGTATACGTGTTGGGGCCCTCGTATCAGCTGGAGTATGCTGCCTGGTTGGTGGTGCAGTGTTTGAGAGATATCAGGGGTCCAGGTTAATTGACAAAATAAAATTAAAATAAGAAATATTGAACTTGTTATTAGAGCCTAAAACAAAGGTAACATTTCCCTGAGGGCCTGCAGAAAGAATGGAAACAGGCAAACTAGGGAGGAAGGAGGTTGGGGGGACCCTCGAGCATGCACCAGAGACCTGGGAGGTAAGAGATTCTCAGGACTTCAATTTAATTTGAAACATATTTTACTCTCACAGCAAGGAAATCCTAACAGCCAAGTATTATTAGAGGTCACAAGTACTTCTGGCCTTGACCATACAGAAGGATGTAGCAAAGGTGGGTCAGGAAAGTATGTCCTATGGAGCTGACCTCCTCCTTGGCTACTTCCAGCCTTTCCCTAATTCAACCACAAGGGTCAGCAGCTTCTGTCCACTGTTGAGTGCAAATATCTACATCTGACTCTTTCAGTTGCCTACTGGGTTTCAGTGAGTAGTCATGATAGTTTTGGGTTTTTTGTTTTGTTTTGGTTTGGTTTGGTTTTTTTGGACACTCCATAGTCTCAGTAATAGTGTCAGGACTTGGGACCTCCCCTTCAGGTGGATCCCACTCTGGGCCGGTTATTGGACCTTCTTTACCTCAGGCTCCTCTCCATTTCCATCCCTGCAGAATCCTTTTACAAGAGCAAATATGGGTGAAAGTTTTGAGTGTAGGATAGCAACCCCTGCCATCACTTGATTCCTGTCTTCCTGCTAGAGGTGGGCTCTAAAAGTTCCTTCTCCCTACTGTCAGGCATTTTTATCTAAAATCCTAACCTTTGATTCCTGAGAGTTTCTCATCTCCCAGGTCTCTGATGCATTCTAGAGGTTCGCCCCAACCTCCTACCTCCCTGGGTTGCCTGTTCCCATTCTTTATGCTTGCTGGCCCTCGGGTAAATGTTACCTTAGTTGTAGGCTCTGAAAATGAGTTCAATATTTCTTATTTTAATTTTCCTTTGTCTAATTTTGTTTCTGCACTGTATGATGGTCAGACTGAAATGGTAGTACATCAGCCAGCTTTTATTATGATTCCTGTAAACTGACCTGAACCCTGGTATTCTGAAAAAGATTCACAATTTTAGAAAAATTAGATCAAGTTCTGGCAAGGAGTAAATGTATGGAAAGGCTGATCATTGCCAGTGTCATTGCTCTCATAACACTTATAGCCAGTGATGCTACTTCTGCATTAGCTTTAGTGCAAGAGATACAAACAGCTAGTTATGTTAATATTCCTGCTGAAAATGTAACCAATGCCCTGAGCATACAGGAGGATTTGGATAGATGTCTAGAACAAAGCATTGAAACATTATATGATATAACTCAGATCATGAGAGATTTGATACAAGAAGTGAAAGTCAAAAGCCATTTGGAATGTCATGCTCAACATCTCTGGATCTGTATAACTCAAAAAATGTACAATGAAAGTCAGCATAACTAGACATGAATAAAAGGCACCCTCAGAGCAGTTGAAAATACTAATATTACTTTAGATTTGTTAGCTCTGCATAAGGAGGTTATAAGTTTAAGAAATGCAAAGCTTTGTCTTTTGACACTGCTAGCCTTGCAAATGATATTCTAAAAAAGTTACAGGCTGTCCTTCTGGTCTGCACTGAAGCACTGAGCACATCTTGGGCTTCACCTCTGCACCAAGTCTCACAAAACCCAGAGGAAGCAGGGCTCCCAGGGGCTCTAACCCAGGCAGTATCTTAGGTAAAGTGACAGCAACATCTGTTCCAAACAGGGTGTAACTGGAACCCACTGGAAACCAGGAATTCACTCCTGGCCTGGGAAACTGGTTCCTTCTGGTCTGCGTCCAAACACAGAGCAGATCTTGGGCCTCAGTTCTAACTCCAGCAGCAACACCCACCCCAAACAGTTCTGACACAACCAACATAATAAGAAAGACAGGCTCCAGTCAGAGACAATGCAGGTAGTGCTAAGGAGATACCGATGGCAAAAGGGAAGCACAAGAACATAAGCATCAGAAACTCAGGGTACTTGGCATCATCAGAACCTAGATCTCCAACAATAGAAAGTCTTCAATTCCCCATATCACCAGGAAAGCAAGATTAAGATTTAAAATCACTTCTAATGATGATGATAGAAGACTTTAAAAAGAACACTCTCAGAGAAATTGAGTAAAATACAGGTAAACAGGTAGAATCCCTTAAAGAGGAAACACAAAAATCCCTTAAAGAATTACAAGAAAACACAACCAAACAGATGAAGGAATTGAACAACAGCATCCAGGACATAAAAATGGAAGTAGAAACAATAAAGAACTCACAAAGGGAGACTGCCCTGGAGATAGAGAACTGAGGAAGGAAATCAGGAGTCATAGACACAAGCATCATCAACAGAATACAAGAGATAGAAGAGAGAATCACAGGTGCACAAGATACCAAAGAAAATATTGACACAATTGTCAAAGAAAGCACAAAATGCAAAATGTTCTTAACACAAAACATCCAGGAAATCCAGGACACAATGAGAAGACCAAATCTAAGGATAATAGGTATAGAAGAGAGTGAAGATTCCCAACTTAAAGGGCCAGTAAATATTTTCAGAAAATTATAGAAGAAAACTTCCCTAACCTAAAGAATGAGAAGCCCATAAACATACAGGAAGCCTACAGAATGTCAAATAGACTAGACCAGAAAAGAATGACCTCTCATCACATAATAATCAAAACACTAAATGCACAAAACAAAGAAACAATATTAAAAGCAGTAAGGGAAAAGGGCCAAGAAACATATAAAGGCAGACCTATAAGAATTATACCAGACTTTGCACCAGAAACTATAAAAGCCAGAAGATACTGGACAGATGTCATACAGACCCTAAGAGAAAACAAATGCCAGTCCAGGCTATTATACCCAGCAAAACTCTCAAGTACCATAGATGGAGAAACCAAGATATTCCATGACAAAAATAAATTTACACAATACCTTTTGACAAACCCGGCACTACAAAGGATAGTAGAGGGAAATCTCCAATACAAGGAGGGAAATTATACCCTAGAAAGAGCAAGAAAGTAATCTTCTTCCAACTAATTCAAAAGAATATAGCCACACAAACAATGCCACCACTAACAACAAAAATAACAGGAAGCAACAATCTCCTATCCTTAATATCTCTTAACATCAATGAACTCAATTCCCCAATAAAAAGGCATAGACTAAGGGACTGGATACATAAACAGGACCCAGCTGTGACCCGAGTATAATCGTCTCGCCAGCAAGAATGCACGCAGACACCAGGATCCTTCTGCAGCAAACGTTTATTGTGATGAAAGGAGGAAGACCCCAGGACCCAAAAAGGCACTGCTTATATACCCCTGGAGCGGTGTGTTCATATCTGATTGGCTGCTCGCTCAGGAACGCATATTACGCCCTGGGATGGTCCATGACTTGGTGCGCTTTCGCCACATGCACATGCGCAGTCCACTTGTACTTGCGGAAGTGCTGGATGCCAGCGCCATCTTGTAATGGCGAGTGCCGTCACCACTCACCGCAGCTCTCTGCACCCAGCATTTTGCTGCATACAGGAAATGCACCTCAGTGACAAAGACAGACACTACCACAGAGTAAAAGGATAGAAAACAATTTTTCAAGCAAATGATCTGAACAAACAAGCAGGAGTAGCCATTCTAATATCAAATAAAATTGACTTTCAACTTAAGCTATCACAAAGGATAAAGAAAGACATGTCATACTCCTCAAAGGAAAAGTCATTCAACGTGAACTATCAATTCTGAACATCTATGCGCCAAGTAGAAGGGTACACTTTCATAAAAGAAACTATACTAAAGCTGAAAGCACACATTGCACCTCATATAATAATAATGGGAGACTTTAACACCCCCACTCTCAGCAATGGACAGATCATGGAAATAGAAACTAAACAGAGATACAGTGAAACTAACAGAAGTTATGAACACCAAATGGGTTTAACAGATATCTATAGAACATTTCATCCTAAAACAAAAGAATATACCTTTTTCTCAGCACCTCATGGTACCTTCTCCAAAATAGACCATATAACTGGTCACAAAACACGACTCAATAGATACAAGAAAATTGAAATAATCCCATGCATCCTATCAGATCACCATGGACTAAGGCTTGTCTTCAGTAATGATGAAGACAATGGAAAACCCACATTCATGTGGAAACTGAATCAACACTCTACTCAATGATAATGTGGTCAGGGAAGAAATAAAGAAATTAAAGACTTTTTAGAATTTAATGAAAATGAAGAGACATCATACCAAAACTTATGGGACACAATGAAAGCACTGCTAACAGGAAAACTCATAGCTCTAAGTGCCTACAAAAAGAAACTGGAGAGATCATACACTAGCAGCTTGACAACACACCTGAAAGCTCTAGAAGAAAAAGAAGCAAACACACTGAAGGGAGTAGACAGCAGGAAATAATCAAACTCAGGGATGAAATCAACCAAATAGGAACAAAAATAACTATAGAAACAATCGATAAAACCAGGAGCTGGTTCTTTGCGAAAATTAACAAGATAGATAAACCATTAGCCAGACTAATCAGAGGGCAGAGAGGCAGTATCTAGATTAGTAAAATCAGAACCAAAAAGGGTGACATAACAACAGAAACTGAAGAAATTCAAAAAATCATCAGATCCTACTACAAATGCCTATACTCAACAAAATTGGAAAATCTGGATGAAATGGACAATTTTCTAGACAAATACCAGTTTAAAAAGTTAAATCAGAACCAGATAAACCATATAAACTGTCCCATGACCCTGAAAGAAATAGAAGCAGTCATTAAAAGTCTCCCCACTAAAAAATGTCCAAAACCAGAAGGTTTTAGTGCAGAGTTCTGTCAGATCTTCAAAGAAGACTTAAGTTCCTCCAATTACACATACATCCTTCTGAGACTGTCTTACCATGAAGGAAATAGCCTTAGTCAAACATAGGTACTGTGAACCATGAACTCACCATGTAAGGAATTGTAACCATTGTTTATTTTCTTGCAATTGATCATGCATTATGTTTCTTCCCTTTAAAAGACACTGAAAAAAATATACTTACTCACTGGAATGGTATTAACCAGTGACCCTCCCATACTTGTCTCTTGCATCTTCTTTCTGCCCTTCCTATAATCATCCTCATTCATCCAGTCCTGGTTCTCACATTGAATGACAAGCTGGCTCTGGTAGCTGTGGATACCAGCAAGTGCTATGATGTGGAGTGTTGCTGATTAGGAGTCTGCTATGTTCACTTTACTAATTTTCAGGTAGGGAACAGATCTGTGAATCAATAAAGGCTGCCCAGTTGACAGGAAATGTAGGGGTAAAATCTAAGGAATCACTCAAACTCATTCAGTTTGAGTCCACTCAGTATCTATTTATAGTGGAGTTGAGTCTCTGAAGCCTGCATTTAGTGTAACAAAAGCATATTTGAGTTTTCTCTGCAGAGAGCTGGCTGTGGTCAATGAGAATATGGGCATTTGTGACAGCTTATAATTTCATATCCTTGGCCACATCTTACACCTATAGCCATGACCAAGTAGACACAGTAGTCTGCTCTACCCAGCCCTCATAACAGTCATGGTACAATAGCTCATCATAAGAAGAACTTGAATTTGAGTGTTGTGATGCCCTGGATCATGTCCCTTCCCTTATCCACTTACTGATGAGGCCCATTCCTTCTGTCACAATTTATAATCTATGGCAAGGTCAAAATCTCATAATCAAGGTAATTTATAAGGGAAAACATGAAATTTTGAGGCTCCAAATCAAGAAAAATTAGACTCTGCAACCATCATTTAGGAGAACATGGCCACAAGAAGAAAGGTACAAATCTAAAGAACTTTTGAGAGCTCATCGCTAATCTAATTCTGAATTTTGTGTGTGTGTGTGTGTGTGTGTGTGTGTGTGTGTGTGTGTGTGAGAGAGAGAGAGAGGGGGGGGGAGACAGGGAGGGAAGGAGGGGGGAGGGAAGGAGGGGGGAGGAAAGGAGGGAGGGAGAGAGGGAGGGGAGAAGAATTCACTTGGAATAGCTTTGTCTTTTGAATCCTCATAATTGTCCCATCCCTCACTAACACACCTCCTAATCCTAAAGTAGGCAATACCTCCTAATCCTTCCCAAACAGCTTCACCAACTAGGATCCAAAGTATTAAAACGTATGTGTCCAAGAAAGTAATTTACATTCAACTCCCCCATATTGTCTGGAGACTTAGAAGAGGACCCCCTTAGGGAAGCATCATACTACATTATGATGTAGAATTCTCACTATTTTGTGCACTGCTGGCATTTCCAGAGAGCAGAACTATCTCCCATGTCTGTCTTCTCATGTAAACACATCAGAAAACCTCCCCAATAATTGCAGATTTGTCCCTCTATGAATATCTTATGACACAGTTCTCAATCTTCCTAATGCTTGTGCCCCTTCAATACAGTTCCTCATGTTGTGGTGACCCCTAAGCCATAAAATTATTTTTGGTGACACCTCATAACTCTAATGTTGCTATTGTTATGAATCATAATGTAAATAATTATTTTCCAATGGACTTAAGTGACCCCTGTGAAAGGGTCACTGACCCTCCCAAGGGATTCATAGGTTGAAGAACCCACACTGTCTTAGGAAGATATGAAAAGAGATTCTTGTGCTCCAGTTTCTTCCCCTAAGAAGACTTTTTGTGTTTGTGCTCTAATACAGAACTCAAGTTTGGCTTCCCTCACCTATACTGGATGACTTGTATCCACCTCACAGGCTCCAAAGGAGATAAATCCTGAGTGTAACTCTGTTTCAGGGGAAAAAAAAAAGACAAACACAAAGCACACCTCACAATTCTCACTGAGAGACAGAACAAACAAAATCAGTGGTCTGCCATATGTGACCATGGTAGTAACCACTCAATCATCCTATGCCATAGCCCTTTGGCAACTGGTTCAAACAGGTGGGACCTTCAGTGTCAATGTCTTTCAGCCCCTAACATTACCAGACACAGTATGTCAGTGTGAACATATATTATGGCCCAGTGCAGTGCACCATGGTGTTTAGGGAGCCTTCTGTCCATGAGCAACCTGGCTTGGGAAAGTCTGCTAAACAAACAATGGAAGGTTTTCAGAGCCTGGATCACAACTATCTAGGACATGGAAGTGGAAGATATAATAAATTCGTGATAACTGTAGTTATCAGTTTTCTGTCACAGTGAGTAGTATGTGAGACAATGTTACTTTGAATAACATGTAAGCACATAAACTGTCATATATGGGACAATCACCTCTCAAGACAAAGGTTACCTAATTTTATGAAATATGAGAAAAGTTAGTACCTCATAGATGAGGTCACAAGAGCAACTATGAATGCCCTCCATTTACCCAGGCTACTTCCCTTCAATACTTCCTAGGCACAAAGTCTCATATGCTATGAGGCCGTTGTTTGGGCCTGGACATGTTCGTGGATGTGTCTATTTCAGCCAGAATATCCATTTTTGATATTAAAGATACAACTTTTAAAGTTACACTCCCTGATTCACAAGTATTCTAAAATGACTAGACACTGATAATAACCGATGGTGCTCCTTAGTTTGCAGGCTTTTATTAGTCATACACTCTACACAATGCAAAGACCATACTCTACTACCAGCATGTACTGCATCTTGTACAGAGCTGCAAAAAGCATTAACCACGGCACAACGTTTATGAACCAAATGCTCTGTGGGTTAATTTAGGCTCATGAGAGAAGGCATGCAATGAGAATCTAGCCAGCAGAACTACCCTTCTTGTGTCAAGGATGAAAGCTCACTAGACAAATGCCTCTCCAAATGGAAGGACATGAACTTAGAATCAGTAACCACATAAAACCCTTGCATAAAAGTGGTGTGCCTATAATCTCATCTCTATGGAGATAGAAGGAGACAGATCCCTTCAGATTTCTGTGTTAAATAGTCTCACCTATTTTACAACTTTCAGCATCAAGGAAAGTGTCTCAGTAAGCAAGGTAAAAATGACACAAGACCTCTGTCCTATTCACACATGAATAAACACGTGCAACTGATCTAAACCACACATAGAAACTCATATACTGCCTTTTGGCTGGGGAAGACACCTAGCTGGTCTGCTCCTGTTGAGACACCGTATTCTGAGCCATGCTAGAGGAGCCAATGCACACAGAGCAGTGGGTAAGAAACCTTACCCAATACTCCATGCCCCAGAGTTACAACTGGGAGCCAGGGGTGCTCAAGAACCATCAGCCACCAAAACCCCACCCCTCCAGAATACCACTTCCCTACCACCCCACACCGGGTCCTTTTGGCTGGGGCAGACACCTAGCTGGTCTGCTCCTGTGGAGACACCATATTCTGAGCCATCCTAGAGGAACCACTGCACTCAGAGAAGCAGGATTCAGGATCCCAGAGGGGGCCTGAGTCCCAGGAGGTCATCCACCAAGGAGCTTAGGATCACAGAGACATCTTGACTCTGAGGAGTTCTGACACAAGCAAGATAACTGGAAAGACAGAAACAGGTCAGACACAGTAAGCACAGGTAACACTAGAGTTAACCGGATGGCAAAGGGCAAGTGCAAGAACACAAGCAACAGAAACCAAAGTTACGTGGCATCATTAGAACCCAGTTCTCCCACTATAGAAAGTACTGGAAACAACATCACACAGGAAAAGCAGGATTCAGAATTAAAATCACTTCTCATGATGATGATAGAGGATTTTAAGAAGGACATAAGTAACTCCCTTAAAGAAGTACAGGAGAACACAACCAAACAGGTGAAGGAATTAAACAAAACCATCTAGGATCTAAAAATGGAAATAGAAACAATAAAGAAATCTCAAAGGGTGACTACCCTGAAGATAGAAAACGTAGGAAAGAGATCAAGAGTCATAGATGCAAGTATCACCAACAGAATACAAGAGATAGAAGAGAGAATCTCATGTGCAGAATATACCGTAGAAAACAATGAAACAACTGTCAAAGAAAATGCAAAGTGCACAAAGGTCCTAACCCAAAACATCCAGAAATCAAGGACACAATGAGAAGACCAAACCTAAGGATAATAGGTATAGTTGAGAGTGAAGATTTCCAACTTAAAGGGCTGGTAAATATTTTCAACAAAATTATTGAGGAAAACTTCCCTAAGCTAAAGAACAAGATATCCATACAAGAAGCCTACAGAACACAAAAAAGATTAGAACAGAAAAGAAATACCTCCTGTCACATAATAATCATAACATCAGATGCACAAAACAAAGAAAAAATACTAAAAGCAGTAAGGGAAAAGGATCAAGTAACATATAAAGGCAGACCTATAAGAATTGCACCAGACTTCTCACCAGAGACTATAAAAGCCAGAAGAGCCTGGACTGATAACATATAGACCTTAAGAGAAAACATATGCCAACCCAGACTACTATACCCAACAAAACTCAATCACTGTAGATGGAGAAACCAAGATATTCTATGACAAAATCAAATTTGCACAATATCTTCCCACAAACCCAGCACTTCAAAGGATGATTGATGGAAAATGCCAACACAAGGAAGGAAACTTCAACCTAGAAAAAGCAAGGAAGTAATCTTCCAACAACCCCATAAGAAGATAGCTACACATAACAAAAATAAGAGGAAGCAACAATGATTTTTCCTAAGTATCTCTTAACATCAATTGACTCAATTCTTTAAAAAAAAAAAAAAAACAAAAAACGTAGACTATCAGACTCGATACATAAACAGGACCCAGAATTTTGCTGCATACAAGAAACGCACCTCAGTGACAAAGACAGAAACTACCTCAGAGTAAAAGGATGGAAAACAATTTTCCAAGCAAATGGTCCCAAGAAACAAGCTGGAGTAGCCATTCTAATATCAAATAAAATCAACTTTCAACCAAAAGTAATCAAAAAGATAAGGAAGGACACATCATACTCATCAAAGGAAAAATCTACCGAGATGAACTCTCAATTCTGAACATCTATGCTTCAAATGAAAGGGAACTCACACATATAAAAGAAACTTTACTAAAGCTCAAAGCACACATTGCACCTCACACAATAATAGTGGAGGATTTTAACACACTGCTCTCTGCAATGAACAAATCATGGAAACAGAAACTAAACAGAGACACAGTGAAATTAACAGAAGTTAAGAACCAAATGGATTTAACAGATATCTGTAGAACATTTCATCCTAAAACAAAAGAATATACCTTTCTCTCAGCACCTCACGGTACCTTCTCCAAAACAGACCATATAATTGGTCACAAAACAGATACAAAAAGATTGAAACACTCCCTTGCATCCTATCAGATCACCACAGACTAAGGCTGGTCTTTAATAATGACAAAACCATGGAAAACCCACATGCATGTGGAAATTGAACAGTACTCTACTGAATGATGACTTGGTCAAGGGAGAAATACAGAAAGAAATTAAAGACTTTTAAGAATTTAATGAAAATGAGGACACATCATACCAAAACTTGTGGGACTCCATGAAAGCAGTGCTAAGAGGAAAACTCATAGCTCTAAGTGCCTACAAAAAGAAATTGGAGAGAGCATACATTAACAACTTGACAGTACACCTGAAAGCCCTAGAACAAAAAGAAGCAAGTACACCCAAGAGGAGTAGAAAGCAGGAAATAATCAAACTCAGGGCTGAAATCAACCAAGTAGAAACAGAAAGAACTATACAAAATATCAACAAAACCAGGAGTTGGTTCTTTGAGAAAATCAACTAGATAAACCCTTAGTCAGATTAACCAGAGGGCACAGCAACAGTATCCAAATTAATAAAATCAAAACTGAAAAGGGAGGCATAACAACAGAAACTGAGGAAAATCAAAAATCATCAGATCCTACTACAAAGGCCTACACTCAACAAAACTGGAAAATCCGGATGAAATGGACAATTTTCTAGACAGATACCAGGTATCAAAGTTAAATCAGGAGCAAATAAACCATCTAAACTGTCTCATAAACCCTAAAGAAATATCAACAGTCATTAAAAGTCTCCCCACCAAAAAAGATGGTTTTAGTGTTGAATTCTATCAGACCTTCAAGGAAGATCTAATACCAATTCTCTTCAACCTATTCCACAAAATTGAAATGGAAGAAACACTACCCAATTTGTTCTATGAAGCTACAATCACACTCATACCTAAACCTCACAAAGACCCAATAAAGAAAGAGAAGTTCAGACCAATCTCCCTTATGAATATCGATGCAAAAATACTCAATAAAATTCTAGCAAACAGAATCCAAGAACACATCAAAACAATTACTCATCATGATCAAGTGAGCTTTATTCCAGGAAGACAGGGATGGTTCAATATTCAGAAATCCATCAATGTAATCCACTATATAAACAAACTCAAGGGGAAAAAAACACATGAACAACTCACTAGATGCTGGGAAATCATTTGACAAAATTCAATATCCCTTTATGGTAAAAGTCCTGGAAAGATCAGGAATTCAAGGCCCATACCTAAACATAGTAAAAGCAATTTACAGCAAACCAGTAGCCAACATCAAACTAAATAGAGATAAACTTGAAGCAATCCTACTAAGATCAGGGACTAGACAAGACTGCCCACTCTCTCCCTACCTATTCAATATAGTACTGGAAGTCCTAGCCAGAGCAATTAGACAACAAAAAGAACTCAAAAAAATACAAATAGGAAAGGAAGAAGTCAAAATTTCACTATTTGCAGATGATATGAAAGTATACATAAGTGACCCCAGAACTTCCACCAGAGAACTCCTAAACCTGATAAACAACTTCAGCAAAGTGGCAGTTTATAAAATCAACTCAAACAAATCAGTAGCCTTCCTCTACTCAAAAGATAAACAGGCTGAAAATGAAATTAGGAAAATGACACCCTTCACAATAGTCACAAATAATACAAAATACCTTGGTCTGAATCTTACCAAGCAAGTGAAAGATCTGTATGACAAGAACTTCAAGTCTCTGAAGAAAGAAATCGAAGATCTCAGAAGATGGAAAGATCTCCCATGCTCATGGATTGGTAGGATTAATACAGTAAAAATGGTCATCTACCCAAAAGTAATCTGCAGATTCAATGCAATTCCCATTAAAATCCCAACTCAATTCTTCACAGAGTTAGAAAGAGAAATTCTCAAATTCATTTGGAATAACAAAAAACCCAGGATAGCGACAATTATTTTCAACAATAAAGGAACTTCTGGAGAAATCACCATCCCTGACCTCAAGTTGTACTACAGAGCAATAGTGATAAAAACTGCATGGTATTGGTATTGGTACAGAGACAGGCAGGAAGGTCAATTTAATAAAATTGAAGATCCAGAAATAAACCCAAATACCTATGGTCACTTGATCTTTGACAAAGAAGCTAAAATTGTCCAGTGAAAAAAGGGCATCATATTCAACAAATGGTGCTGGTTCAACTGGAGAACAACATGTAGAAGAATGCAAATCGATACATTCTTATCTCCTTGTACAAAGCTGAAGTCCAAGTGGATAAAGGACCTCCACATAAAACCAGATACACTGAAAGTAATAGAAGAAGAGGTAGTGAAGACTCTCGATTACCTAGGCACAGGGGAAAAGGTCCTGAACAGAATATCAATGGCATATGCTCTATGATCAAGAATTGACAAATGGGATTTCATAAAATTGCAAAGTTTCTGTAAGGCAAAGGACACTGTCAATAGGACAAAAGGGCAACCAACAGATTGGGAAAAGATCTTTACCAATCCCACATCCGATAGAGGACTAATATCCAATATATGCAAATAACTCAAGTAATTAGGCTCCAGACAACCAAATAACTGTATTAAAAAATGGGGTATGAAGCTAAACAAAGAATTCTCAACTGAGGAAACTTGACTGGCCAAGAAGCACCTAAAGAAGCATCCAACATCCTTAGTCATCAGGGAAATGCAAATCAAAACAACCCTGAGATTCCACCTCACACCAGTCAGAATGGCTAAGATTAAAAACTCAGGTGATAGTAGATGCTGGTGAGGGTGTGGAGAAAGAGGAACACTCCTCCATTGTTGGTGGGACTGCAAGATGGTGCAACCACTTTGGAAATCAGTCTGGCGGTTTCTCAGAAAATTGGACATAGCATTACCTGAGGACCCAGCTATACCACTCCTGGGCATTTACCCAGAAGATGCTCTAACAGATAACAAGGACATATGCTCCACTATGTTCATAGCAGCTTTATAATGGCCATAAGCTGGATAGAACCCATATGCCCTTCAACAAAGGAATGGATACAAAAAATCGAAGTACATTTACACAATGTAATATTACTCAGCCATTAAAACAATGAATTTGAGAAATTCTTAGGTAAATGGATGGAACAAGAAAATTGTAGCTGCCTGCAGCCATGGATTAACTGGGTTCACCTGAAAGGGGGGCTGGAAATGAGAAAAAGGACGGAGAAAGAGAAAAGATGAAGTCAAGACAAAGTTCTCTGATCAAGACTCTAAGTTTAATGTTCAGCTCTCAATTTAAAGGGAAAGGCCCCTCTCAAATCCTTTCTTCTTTCAGCCAGATATGGGTGGGGGAATCCATCCTTGGTCACAGGCAGAGGTATCCCAAGGCAAGCCCAGCAGGCAGTTATTCTTGTAAGTTCCTATGCACCGAAGGTGGGTAACTCCACCTAGATCCTATCACTTGGTCTGTTGTTGTAAACAAAGTCTTTCAAGCCTTCTCAAGGCTGGGGGAAGGGCACAGAAAATATCCTCTTGAGTGAGGTAACCCAATCACAAAAGAACACTCATTGTATGCACTCACTGATAATTGGATATTAACCCCAAAGCTTGCAATATCCAAGATACAACTCACAGACCATATGAAGCTCATGAAGAAGGAAGATCAAAGTGTGAGTGCTTTGGCCCTTCATAGAAGGGGTAACAAAATACTCATGGGAGAAAATATGGAGACAAAACCTGGAACAGAAACTGAAGGAGGGGCTGTCCAGAGACTTCTCCACCTATGTATCCATCCCTTGTGCAGTCATCAACGTTAGACACTGATGTGGATGCCAGGAAGTGCATTTTGACAGGAGCTTAATATAGCTGTCTCCTTAGAAGTCTGCCAGAGCCTAAAATATACAGAGGCAGATGCTCACAGCTAACCATTGAGCTGATCATGGTGTTCCCAATGGAGGAGTGAGACAGAAGAATGAAGGAGCTGAAAGAGTTTGTGGCCCCATGGGGAGAGCAACAATCCCAATCAACCAGAGCTCCCAGGGTCTAAACCACCAGCCTGGGAGCACATTGGGAGGAATCCATGGCCCCAGCTGTATATGTAGGGGAGGATGACATTGTCAGGCATAGGTGGGTAAGGAAGTCCTTGGTCCAGTGAAAGCTGGACACCCCAGTGTGGGGGGAATCGTGGGTGGGGAGGTGAGAGTGGGAGGGTGGGTGAGGGTATATCCTCATAGAAGCAGGAGGAGGGTGGATAGGATAGGGGGTTCATGGTTGGGGGAGTTGTAGCTGTCTGCGGCCACAGACCAACTGAGTTCCCTGAAAGGGAGGTTGGAAATGAAAAAGGGATGGAGGGTGAGAAAAGATGAAGCCAAGACAATGTTCTCTGATAAAGGCTCAAAGTTTAATGTTCAGCTCTCAATTTAAAGGGAAAGCCCCACCACCAAACCCCTTGTTTCAGTCAGAGGTGTGTGGGGGAACCCATACTTAGTCACAGCTAGAGATATTTCTAAGCAAGCTCAGCAGGCAGTCTATTCTTCTTAGTTCCTGTAGCAGGCTGTAAGTGCAACCAAGGTGGGTAACTCCACCTAGGTCCTATTATTTGGTCTATTGTGGTAAACAAGGTCTTTCAGGCCTGCTCAAGGCTGGGGAGAGGGCACAATTTACCCTTTTTCATTTTTTAAAGATAAGCAGTGCCAGCAGCTTGGACAGAGCACAAGATTTCATCCCATCTAGGGTAAAGAGTGGCCAGGCGACTGTGCCTGGCTTAGGTTGCCGTCTATATTGCTCCTTATTACCTGTCATGGAGAACATACATAACATTATTGATATATGCCTCTGTCTTAGGTCTATAGGAGCTCAAGAACACTCTTACCCATCTTTGACTACCAGCCATCTTTGGCACACTCTTTCCCATACAGACCAAAGCCACATTCAGACCAAAGAACCTGTAAGCATGCACTCAATGCATTTCTCCATACTGATGGATAACTGCCATGATAAATAACTGAGCTTGGTGAGAGTGATCCTGTGTGAAGACAACCAATCTGTTTGAGATACAAGGTTCAAAGAATAAAACCAACAAGACTGTCCAAGTAGTATAGAAAATAAAGTTGTAAGTGGGAATGTTTCATTCATCTAATCCAACTGCAGGTTGGCAGGGATCAGACACAAAGTCTGGCCACCAAGTATATAGTGGGTGGCTTTAAGTAATGATAAAAACCACTTACTCTCCAGTAAGAGTGGAGACTGCTGGGAGCCACCTCCGGCTTGGTGGGAGGAGAAGGTGCTTCTTCTTTCTTCTCCTCTGGTCAGTTCTCCTTGAGGGAGTCAAGGGTAACAGGAATTGGAAGAGCATTGGTGGGGGGCAAGACTGGGCTTTACGAGATTCGGGGTAAGACTTTGGTCTTACAAGATATTTAGGGTTGCTGTTTAATAAAATCTCCCTTGTCTACATTACTAAAGTTTACTTACTAGGCTACTGTAGCTGACCTGCTATCTGTTTGATCCTCTGAGGCCAGAAACTGCAGTTTCTGGCCACTAGCACCTCAGCCCAAAGACAGCAGAGGATTAGGCAATGCCTTTGTTCTGTCTCTGCAGGTGCTCCTAAGCTCTAACTTAGGTCTGATGGTTTGAGGTCACAGGAAGAAAAGACACTTAAAGAAATTATTATATAGAGTTTATTACTAGGTGTAAAAAATTTTCTATGAAAGCTATCTAAGAGAAAAAGCAGGAAGGTCCTAAGTGGGGAAAAAGGAAAACTTCTATTCTATATGGGAAAAGGGAAAAACCCTATTCTATCTCTATTCTATCTTCTATTCTAATTCTATATCTAACTCTATTCTATATCTAACTAACTAACTCTCATCTCTTTGTCCTCAGTACTTATACATCTTACAGAGTACATGGTCACATGTTACAAAGTTCATCACAAGTTCACACCAAAATTCAAATCATAAATTGAAACAGAATTTTACAGCAGATAATGTTTACATGCATATCCATTAGGAGTAACTATCTGGCTAAACATCCATCATCTGTCTAGCTCCACAGGTTCACTGAAGGTTTAAAACTATAACTAAGAAATTAATGACGTTTTGTATAGATAAACCCAGGCAATATTTTCTCTTCTGTCCTAGTACCTATAATAAATCATGAGTTCCCTTTAGTGACCCTTGGTTAATTGTTTTACAACCACCTTGGAATGTGCCCTGAGCAGGAGAGAGTCTGGTTACTATCTAAGGGCTGTTAACTAATGACACTTGGGAGACTGGCAGAGTTCTCATAGCAGTTTTGACTATCAGAAAGGGACACAATACCAATCCCACTATAAAAAGAGCTAAATAATCATTGATATAATTTTAGGAATTCTTATAGGATCATCATTAAGACTTAAGAAGTCATCTATTTGTCTGTATAGCATCACTACAAGACAGTACATCTTTGTGGGTCTGCAGAGATCTTCTCCAAAAGGGTGTGCTATTGCTTAGTGATTGTTACATATGTTTAATAATAATAATAATAATAATAATAATAATAATAGGAAATGCATATTAATAGCAGGATCTTTCCTAAAATACGTCTGCCACAGCCTTGCTGAATGGGACACACTCGTGACAGATTATATAATAATCCGAGGCAAGCATTTCAGGATGATCAACTGCTAATTATTAGCTTGTCGCATTATGGCTCCTGACAGAGACTATATGCCATGTTAAATCCGCTGGCTCATAGGGATTTTGAGCCATCTTCATCATTAAAATCATAATTATTAGGCTCAAGATCTGTGTCCTCCTGACGGACCAATCTTTCAGGCAGCCATTGGGCTCCATTTTCTTTTTGTGGAAAAGCACACAGAACCATGGCCCCAAATTAAAGCACGGTCAGGACCATCCCATGTATTAATTAGGGGGTCTCTCCATTTGACACTGGCAAATGAGCTGGAAGTGAATGGCTGCCTGTGGCAATCCACTGAAGACTGACTTTTAGCATCAGTTTGCAAAAAGATTAAAACAAATAAGACAAAAGCAAACTGTGTTATTAGTGACCTTGGAGGGTATAATTCCCCCCTTTAGTTCTTAAAAGCCAATTTTTCACAGCTCCTTCCAAAGCCAGAGCAGAAGCACCAGTAGCTGCTCCTCCTACACTCAGAAAGTTATGAAGATATTATTTTAAAGTTCCATAATATCTGTTTCACAATTCCTTGTCCTTGAGGATAATAAGGAATCTCAGTAATATGAGTAATATTAAATTTTCAACAAAATGTCTCAAATGTTTGACTGCAATAGCCAGTTCCATTCTCTCTAATCTGATATGAAACACAAAACATAGAAAAATAATGTAGGCAATAACTAATTATAGCTTTACTTGCTTCTCTTGTTAAAGCAGTTGCAACTAGAAAGCCTGAAAAGGTGTCAAGTCACATTTATGTATTTAAATTTTCCAAAACCAAAAATGAGTAACATCTATTTTCCAAAATTGATTACGTATAGGCCTCAAGGCTTAACATCATTATGAAAAACTTGAGAACACTGAGAACAAGTTTTTTGCAATTTGACTTGCACACTTATTAGAAATATCAAATTATTGTCTCAAGCTATTACTATTTTGATAATGTAAAGAATAAGATTGTATGGTCAATTGTTTAGTAAGGTCTATAATCTCTCTGAAGGAGTTTTTCTGCAAGCCTTTACTCTCATTCAATGAGCTTTTAAAATTTTGGAGTGCTTTTTGCTCCAGAAAAGATTCAAAGGCAATATCTTTTCAATATATGGGACCTCAGTTATATCCTAAGCAGATTTGTGGCACAGAAAATTCCAGTAAGAATGGATAGTTGGGGCTGTAGAGATGGATCAGCCACTAAAGGTTTCTGAATGACTCCAACTCTGAGTTGCCAGTTTTACAACAACTTTCTGTTACTTAAGTTGCAAACTTTTAATCATACCTAATAACTTATAGGCCAATAATCTATAACCAAGACATGTAGAACATAATTATACCTTTAAAACCAGTCGGAACAAAAATGAAGTCGCTACCCATCATATATATTTAGATGAAACAAAATTTTCTTGCTTTTTCTTGCTGTAATTTCAAGAGAAAGCACCTTGTCATTGAGATTTTTCTAGGAAAAACAGCTCTCAGCTTCCTTATCATAGAATCCAAAAAGCTGCTGGTCCCTTTAAAAGCAGCTTATGCAACCAATCACTTCCTGAAAAGGCTTCTCCAGGTGAGGTTGACCCCTGGTTACAGTGCAGGGTAACTTATCAGCTTCTGCTGTTCACATTAAGACTGCCGTTAAAGTTAAACTAGATCAAGGGGTGGTTACCTAGCAATTTTAATGATTCTTTCCCTTGAACATGAAACATAGAACACCAATCATTGAGAGAATGAAATAAAAACAGACAATTGACACACGTGGACATATTGGGACACCAAGGACAGACAATAGACAAAACAGATCTAAGAATTTCTCTTGTAGACGACAGAGAAACTCAGGACATCTCCTGATTTTCTCCTGTTCCTAGGAGAGTTCTGAAATAGCCTTTTCCTTCTTTTTTGCTAACACAGCTCAGAGAAAGGACAACTGCTTTTCTAAAACTCTTTCTCTCTCTCTCATATTCAAGGTCTATCTCTTTCTAAAGAAAGAGACGTGTAGCACTGGCTATTGATAGTTACTCCTCAGTGCTCTGCTTTCTCAGTTTCCTAATTCCTTCTATCCCTGCTCCACTCATCTGAGGCGGCTCTTAGGCTGCAGGTGAATGTCTATTTAAAATTCTCCTGTCCCATGTTTCATTGTCACCCCCTAGGTGAAGTTGGCGTTGGGTCAACAGCTATTCAACCTAGACCATATCCCCTTGAACACACTTCCTGCAAACAGAGCCTCCAAAAAAATAACTAGCGCTAGCATCAATGCTATTTATTGCTTACCAAGTGTGGGATAGTCTTCTTCCACTATACATGGAGCTCCACCTAAGACAGTGTTTCTCAGTGGGTCACCTGTTTTCATGCCCCACATTGGGTGGCACCTATAGCTGCCTGTGACCACAGACCAACTGGGTTCTCCTGAAAGGGGGGCTGGAAATGAAAAAGGGAAGGAGGGTGAGAAAAGATGAAGCCAAGACAAAGTTCTCTGATCAAGACTCTAAGTTTAATGTTCAGCTCTCAATTTAAAGGGGAAGCCCCACCACCAAACCCCTTGTTTCAGCCAGAGGTGTGTGGGGGAACCCATCCTTAGTCACAGCCAGAGATGTCTCAAGACATGCTCCGCGAGCAGTCTATTCTTCTAAGTTCCTGTAGCAGGCTG
This sequence comes from Grammomys surdaster, assembly GCF_004785775.1. Classification (NCBI taxonomy): domain Eukaryota; kingdom Metazoa; phylum Chordata; class Mammalia; order Rodentia; family Muridae; genus Grammomys; species Grammomys surdaster. The sequence goes on from NW_021621449.1 coordinate 2,403,573, forward strand.
TACATGCAGCCAAGGTGGGTAACTTGACCTAGGTCCTATTATTTGGTCTATTACGGTAAACAAGGTCTTTCATGCCTGCTCAAGGCTGGGGGGAGGGCACGCGGAGACATAGGGAAAGGGGATTACATCTGAAATGTAAATAAAATATCAAAAAAAATTCTTAAATATAAAACTACCACATGTATTTTTCTGTTGTTTTCATTTTGGGTGAGTGTTAGGATTCACACATATAACTTGAAGCACTAAAATGTACAATACATCTTAATGCATGTTCTGTTTCTTTCACACCCGCATGTCTCTGATTCTCATGGTCAGTATGAGAGACCAGACCAACTCCATCTTGGGTTCAGGCTCCATCTTAGAGAACTTTACTTAAGGTTGAACTACAGATAACCAACAAGCCTGCATTTAGCACTAGTCTCCTACTGGTTAATTGGGATTGAGAGGTCCATCAATGAAATACATAAGTTTTATGTTGTTCTTTTTTTTCAGACCAGGGATTTCTCTGTGCAAACCCTGGCTGTCCTGGACTGGCTTTGTAGACCACGCTGTCCTCAAACTCAGAGAGATATGCCTGCCTCTGCCCCCCTTAGATTTGGGAGTAAAGGGGTGACCCACAATGCCAGGCATAAGTTTTATCTCTTTTTCATCCTTACATGCTTACATTACATTCCCATCTAGCATTTTCTTTCTTTTTATTTAATGCCTCAACATTATAATTGATTCAACTTGTGCTATGTCCTTCTCAAGCCAATATCACAGAATCTTTGCAAAAATAAACAGCCCCATGATCTAGTCTAGAAATTCTAATGTGGTTCTCAACTCATATCTTAATATCCTTCCAGAGAAACTGAGCTGCATCCCAAATACTGATGCCTCCACATTTGAAGCAATCACCTTTAGTTGCACAGGTTATACTTGGTTAAACTGTAGAGAGAGAATTGAGATTCTAGATGAGGTTTGTGGAATTCTGTTCTAACAAAGATGGTTTAGGCACAGTGACTTGTAATAGGTGAGTTTTTGAGCTTGCCCAGTATCCACAGTCCACTTTTTATACACAAGACCCATAAAAGTACATGCTTGAATGATCATAGACAGGAGAACTTAAAATCTCCTATCTGGATGATTCTAGTGACTCTCAAATAAGGAAAGAGAAAAACAGAGATGTCACATCACAGAGAGTGCTACTAGATTCTAAATGAGTATAAGAAGGGAAGTGGCACACGTCACACAGTCATAGCATAGCCACCTACTGCAAAGATTTACTGGACAATAGGACTGAGAGAGTCTGCTCTAACTGTGGCCTTGATCCTTTACCAACACCATCCACAGATCCTCTGGCACCTTTCCTGAGACTGTTGTAATTTATTTGAGTTGTTCTTAGGCAACCACTGAACACAGTGACATTGACAGAGAGCAAATATTCTATGTTGCCCTTCATACACCTTGGGCAGAGCATTCTGTTCACACAGAGGACTCATAAATAAGCTGCTGTAGATTGGAGAACTCTGGACACAGTGTTAAGGAGGAAGACAACATAAGCCCTGTCCTCCTGTCCTCTCTTACCACAACATGTGGAAAAACAGACAGGCTCAGCTGTGCCTTTTTTCAGTTCTTCTTGCCTTCCTGCCTTCTTCTTCTGTGCTCAATGGAAACCCGTGAGTACTTCCAAGGCCCTCTTCAATACTCTCCCTCCTCCAATCAAAATGCTATCCCTTTCTTTTCAGTCCCTTCCCCTGAAAACCTCCCTAAATTCTTTTTGCTTCTTAATTAACAAATACCTGTATATATGTTCTCCAACTTTAGTATTACATGATTCTAGGTTATCTTTTTTTCCAACTCTAAAGCAGTGTGTCTAAACTGAGGTGTGGTGTGATTTCAAATAGTGTACCCCTTATTAGTGAATCAGCAGTGTCTCAAATCCCAATGGTCAGAGACATTGTTGGATGTTCAAACTATTTAATCACTTTGAAAATAAACATTTAAATTGCTTACATTCTTGGTTGGGAATGTGCAGCCTTTGGTTTAACCCTGAGTCAGATAAGACTTCAGGCACATCAGAACCTGTGGATGTTTGTGTCCTAAAACAATATTCCTATTATGGTCAAAGACCTGGGATTAAAGTACCAGGAGAATTTGTTATTTGATGTCCAAAATAACCATATAATTAAGATTATATTGCTGAATGTGGTTTTTGTTTTTGTATCTGTGTTCTGAAAACCGATTTAAGGTGGAAAAAATAATAAGCAAATTGGTGATATATTTTAATACAGTGATATAGCAGTGACAGGCTAAATTTCGGGGGACAAAAATCTTTAATTCTAGAAAAAGATAGAGAATGATTCCTACAGAAGCCTTTGGCACTTGCTCAAGTGTAGCATAGGTGAATCATGCAAGTTTGAATTTCACATTTACATTATAACTCTTAGGTTGAAGAGTACCCGAAAACGAAAACAGGGTATTGAGTTATTTTCTAAGAATTTTAAAATGGTAATGAAAAACAATCATCATAAATTTTTATGAATAGAATAATTACTTTTCCCATATTTTCATTTAAAAAAAAATTCTGGAACTTGAATGCTGGCTGCTTAGTGTAGTGAGTACATGCCATTCGAACCTGCCTTGGCAGCTATCACTGCTGAAGCTGACGATTGATGAGCTGATAATTGGCTTGCCACTCTGCTGTGCGGCAAACCTGACAGCTGCCACAGTGTCAACCTGCTATCTCAGGCTATCCAAACATGAAAGATAATGGTTACTGTGATAAACTCCAGTTATAGACAATGAGATCTGCCATCAGCTGGCTGGAACTCCTTGCTTTCCAGGAAGTATATGGTGCTGGCCCCTTCCCAGCTCTACACTGAGACCACTGAGAAAATCTGCCTCCATCTCTACCATCTGAATGAGACAGTGACTGTCACAGCTTCCTTGATATCACAGTGGGGAAGGAGACAACTGTTTGATGATCTGGTGATTGACAAGGACTTGTTCCACTGTGTTTCCTTCCTTGTGAGTACTAGATATTTGTTCTGATTTGTTTTATATACTTATGAACATGTGCATGAATATGTATATATAGTATCCATACATATTTTTAAAAGGTTAATCTAGAAGCATATTTGTGAACTCAAAACAATAGAAATTTAGAACATTTACCCAATAAACAATTACCTTAGAGCATCTCACTTCAAAATGAGAAGAATCAATACTTGTGCATGTGCTGCTTTCCCACTGAATTCCCTCAAATAAGCCCATTGCCCAGAGAAAGAAAGGCCTCTCCAATTCATAGTACTTCCTGCTAGTGAGTTAATAAACTTTGAAACAGCACTCCAGCTAATTAGGACCACATCTTCTATGTGTAATTCTGATATACCAAGTAAATGCTGGGTTTCTTCTTAAGAACCTATCTGCAAGACATACAACCTACCACCATTAATACATTACCTTTCTCTCTACCTCAGTTTCAGAGTTAGAGCTAATTTTCTTTCATTTCTTAGAGATAATTCTTAATAAAATTCTATTTACTCACTAAAAATGACTGTGTTGCTGTTACATAAACTCACATTGACTTACATAAACGGTTGTCTTCTTTTCATCTTTTTTTTCCTGAGACTGTTTTCCCTCCATGTAATACTTAAACAGAAACTGATGGATCCTCCATCTCTTTCCTGTGAGGTGGAAGGTGAGAAAGTTAATGAGGTAATCTAAGAAATGCAGACTCAGATGGTGAAGCATCTCGTGTTCTTGTTGTTCTCAGATCCCCAGACTCTCCTCTTCTGAAGGGAAGGATTCTCTTGACATCGACATCAAAGGGTCAACACATAAATTCAGCAAAAGGAATACTGTGCTTGTGAAAAACAAAGAAAGTGTTGTCTTCATCCAGACAGATAAGCCAGTGTACAAGCCAGGACAGTCAGGTAAGAAGCTCCACAGTGGGCAAAGGAATTAAGATGCCATCCTCAACATGGCACGAAGAAGGCCTGGGTCTTTGGCCCTCAAAGAAAATTCTCTCTCTCTCTCTCTCTCTCTCTCTCTCTCTCTCTCTCTCTCTCTCTCTCTCTCTCTCTTTCTCTCTCTCTCTCTCTCTCTTTCTCTGTCTTTTCAGTTAAATTTCGGGTTGTCTCTATGGATAGAAATCTACATCCCCTGAATGAGTTGGTGAGTCTTTTATCTATAGGTATTGGTGGGTTCTTCAGGACAAGATTTCAATGCAATATCCTAATTTCCAGTCCCCTTTTAAGCATGAGTTGGTCTTTTTTATTATTCTGCTCTTTTGCCAGTTTATACCCGACACCCAGTTACCATAGGCCATCCTATGCCTTCCTTATATGTGAGTGTCTGTATTTTGTAGTCCATTAGTGGGTAAGCATCTATGGGTTTTCTTTATATTTTGTGGAGACTTATACTGTATAGAACCTCATGTTTTTCAGTCATTTGTTTTGCAGATTCTGTTACTTTGTGTCATCCTTAAGAAATCCATTTTTAGTATAGCAGAGGTATTTCACACATAGTCCTAATATTTTTATAACTTCATATTTAACACTTGGGTGCTTCCCTAATTAGGCTCCTTTAAGAATAAAATTGTGTTTCAGTCTCTTGTTCTCTGTACTTAGGAAAGTTGTGGGTATCTGTGTTAAATACCGTCTAGAATGAATAGAAGCTTCTCTGATAAAGGCCAAGGGATGCTTTAATCTATAAATATAAAGGTAAATTAGTAACAGTTGGCTTAATACTGCATCTTTTAGCAGCATAGTAATATTGAATTCTCTCCTGGGAATTTGATGCATCAAATCCCAGGTTCTTGGCTCTACAATCATTCCAAGTACCTTATTAGTTTTTATCACATTGAACTTACTGAATTTACTAGTAAAAATGACTTACCTTGGATTCCAATAGGTGTTGTGTGCTGGTTATAAACTGGTCTTTCTACTACTGTTTGAGGATCATGTCTCTGCAAATTAAAGAATTAAAAGGCAGGAAAAATCTTGAGCACAGTAGGCAAAATCATCCAGTGAAGAAGGGCTTTTATTAGACGTGAGGAAACACACACACTGCAGGCACATGGGTGGGAAGACTCTGCAGAAGGGGATTGGGAAGTCCTGTCTCTCTCTAAGACTGGGGGCTTTAAGGATCTTTGAGATGTCTTCTTTCTTTAATTTAGCATTGATCAGCTTGATTGAAGACAGAGACTTTAGGGCGAATTTGTTCTGGTCTTGGCCTTGAATGTGTCAGACTGTTCTACTGCAGAGGTGCCCTCATTTTAGGAAGTAGAGCCCCATGGTAGGCCTTTAGCTATTTGTCTTAGATCAGGAGTGTGAGGAGGAAACCAGAATTATACAATTTTTATTGTCTGTTTGTGGTTCCTCTTTATATCTGTCAACCTACCAGGAACTGGTCTAATTTTTAGTCCCTCGGTCTGACAGTAACAATTTTACTTCTTCACTCACAGTTTTTATAACTTAATTTTCTTTGCTGGCCATTTACGGCAAGGCCTCCAGACTTTCTGTGACACGTTTTTTTTTTTTCACTTCACAAATTTGATTATTTTGCAGTGTCAATTGTTTTGTTTGTTTTGTTTTCTCTGAGTCATGGTTTCACCATGTAATTCTGACTAGCCTGGAATTCAGAGATATTCAATTGCCTCTGCCTCTGTCCCTTCCTCTTCCTCATCCTCCTCAGTACTTAAAGGTGAGAGTGAGAACAGGAAGGAAAGGGTATCTGTCCTAGGTACCAATTAGTCCAGAAGGTCAGTAAATAAGGCACACAGAAAATAGAGGATACCTAGTGACCAGAAGCCAGGTTATACTGCAGAGAAGCTTTCCTCATTCAATCTGAGTGTAGTATTTATCTATGAATATAAGAAAAAATTATTGAGAAGGAAACTTGGCACCATGACAATTTAGCTAAACAAAAGCATAATCCCTCAACCCCTGACCCCTTGACTTGGCTTAAGACTTCCTCAGGCATGGGTTGTTGATTGGGTTTTCAGTACCTGGTATGAATTCCGTCTTGCAGAACAACATTCAATTAATCAGAGATCAGTTGGTTTCCACCATGAAAGTTGTGCCACTATTGCATGGGCACAGTTTACCTAGCAGGTCGATATTATACATCATACAGTTCTCAGCTGGATGAGACCATTGAGGTCTCCTCTCCTGCAGCAATGCAGAAGGCTTGGCAGCAGGGGTGGAAGCCAAAGTATCAGCTTCATTTCTCTACACCCTTTACCTCAGGTGTGTGGTGTCTTCCACAGTAGCATATTATTGACTAGTTATTGCAGGCAATCAAGAAGAGTGACAAGATGTATTATTGTTTGGGGATCTTTAGGATCTCCCTGACAAACAACTCACTGAAGGAGTACCTCATGCCTAGTACTAAGAGCGTTGTTTAATGACCTTTGACCTTCAGGTACAGCATCATCTAGACATGTAGGGTGTCTTCCTACATGCTCTCCTTTTAATTTATGTTTCTTAATCCATGTATAAAGTAGTAAGTTTCCACATGGCTTTTTCAAAGATGCTTAGTGTTGGGTAACCCTCCCATATCCCATCTCACCTCTCTCACCCTACCCTCTCACTTTTTCCAACTTCTCCTCTTCCCTTTCTCATGCTCCCCTCTCCCCTCTTCAACCCTCCCCTCCCACCTCTCCCACCCCACACACAGATTCCTGTTTCAACTTTCTGTATGTCTTCCAGTACACTGTGCTTTCATGTCACCTACATCATGCCATCTCTCCTGCGTGAGGAATTCCCCCCCCCAAGGTGGCCCTCTTCTGGTTTCCTTGGTTCCACAGGTACTCCAGATTAAACACATAACTAAATATTTGAAGTGATGAGCCACATTTGAGAAAGGAAACACAGCCATTCTCTCTCTGAGCCTGCCTTATCTGTGTATCTTTTTTCAAGTTTTATCTATTTGCCTCCAGGTTTTATGACTTTGCTTTTACAACTAAATAAAATTCTATTTTGAACACCTGTGCCATATTTTCATCATCTATTTCATGGCTTCTTTTCTTTACTTTCAGAAATGAGTTCAACATCACTAAAATTCCCTTACAACTGCCATTGGTGGCTCCCTTATTCAATGCTAGAAGTGGCTGTGTCTTCTTTAAGCTTATGCTCACCTGAAGTAAGCTTCCCTCTTGAGACAGCTCAGTTACTAGAGAACCTTAAATGACTTTGTCACTGTCTGTCTTTACTGTGTACACTTCATCTGATTGATCAGAAACACTTCACCCACCAAAGCTCTGAACATACACCCCTTTCCCTGGTCAGCAGCAACTCTCTGAAGCAAGAGCAGCTACTGAGCTGTTTCTTGATATTTCTTGAGGAGAGTTAGGCACTAATGTATTCTGTTGAACTGTGCTCAGGAGGTGAGTATTGATGGTACAAGCTGATCCCTTAGTATCTTATCAGACAAGGAATAAGAAGGTACTGCCTGGTGCACAGTGGGTGTATATGGCTTGCCTGGGACACCCCCAAGTCATACATTTTGATTAGATATATTTAACACTAGTAAGCCCACTTCACACTAAAAATATTCCTGATTTTGACATGGCATTTCATAATCTCCATACTGTAAGGTCTCAGGGCAGGCGGGTCTCACAGAACATCAGAGAAATCCTGCACATGATGTCCCTCAAAATTACCTTTGTGGGTCCCTATCCATTGAGTGATTCATATGACTCAGATAGTTCTAGAAAATATACTTAAAGTTCTCTACGGTGGTGAATAGGCTTACAATTGACTTTGTTACTAGATATTAAGTTCATTACAGTTTGGCTGAAACTCCCATCCTATGGTCTATTCTATAAATCTATTGAATTTGCTGTGAGTGTGAAATTTCTAAATCAGTGGTTCTTATCCTTCCTGATACTGTGACACTTTAATGCAGTTCCTCATGTTGTGGTGACCCCCAAACCACATTTTTTTTTATTTTTGTTGCTACTTCATGGCTATAATTTTGATAGTTATAAATTACAATGCAAATATTTTTGGAAACAGGTTTGCCTGCTGTTCTAAACTAACATTGTTTTCCTTGTGTTTCAGTTCCCTCTGGCTTACATTGAGGTAAGATAATTAAGTGTTTCATAATCAGAGAGAAATCAGTCTTTTGAAAGTAACCTGACATTGGTATGTCGTTAACTGGTTTGTTATTTCCCAGGTCTCCCTTATTTCTTCCTTCCCAAAAAGAATATTACCAAGCTTAAAATGCTTCCATCGCCAACACAGTGATCCTAGTTGTACTTAATATTTTATTGACTCAGAGAATTTACAACCTCTTTCACAGGATCCAAAAATGAACCGAATTATGCAGTGGCGGGATATTAAGACGGAGAATGGGCTTAAGCAAATGTCCTTCAACCTGGCAGCAGAGCCCATTCAGGGCCCCTACAAGATAGTTTTGCTCAAACAGTCAGGAGTGAAAGAAAAGCACTCCTTCACCGTGATGGAATTTGGTAAGGATTGGGAAGACCAAAAAGAGAGAGTGGGTGTCATAGGTTTCTGGTTACCATAGAATGAATTATTTTAAACAAATTGAGTTACAAATGCTAAAGGCTGGGTTTCATCTGACTCTAGCTAAAGCTATCCATGTAGCAACATGGGACTTCCAGGAAGTTCTAGGATTTTTCAGAAGCAAATTATTCATTTGTTGTTTGTTTTTCCTGTTTAAGTACATACCCTTGTGATTTTCAGGAAGTGACATAATGTATAACCACTCAACATTCTAACTTTATTGGGTGGACATGCCTTAATAATTGGAAATCACCATTTCTGGGCTGAGACTCATCATTTAGGCAACTAGACAAGTAACTCCACACCTGAGTGTGTCCTCTCTCTCCCAATAGTGCTTCCCAGATTTGATGTTGAAGTGACAATCCCAGATGTCATCTCTGTGCATAATGAAGTAGTCAATGTGACTGCATGTGCGAAGTGAGTTACCTGCTTCTGTCCTTCCTTTGTTGTTGTTGTTGTTGTTGTTGTTGTTTTGTTTGTTTTGTTGGTTGGTTGGTTTTTCGAGACAGGGTTTCTCTGTGTAGCCCTGGCTGTCCTGGAACTCACTCTGTAGACCAGGCTAGCCTCGAACTCTCAAACTCAGAAATCCGCCTGCCTCTGCCTCCCAAGTGCTGGGATTAAAGGTGTGTGCCACCACCGCCCGGCTTGCTTCTGTCCTTCTATCCTTAAGAATGTACTCAGATACAGAAAATCTCTGGAATAATGTATCATTGAAGAATACGTAGAAATGTTGTGTCCTTTTCCCACTAGAATGTTTCCCCTGTGGTGTTCATTTGTGTCCCTTACTACTCTGCATGGATTACTGCGCAATCATGCACTGCATATGTTGCTGATATCTATGGATAGAATCAATTGTATGAGGCAGTTGCTGCCTCTGAAAACAGGATGGGATCTAATAAGATCCACTGAGCCTTGTAAAGAGAATACAGGCACTAAATCTAGGCATCTTGTTGCCCTCTTATGGGCTGACAGAAAGCAGAGAAACAAGAGCTCCCCATCTGCCTCCAGAGCTAACCACTGCCACCCAAGTTTAACCTTCAGACACCTCAGGCTTCTGCTTGCATTTCTGTGCCTGATGAATGAGGACATTGTACTACAACTAAAATTTCTATTGAAGTCTAGAACCATAAGAGAAGGAACTTGCAATATGTGCCTAAATAAACAGAAGACACACATCTCTGCTCATAGCTGCTTGTCCTTACAGTGGACAGGCTCAAAAACTTAAAAGGAAAGAACAAAGACAAAGGATTAAGGAGTTTTGTTAGAATAGTTCTGAGTCCTTTCTCATGCTCCTCCTTCATCTCATCCCCATGATTTAGTAGCCGGGGATTCTGGTTTAGATACTTAGTCTTTTTCAGAACCACAAAAGGGAGAAAACCATGTTTTCAATAGGTTCTTAATAGGGCTAATTTTTATTAATTAATTTATTTATTTATTTACACTGCAAATTCTTAACCTATACAGTTAGAAAGTGTCAGTATGTAATAATAATGGGCCATGTTTGTGTCATTATGAAACCACAGAATCAGTGAGAAGACAGTGGGTGTCTGCTTTAGAAAGACCCTTGGTCTTCGTGAATTTATCTTGTGTCTTGTGACAGATATACCTATGGGAAGCCTGTCCAGGGAAGTGTACAGATAAACGTACGTCATGAAAAACAATTACCTGGCTCTGTGACTGAGTCTGTAGGCGGTTTGTTCCTCTCCCAGGTGAGTGAATCTGTTCAAAGGCCTGTTTTAAATATCCAAGGTTAACTAACAGAAAGGCAGACAGCAAAGATGGGAGGAAATGCATACCCAGACATTGAAGGAGGATGTCTGGGACCTTGAGCTGTAGCTCAGGAATGGAACACTAGCCAGGCATGTGTGTAATCCTCAGAAGCTGCTCACTGACAAAAGTGATAATCCTCAGACCCACTACTATTAAAGGCATATTTCAACAACTTCGCTTGACCACCAAATTTATTTTAAGAATATTTTCATTATATAAAATAATAGGTATATGACATTATCATACACGAGTGCCATGTATTTTAACCACATTCCCTTGTCCCATTGCTACCTCTGCTCCCTTAGGATCTCACTTTTATGTGTCCTTCTCCTCTTCCTATGTAACCCCTACTACTTTTGTGCCTTATAGACTCTCCTTTGAAGGTGTATCTCAATTCGCACGTATAAAGTATAAGTAAGTTAAATAGGCTTTTTTACTATATATTCATTCAAGTGTATCATGTACTTGATTATCTCCTTTATTATGTATCTGTTTCTTTCCTTCCCTCCTCCTGCCAGACCTTCTCTCTTTCCAAGTGGAAGAACTTCTGTTTTGCTGTCTTTTGCTTCTCTTTTGTTTTATCCCATAAGACAGAAAACATGCACTGTTGTGTGTTGGAGTCTGGTATATTTTGTAAAAGGTGATAATCTCCATACCTATAATATTCTCCTACTTGGTTTTGATTATCAATTTGTCAGCTGGTGGACTCTCTTGTCTGTAACTCACATAAATGACAAGCCATCCATGGGAACACATTTTGGTGTGCTGATATAGATTCCACTTGTAGATTCCTGACAGCTGAGCATATGGTACCTCAATCTTTCATTTTCTTAGGAGCTTCTATACCGGTATGGGTAGTGGTTGTACCAGGTTGTAATCTCACCCACAACATATGAAATGTTTAGGATGTGAGGCTCTTGTACTCACAGATAAGCATTAGAGAAAACAGGAATATTAAACACACAAGCTTGTCTCCTCAACACAGGAGACAAGGCCACACCTGAATCTATTCCAGACAGAATCTAGACTTCTATCTAGAGTAGTTTCTCAATCATTAAAACCTATCATTATGGGAGATATCATTTGTACTTTAAAACAGCCTGTGTGACCTGTATGTTATCTGTAGGACCAAGTGACTTCTGACTCCCACAGACTTTTATATTTATCCCGAGTATGCTCAACAGCTATAGATTCCCTGTAGCTCTTGATCTAGGAGTGGTGTGTTGTGAAATTTCCCCTTTCTACTACATTAGCAGGATAACTTGCTTTACCATTATTTAAGTCTTGTTCAGGCAACCACATTGTTGGGATTTTATGGGTGTCTTGTCCCTTTTGTGTCTGTCAGACACTATTTTTGCAACAGACTTTCTGCTCTTTTACAATCTTTCTGACCCTTGTTCCATAATTTTCCCTTATCCTTAGATGTAGGGGTTATGTTGGAGATGTATTGTTGGGGTTGGACAATCCTAGGCAGTTTCTGTACTTTCATAGGCTGTGGATCTCTATAAAGGTCTCTGTCTCTTGAAAAATAAGATTCTTTGATGAGGTGAGAGCCACATGCTTCTGTAAAGATAAGGATAAGTCTTTGGATACAGTAGGGAACTATATTGATTAAGGAAAATGGTGGTAGTAGGTTTCTCTCTACAGACTCTATGTGATTGTTGAAGTTATCCATTTCTTCTTAGTTTAACACTTGTGTTTTGGATGAATATAGAAATCTGTCCACTTGTTTAAAGTTTTATAAATTAATTTGGTACAGGTCTTTGAAGTATTCCCTTACAATATTCCAAATCACTTTAATGTCTGTGTAATGGTACCCTACACATTCCTGACTCTATCAATTTGGGTAATTTTCTTTCTTTTGGTTAATTGTGTCAAATATTGTTCTTGATCTTATCTTCATAAATAACCATCTCTTAGATTCACTTTTTGTATTCTTTATTTCTTCTCCATTAGTTTCAGCTCTTGTTTTTATTATTTTTTCCTCTCTGCTAATACAGAGTTTGGATTGATCCTTTTTTTCTGAATCCTTGATTTATATCATTGAGTCATTTATTTGTGTTATATCTTGTCTTTGTTTTCAGCAGAACTCAGAACCAGCTATGTCTCTCTCACATTGAATATCTTCCAAAGGTTTTTGTGTCGTGCTGTTATTTTCGTTTAAATCCAGAACATTTTTCTCTCTCAGTTCTTCTCTGATTCATTCATTATTAGGTAGGGTGTTGTTTGATTTTCATCAATTTATGTAATTTCTACAGATCCTTGTGCTGTTGATTTTAATCTTTATTGCATTGAGGTCACATAGGATGCACTGGGTTATTTCAACTTTTCTGTATTTGTTCAGATTTTGTTTGTTTCTTGCTTTGTTATCTATTTTAGAGAAACTTCCATTCACTACTACAAAGAATAAATATTCTTTGGTGTTTCAGTGGAATGTTCAATAAATATCTGTTAGTTCCAAGTGATAAATTGATGTCTTTAATTCTGCTGATTCTGTGTTTATTTTTTGTTCAAAATCCTATTGGAGAAATTAGGGTGCAGACATCAACTATAACCACTGAGTTGGGTTTCATCAGTGTCTTGAAATCAAGTGGTATGCTTTTTATGAAAGTGTCTGTGCTAGAACTTGGTTCATAATTATAATGTCTTCTCAGTTCATTGTTCTCTTTATCAGACTAAAGTGTCCTTCTTTATTTCATGTCATCAGTTTTTGCTTCAAATCAGTTTGGTCAGATATTATAATGGTAATACCTGCTTGCTTTCTGGTCATTTGCTTTGAATACTTTTCCAATCCCTTCACTCTGAGGTATCTAACTTTGAAGATAAAATGAGTTTCTTAAAAACAACAGAATGACTGATTTTGTTTCTTAACCCACTCAACTATCCTATGTCTTTTGATTAAAGAGTTGAGGCCATTAATATTTAAAGTTATTATTGAAAGGCGTGTGTTGATTGCTGTTATTTTACTTTTGTATTTAATCTTACTTTATGTTTCAGTAATTATAGTTGCATTTGTTTTCTTTCTGTAGCCTGTCAGCTTTGCTTTTTCCTTCTTCAGTCCAAAGAATTGATTTTAGTATTCTCTGTAGAGCTGGTTTGGTGGACATGAATAGCCTGTTTACCATTTTGTCAGTTTTAGGAACTTCATCTTTGTAAGTTGTTCATACCCTGAGTTTTATAAGTCTTGTATATGTCCTGAGTCTAAGAATGCCTCCTTCGAGATGGACTATTTAAATTCAGATGAAATTTCTATACAATGCCCTAAGAATTATTAATTTTGACCAATTGATCAATTAACGAGTGTGTGGCTGTAAAGTCACCCATTATTATTGTACCTGGACATATCTATCCTTTGTTTAGCAGTACTTCTTTTCTGAAATGTGATGCATTGACATGTTTACTCAATATTCTCTTTTTTGGTTTATTCCTTTCACTAATAGGCAGTGACTATTTTATTTCTTGTAACTACATTTGGACTGGTCTATTTCATCATATATGAGTATTGATATGACTGTTTCTTCTCATCTTGGATTTCCTTGATCTATCCATTCCTAGCTTTTCATTTTTGATGTGTGTGTGTGTGAGTGTGTGTGTGTGTGTGAGTGTGTGTGTGTGTGCTCCCTTCTTTTTAGTCTAATTAGCTAGCCTTTGTTTTTTGGGGGGCCATGAGATGTGCTTTATTTTCATCAATCATACAAATAATTTTCTATAATATCACAAGGTGAAAAAAGTACCTGAGTGGGTTCAAAATGCATCTTGTATCTTCCTGTGTCTTCTATCCTTACATCTTGCAGGTGACCCTTCTTCCACATCATGAGGGGGAGTCTCAGAGATGACAGGGTAGAATCGGAAAATCCTCCTAGGCTTCTAGGAAATTTCACTCCTCTTTTCCTATTCAAAGATCTCTTTGTTTGTCAGGGTGTTCTTCTCATGCATCCCGGTTTTCTTCAGCTTGGCCTTATTGAAGCTGGCAATTTCCCCCACAGCTGGCTTGTCTACCATTTTCTTACAACTCAAGTCTTGTTCTAAGCTAGTGCTTCAGGTGCTCACACTCACATTCTACAGCAAGAGACCTACCCTGTGTCTCTTAATTAAAGTGTTAAAATCATTTATATTTTGGATTAATGTTGATGATTATGTGTTTATTCCTATGACTTTATTGGATGTTCTGGTTGGTTCACATACTATTTATCTTTTATTAACCATCACATCTGTTGCTGATTTTCTCAGTCTTTTTCTGAATTGGTAGCATTCATATCACCATCCACTTGTTTAAATTCTCTTTGATGTCACTAGTCATTTCCAAAACTAGACTACTAGATTATTTGTCCAACACTATGACAATTTGTGTATCCTAGGATTTAGTTAGTGAACAGCTATACACTTTTGTACATGTCATACTTCCCTCCTAGGTCATTTTTCCTGTATTTCTTTTTTTTTAATTAAGTTATTTATTTACTTTATATTCTGTCCACAGCTTCCCCTCCCTTCTCTCTACCCAGTCCCTCCTTCTCACCTCCTCTCATCGCACCCACCTACCCCTCCTTCCTTCCTCGCAGAAAAGGGAAGGCCTCCCATGGATTTCAACCAGCTTTAGCATATCAAGTTGCAGTAAGACCAGGGACATCTTCTATGAAGGCTTGACAGATGAGGCAACCCAGAAAGGGGAAAGGGATCCAGACAAACTGCTATAACAGCAGAAAACAAAAGTTGTTAGAGCAATGTCATTTAAATGAAATAATGTATACTACTATGCCAAGAATAATTGTAACAGTGAAAACGGGGGGAGGGAAGTAAGCTGTGAAGCCAATATTTAATTAAGAACAAAATAATCTTTCTGGTGACCTGTTCACTGTTCAGAATGATATCACTTCTTTCTTATGAAGATTTTTCTAACTCACAGAACCACATGCTGGCAGCTTCTAAGCAACATTTCACTATGGAAATGGATTTCACTTTACTTACTGCCACTAAGGATCAAGACAACAGTTTCATGCCTGCTTGTAAAATATAGCATTGAGCTATATCCATACCTGTGGTTGCTATTTTCATATTAGAAAGTAATTATTAAATCCTAATGGCATACAAGTTAAGTGTTCCATACATTATAATTGAGGGTTTACTTAATTCTTCTTAGAAAATATCACTTAATATTTAATAGAAAAATCTCTATTTTTATAGATGACTAAGCCAAGGCAGCATTGAGACTGGTCATGATCATGGCACACAACAGCCTACACTTTGAGCTGAGTTCCATGCTTATAACCAGAAAACCATGCACTAAGTGCTCATTTTCCTGAAAAAAGTCCTCATGTGTGGGTTTGAGTAGACCATCAATCTGACAGTGTGCAATGTTACCTTGTCTATCTCACATAGAAGCTAGACAACAATGGCTGCGTAACACAAAAAGTTAACATCACGGGTCTCCAATTATACAGAACAAACAAAATAACTTGCAGATTGCAGCTCTTTCATGTGACGGCAACTGTTATAGAAGAAGGGACAGGTATGTGAGTAACCAAAGAACATAGAAGATGAAACTGTGAAAACTGACACCTTCTCACATTGAGATGGTGGCTCAAAGGATGCAGAAAGCAAGCAACTCTATAACCGGCTTGGGCTTTCAGTGTTGTCACTAATTTCTTCTACAGGATTGGAGTACAGTGGATCCAGAACAACTGAAATTGAAAGGACCACAAGCAAGGTCATATTTCTGAAAGCAGATTCACACTTTAGACACGGGATTCCATTCTCTGTGAAAGTACGGTGCTTTTTGGTTCATAAATGGTCAAACTGTAAGGTGGTATCTCAACAGAGACCACTGTGCTCAATGTTAAATGTGTCTGACATCATTGGTTGCAACACAAAAAATGGAGCTTAGAGGTGGAGTTTGTACATCACATGCAATTCCCAGAACTAAACTGAAGACTTAGAAAGGTTATCAAGAGGCTCCAAATATAAAACATGTATAGCAAAGATTTACTGATAACTACTGTGCCTTAAACCCCAAAGTATCATTGTTTTTAAATGGTGAATTAAAATGTGCTACACATCCATAACAAATCCATGCTCTCCATTAGCCTCTGCACCTTCACAAGTTGTTCTTCTGATTTTGTCAGAGCATCTACTTCCTGTAGTTTACCCAATGGATTTGTTGATGGTTTCTTATGAATAATAGGAAAGTAGAAAGCATCTATAAAGCATCTGTTATGAAGTTAAGAATATGATATGGGGAGAGCAACAATACCACCCAACCAGAGCTCCCAAGGTCTAAACTGCCAGCCTGGGAACACACATGGAGGGATCCACTGCTCCAGCACTATATGTAGCGGAAGATGGCCTTGTCGGGCATTGGTATAAGAGGAAGCCCTTGAACCAGTGAAGGCTGGATGCCCTAGTGTGGGGGAATATAAGGGAGGGGAGGTAGGAATGGGTGAGTGGGGTTCCAACCCCATAGAAGCAGGAGGAGGGGTGATGGGATAGGGGGTTTCTAGAGGAGAATGGGGAAAGGGGATAACATCTGAAATGTAAATTTAAAAAATATCCAATGAAAAAGAATATTATACCTTCAGTTCCTATACTTTCACAGCACAGCTAGTTGGTGCATCTTTTGAATCTTTATATAATGCTGAAACAGGGTTTTCTCTTACATTCTGTGTCATATTTCCATGTCTACACTGTACTTTTCTTGTTCAATTTAGGTCCGCCTAGTGGATATCAAAGGAGCTCCTATCTCAAATGAGCAAGTATTCATCAAAGCACAAGAAATTAGCTATACCAGTGCTACTACCACTGATCAGCATGGCCTGGCAAAGTTCTCCATAGACACCAGCAGCATCTCAGATCATTCCCTCAATATCAAAGTAAGTCAGAAATGAGGAGGGCATAAGACTCAAAGTGAGGCTTTGCAACAGTGTGAACTCAATAATGGATAACTTAATGAAAAGAATATTCCATGCCAAACTCTCTTACTTTAAGACAAAACACAAAAAGTTTCTGATCATTAGTTGAAGTACGATCATATGTTGTGAACACATTTTTAGCACAATAGTTTTTTTCATGGTCTCTTTTACTTTATTTATGTTTTAAATATCTCAAGTTAGGACTTTCAAGTAAAAAGTGATTAAAATTCCATTTTTGTCTATTTAGTCAAGGCTAGGTGTTGTGTATCCTCAAATTCATTACCTCTGTGCCATACCAACATCCTCATGCTTTGTCTCTGAACTGGGTTGCAGGTGCCTTGAAAGTTGTGGCCATGATTTTTTAGTTTATCTTTCAAACACATTAAGTATAATAACAATAAGTATGAATATAGTTTAAAAACAATTAAAAACAGTCACTACACTCCAAGCTCCAATAAATAGAAAATGGAAAATACACTGTAAATTAAATTGTTAAATTTTAAAATAAAGATAAACTTTATTACTAACGTAGCAGAAAAGGAAGTCTGAGAAAAAGAAAAAGAATTTGTATGGTCTACAAGGAATAAAATTCTAAAATAAATAATCAGATATCTATCAAATAAATAATGTACCTTCTGCTGTACCTCTTATTGTTAACAGAACTAGAACAGGGCAAATACAAAATTGATGAAAGGAAGGAAATAATAAATATGACTGAGAGTAATCATGGGGACCAAAAGGAACAGTAAAAAGGTCCAGTGGAACCAACGATGATTCTGAAGTCACAAAAATAAGTGAAATTGATTAGCCCTCATCAAAACCCAAAGAAAGTTAAAACCCAAATTAACAAATTAGAGATAACTATTAGAGCACATACTATGAAATCCATGGGGTTCTTACAGAATAATGTGAAAACTTTCATTTCAATAAATGTAAAAAAATCCAGAAGAAACAAATGAATTTCTCGATATTTATACTCTACCAAAAGTGAACCAGGAGAATATAAAAAACCTAACAGATCAGAAACATGAAATAGAATTGAAGAAATAATTAAAGGTACCCAGTACATTAAGAGCTGAGACTGGGAAAAACTCATTGCTTAATTGAACCAAACTTCAAAAATGAAATATTATTGTATAAACATTCAAAAGAAGAAATGCCTCCAAAGCATTCTATGAATCTAGAATAACCCTAGGACCAAAACTAGATGAGGATACAGTGACAAGAAATCTTCAGACTAATTTACCCAATGGGCATTAAAGGAAAGTCTGCATTGAAATTCCTCCATGTCAAATTCAACCACACATTAAGCAAATCACGTACCATGATCAAACTGATTTCATAACAAGATGACATAGATGGGTTCACATTTCTAAGCTGACAACTGTAAATGGCATAGAAGTAGAATCAAGACTTAAAATCACATTTTCATCTCAGTAGATCCAACAAATAGCCTATTTTTAAAACATCAGTGACAAATAGTCAAAAACACATGTGAAGATGCACAGGGCAGGTGACTCTCAATAAAAAAATGCATGCTAACACTATGCTGAAAGTTCATCTCACCCATCAAAATGGCTATCAACAGGAAAGCAAATGTTGGCAAGGTATTGGGAATAAATGAACCTATAAGCACAGCTGGTAAAAAGATAAATTAGTATGACCATTGAGCTCAGAGCTTCTACAAAATTCCAAAGGGAAGCCAGTATACAGTACAGGTATACCACACCCATGTACATGCCCATATGAAAGAAAGCTAATATATATTAGGGACATCTACATCCCATGGCAATCTCAGCAGTTCTCAACACTTGGGCTACGGAGTCAACTTTAATGCCTATTGGAGGATGAGTGTTTAGAGAGAATCTCTTGGACAATGTATGGAAGCATCACATGTCAATAAAATGCTGTTGGCCTATTAGCTTAGAAAGGAAACAGAGAGGCTAGAGTTTTGGTACAGGGAGAATTTCTGGGATACAGTCAGATGTGGGAGATTCACCCCAAACTGAGTATGGGGAACCACAGAAAAGAATAAACAGGATAATTGAATTAGGAGCTAACAGGAGAAGCCAAAGTTTTTGGACTAAACAATTACTAATAATAATTCAGTCTCAGAGTCATTATTTCGTGAACTTGGGCACAGGTGGAGAAGCCCACCATTATGTGAGTGGATAGAACAGAGAATATTAGAAGTATGTGCACATTGGACTTTTTACACAGATATTTATGATAGAGTCATCTTGTCTATAGAGAAGTGAATGGATTTAGAAATTGTCAACTTAAGAAAAAAGTATTAGTCTAGGAGAAATTATCCCCCATCTGTCCCCATACGTGGAATCTAGAGAAAGGACAGGAATGAAGGCAGAGAGGGTCTATTAAGGAGGAAGGGAACCAGTGGGAAGCATAGGATTGGGTACTAGGATGGATGAGTACTCTCAGAGTACATTACATTAATATATGAAAATGTTTCTGTCAACCCATTATTTTGCACATTCATAAGGCACTAAAATTTATATATGCAAAATTTTTTCATTATATTATTAGGTGCACAATAAATATTTTCCTATTCTCATAAAAATAGAAAACTTCCCTTTTCTCTCTTCCCTGGTATAAATATTTGCTTCCATTCTGAAAATTCAGGGTATAGACAATAATACATTTAATAAAATTCCACTCCATTTTTAATACGATGTACAAAATATTAAATCTTTAAATGAGATGGGAAAACATACTGATTTATCAGAGAAGAGAGATTCTGCCTGCTGGGCAATCTACAGCACAGTACTTTGTTGTTTCTCCAGGTCTACCACAAGGAGGAAAATTCCCATTCCTTTTGCATGGAAGAAAGACACGCAGAGGCACACCATGTGGCCTATGCTGTTCACTCCCTAAGCAAGAGCTACATCTACCTTGAGACAGAGACCAGCAGCATCTTGCCCTGCAACCAGATTCACACAGTTCAGGCACATTTTATTCTGAAGGGGAAGAACTTGGGAGTGCTGAGAGAGCTCCTTTTCCATTACCTGGTAAGTTCTGGCTCCATATTGGAAAAACAAAAACAAAACAAAACAAAACAAAACAGACCTCCTCTCCTGACCATGTCTCTCCTGACACGTTGGGTTCTAGGCTGGGGATTTCTGCCTGGAATACAATAGATTCTTCTATGTCTTCTTGCACACTTAAAAGAAAGCCTTGTAAAATATAAATGTAAGCTTGGAAAATACTTTCCATTTTAGGTCATGGCCCAGGGCAGCATCATCCAGACTGGAAACCACACTTATCTCATGGAACCAGGAGAATGTAAGTGTCTCCCACACAGTAACATTTCTCCAACTGAGAGTCCACATACTCACCAATGGAATCTTACTAACAAACAGTGCCATCGTACTTGTGTGTCTCCATAGACACTCTCCACAGTAGGAACTCATGGCTCTGCTGTCCAGTGTATGCTGTCACTCATGAAATTTTTTTCATTATTTGAAAGTTACATATATTTATACAATGTATTTTAATCATACCATCTCCAAACTAGAACCCACCCCCGACT
Source organism: Grammomys surdaster (assembly GCF_004785775.1). Taxonomy (NCBI): domain Eukaryota; kingdom Metazoa; phylum Chordata; class Mammalia; order Rodentia; family Muridae; genus Grammomys; species Grammomys surdaster. The sequence goes on from NW_021621449.1 coordinate 2,424,308, forward strand.
CCTCCCTGCCTATTTCACCAGGCTCCTTCCCTACTTTATGTCTTTTTTTTTAACCTATTGAGTTCAGTTAGTGCTGCCCATATATGATAAGGTATTGGACCAGCCCCTGAAACATGGACAGTCTACCAAGGGTTACATCACTAGTGAGATCTGACTCTTCCTCCCCTCCACACCCATCAACTGTCAATAGCTCCTCAGCTAAGAGTGGGTCTTCACAAACCCCTCCCCTTCCATACTGGAATATTTACTGGCTTGTTGTGGTAAGCTCTTGAGCAGGGACCCATAGCTGCTGTGACTTTGTGAGTGATGCCATCCTGTCATCTCCTGGTGATACTTGCTCAGTTCTAACAAAATGTGACTCATCTGTCACTCCCTTAATCGGGCCTCTTGCACCCGATCCTATTAAGTTCCCAAGTTACCACTGAATCCTGGTAATCTCGATGCTCTGACCTTGCCATCCTTTCCTTCCCAAAGAGCACCTACCACATGCAAACATGGGTTCTATGCTTTACCTTTTATTATTCATTTCTTTTGATGACCAAATCAACTACATGGAGCATAATTCAAACCGTATACTATTTACAGGAGTCTCATTCAAGTTAGTGCAGCAAAACTACTATTTATATTGAATTAAAATATTATTAAGACTTATTAGGAACAATTGTGCTATTACTCTAATAGCTTAAAAATAATCATTGACACTGGCTAATAGCATGTTTTAGGTGTAAACTTGCTTGCTCCATACAGTCACAGATATCTTTCAAGTAATTTCTAGAAGTGGTAGATACTCAGTGAATGCTCAACAAATTTACTGAAAAGTGGTTTCCCTGTTATTGACCAATTATAAAAACTATTTAGCTATTTAATAAAATATGCAATTATTTCTTTAACAAACACTAAGTAGGAATCATAGCACCCATCTTGAGAAACCATATGCGAGACTGCAAAGATGCATAAATTTCTCTCAAGAGATGTAAATACTGTGAACATTGCATTGAGAAAAAGTTTAATACCAAAAATATGCTTATTATTGCCAAATGTGGCTTGGTCCTCTGAGATGATTGTTAATTTTCAGCTTCCCGAGTACCAGGCTTTCCTCTCCATTAGTCTTCCTTTTACCTGAATAATAAGTGAGACATCAGCCAAGGTTGTCTCTTCCCTTTTTATAACAGGAATATCTAGCATGCTGTTTGGGATGCTAAGGAATAAAAGAGATAAGAGGTTAGCATATGTCTAGCTGTAAATAACCAAGATAACTTTTGACAGTGAACATCTTGGTGGAAGACATCTTTGTGATATCCTCCTGAGATCATTAGCATGCAAACAACCAGCTGCAGGACAGGAAGACTGTCTTACACATACAGACAGTCCTCCAAATCCCTGTGCTCAGATATTTGGTTTTCCTGACAGTAGTCTGACCCATAACCGTCTCTTCCCATTCCCTCCAACTCCAGTAAAAGGCAGCTTTGCCTTGGAGATCCCTGTGGAGTTCAGCATGGTCCCCGTGGCTAAAATGCTCATCTACACCATCCTGCCTGATGGAGAAGTGATTGCAGATTCTGAAACATTTGAAGTTGAAAAGTGTCTTCGCAACAAAGTGAGGGATTTGTTACCTAAAATTTCTATTTAAAAGGGCGGGGAAGTCTTAAGGACACAGATTTCAGATGAATATGCTAAACCCAGTCACTGGTGTGTGCCTCAGTGGCAAAGATGTGGACATTACCAGAGTGCCAGATTTCAATTCACAAACCCCACACATGGTTGGAGGTTTAAGAGAGAGGAAGCAAGGAAGTGGAGAGCCAGAGAGGAGAACCGAATCCTTAATTACTAATTTAAAGTTGCATAAATTACATCTTTATTGTATTTATCTGCGTGTGCACATGTGCATCTGAATGTACACACGTGGAGGAAAGAGAACAAGTTTTAGAAGTCTGTGTTCTCCTTCCTCATGAGTCTGAGTGGTCAAGCTCAGCTCAACAGGCTTCTCAGCAGGCACCTTTGCCCACTGAGCTATCTCAAAGACCCTTAATGTTACAGTCTTACATGAGACCAGTCACAGGATCCAGGCCTATCAATTGTTAGTATATTTATTTTCTCTCAAGATTTTTCTTATGATTTTTCTATATGTGTGATAAGAATATAAGCCCCTTAAATTTTATGATACAGCATATTGAATGTGTGCTATTTCATAGTTCTTCAGTACCTGTTAACATTAGGCAGTTGGAACTATGTCTGCTGGTGAGCATCTATGCTTTCCTTACCCTAGAGTAGTCAACCACACCTCTGATATGCTTTCATCAGCCCCTTTCAGTACAACCCAGTGTATGGCAGTTTGCTTCACTGGCCAAAATTAAGTAGGAAGCATTATGAGATGAAGGTGAATGCAGATCACCTGGTAGCCAGAGAGGGAGATGTAGACATATTTCCAATTAGAATACTGATTTTTCCACCCCAGGTATGAGATTCATCATGAAAAAGTCCTTTAAAATGAAAAACTTTGTTGGTTGGTTGTGGTATGAGCCTTTAATCCCAGCTCTCTTAGGGAGGAAGATCTCTGAGTTTGAGGCCAGCATGGTCTATAGAGTGAGTTCCAGGACAGCCAGGGCTACACAAAGATACATTGTCTCAAAAAAACCTCATCAGAGAGAGAAGGTGGTGAGGAGGGAGGGAAAGACAGAAAGAGGGAGACAGAGACAGAGAGGGAGAGAGAGGGGTTTGGGAGATAGAGGGAGAGGGAAAAAAGAGAAGATGGGGAGAGAAGCGAGAGGTTAACTTCAGGGCTGCAGAGATGGCTCAACAGGTATTAGCACTTCCTGCACTGAATTCTGATTCCAGCACACATATAAAAACCAGGCAGACCACAGGGTCCTATAACCCTGAAGGCTAGAGGCAAGAGAATTTCTAGAACTTGCCTGCTGCCAGTTTAGCTCCAGGATTATGAGGGACATTCTCAAAAGAATAAGGGAGAGAGTGGGAAAAGGGCACCCACACCCTCCTTTCCCCTATGTTGGGTGCATGAGTACATACATCTGACATGTGCATTACATCACAGTCACATATATGTGCACACACACCAAAGATGAGCTATTTGCAAGAATTTCAAGGAGTCAAAATTTGTCTTTGTTTCTTTGGAGTTTGACTGACACATTTCCTGTTTTCCTAAATCAATTCCATGGGAGAAAAGGAAGCAATGAATCTCAGTTGTGCTTCTGACAATATTCATAATCTGGAAAAACAGATATGCATACAGAGTTCCAGGGTGACTCTGCCCTGCAAAAGCAGGACCCCACCCTCCTAAGTTTGATTTTCCTTCTCCCAGGTGGACCTGAGCTTCAGCTCATCTCAAAGTCTTCCTGGCTCACAAACCCATCTGAGGGTCACAGCTTCTCCTCAGTCCCTCTGTGGTCTGAGAGCTGTGGACCAAAGCATGCTGCTCCTGAAACCCGAGGCTGAGCTCTCCCCTTCCTCGGTGAGTCCTCTTCAGCCTCTGTCTAAAACAGGTCAGCAGAGACCAGAAGTGACCCCGGTTCTGATGAAACAGTGATTGTTCAGCCACTCGGGCTCTTGAGTGTAAAAATACTGCATTTAACGCTGACAGCATCATTAAGGAAGCTCTTCATTATAAAATCCTGAAGAACAGATCAGAAAACTTTAGCTAATAAACTGAAGACAAAGAAGGAAATAAGGCGCTCTGTGAGCTGCAAACCCTCTGTGTCTTACTGCAGCTGTCCTGCCCCAGGAGTGGCTTGTACCTTCAGATGCTCATGATGGAGCGTTTCAGAGTCACACTGTATGTGGGAGGCAAAGGAAACTGTTTCTACAAAGAGAATCTTGCACATCTCAAGGGTTCCCCAAATAAGAAAAAATGGATATTAAAATTTTGAAATTTTAGAATGCAAGTTTCTCAACTTGGTTTCAAAATTCTCAGAAGCACAAATGAAACCATACACTATTTACAGGAGTCTTGCCCAAGATAATAACAGTAAAATTCTTCTTTATATTGAACTAAAAACAAGGCTTATTAGGAATAATTACATGATCACTCTAATAGTGTAAAAATTATTACTGACACTGGCTAATAGCATGTTTTAGAATGTACAGTTGATCTGTAAATTTAACAGCAGGTGGAGTTCCCTGTCTCCCCCATCATGCCCTCTCCATGCACTGGCTGTCTGTACTTCTGATAAGGACAGCTATTCTTGAACATTCAGCTATTTGATCACATTTGTAGTGATGATGATGATGGTGAGGAGGAGGAGGAGGAGGAGGAGGAGGAGGAGGAGGAATAGTAATAGTATCTTCGAAGAAGCCAACAAGTCAGTCAACTTCGGAACCACAATGTCAGCCAAAACTAACTCAGGAAGTGGTCCCTACATTCCCCCCTCATCTCCCATCTCTTACAGATATTCGATCTGCCAGGTATGCAGCACAAGAAATTCATTCCAAGTTCCCGAATGTCTGAAAAAGATGATTGTGTGTGGTACAGAACATGGGAAACTAATGAGCACCCAGACTCATTCCGACACAGAGAAGAGATGGATGTCTACAGATTTGTGGAGGTAAGCCCTATTATCTATCGGCATCCTGCTCTGTGAATTATTTAGGTTTAATGAGATGCTACATTAGTAAAGAATTTCAGGCTTAGACCAAGGATATGAGTCACTGGCAGACCACCCACCTTACATGTAAATCTACATCTTGGAAAGTGGCCAGTCTAGACTATTTGTCTCCCTCTATTGCAGAAACTGGCACAGAGTGGGAGACAACTGCTTAGTAGCAGTAGTAGTAGTAGTAGTCGTTGTTGTTGTTGTTGTAGTCGTATTAACAGTTTTTCAGACAGGCTCTCATTATGTAGCTCTGGTTGTCCTGGCTCTCACTCTGTAGACCAGGCTGGCCTCAAACGCACAGAGATCTGTCTGCCTCTGCCTCTCAAGTGCTGGGATTAAAGGTGTGTGTGTCACCATGCATGGCTGTGAGGGACTTCTAAATGTAGCAGCCTTGCATCAGAAAGAAGGCCTGCACATATGCCTCATTATGAATTCTGTGTTCCTCACTATACTCCCTCATGAGTATGAGACACACAATTTGAGTAGGAAATCTACTTCAACATGGAAAACTACATGTGAAGTATTTACTGAGATTTTTATACCTCCTTTTTTTTTAGAATTTTGAGGTATTTCACTTGATTACTAATTTTCTTTCTAGGACGTGGGTTTAACTGCATTCACCAACTTGAAGATCAAATATCCTACATATTGTTTTGAATATGGCATGGTTCCAGTGGCAGGTAAAAATAACAAATCAGTATTTTCAGAACAAAATAAATGTGATTTATTTATTGAAGCTGGGAAAAAAAGCTGTAGTACATGTTTAGCATCCAAGTAAGAGAAATAGAATCCAACCTAACCAGAGCTAAATGTGCTCAGATGTATGCTGATACTACAAGGAAGTTAAAGGCTGGAGGTCCTCCCTTCAATGTTAAAATAAGACAAAATACAATAGTTATTGTGATACAGGATCATTGTGTGAAGTAGGAAGAACTTCTGTAGATGTGTCATGAGAAGTGAAGAGAGGTCCCTAAGCATTACAGAGGAAAGAGACAGAAAATCCAGCCATTGTAAATAAAGGTGAGGACAGGAAGAAAAAAATGCACTTAAGTCAAAGGATACATGCACACTCATAGATTAACCAATGGACCATTTAATCTTTCCCTGTTCCTCTCATCTGAGTCCCTTTCAGAATGACTGCACTATTTGCATCCCCACCAAGAGTGAATGAGGGCTCCCTTTCCCTGTATCTTCTCCAGAACTTGTTGTCTGTAGTTTTATTGACCTTAGCCATCCTGATTGGGATAAGATGAAAACTGAGTTGCTTTAATTTATATTTCCCTAATTGCCTGCATAACAAACACTGTTAGAAGATATGTCTTAATCTTTTAAAGTTTCTTTTTAAACCGCCTTTCAGATCCACAGCCCTGAAAGTTTTAAGTTGGGCTGTTTGCTTTCTTGACTCTTTGGTTTTTGAGTTCTTTATATAGGTAGAGTATCTATCCTCTATCAGATGTACAGCTAGAAAGATTTTCTCTCACTCTCTGGGCTTCCACTTCACTCAATTGATTGTTCCCTAGTTGTGCAAAAAGCATTTCAGTTTTGTGAAGTTCCCATTTGTCAAGTACTTACCTTGATTTCTAAGTGAATGGGTGTCATTCAGAGTCCTTGCCCACACATGCATTTTGAAGGCTTGTACCTATAGTTCTTCCCTTAGCAGTTGCCTGTTTCATGTTGAGGTTCTTGAAGCATTTGTAGTTGATTTTTGTGCAGGGTCATAGATATAGGTCTACCTTCATTCCTCTAGGTGTGAGCATCCAGTTTTCCCAGCATCATTTGTTGAAGATGCTGTGTTTCCTCTGTTCTATGTCTTGGCATGTATGATAACTACCAGATGCCTGTAATTACTTGAGTGTGTTTGGGTCTTGTATTTTGTTCAATTGATCGACATGTCTATTTTTGTGACTTTACCATGCTGTTTTTATTACTATAACCTCTGTAATATAACTTGAAATCATGAAAACATATCTTTATTATTATTTGTATTCTAAATGCTAAAATTGATTTTCATATTTGTGTTAGCATAAGTGAAACATTATTCTGACTGGACTATATTAAATTTCCTCATACTAATTTGAAAGAAAATTAAAATTTTTCACAAGTTTCTAAAAGCAACAGGACCTGAGGCATTGAGACTACTCTAGACAATCGAATAATTGGGCAACTATCCCTGTAGCTGTTAATGTAATGGGTGAAGACTTAAAACACTAGAAAACACTTAGTTCTTGAAGGCAAATAGAAAGACTGAGGTCAGGTTGCAGGTTGTGGCTATAACAGAGAAGGACCTACAGAAATGAAGCCCTGTGTGTGTGTGTGTGCTTGAATTAAGAAATTGGGAGAAATTTTCTATGCTTAGAAGGCAGTTGGGAAATACTTAGGTGAAGCCCTAGCTAAGTCTGCATGTATATTTGTTCTTGAAAAAAAAAAAAAGAAGAGGACAGACACTTCATCACCACCTTTAAATCCTACATTTCTTGCCAGGACAAACGCAAGCCAATGCTATGATTCTTGGATAATAAACTTCCTATTTCTAACTGAAGAGTTTATACTTATACCTCTTTCAGTTTTTGTACAAATTGAAAACCTGTTAAAATACTGGGTTAAACCTATAGACTTTAAGAAAAAAAATATTGCAAGAATATCTCTGCTGAATAATACATTATTCAGCTTTTGTCTGGAGTGAATCTCACTGTAGCCACAAGACCTGTTACCTAGGATTATATTGTGGATCTTCATTGCTCCTAGGGGGCCCATTGTATCTGTAAGCATTCACTAACTCAGCAGTATCAGCATTCAGCATTATATCTGTAAGCATTCAGTATAAGAAGAAAATATGTATGATGATTTCTTCCAAATTCAACTACTCTAGGTGAGATTTCTCCTTTGGCAAAGATGTTATCTAGTCTCCTCCAAAATGAGTGATTCAATGCATTGTTTCCAGTGTAACATTAAGAGTGTTTAAAAGTCAGGAAGAAACTGAAAGTTAAGCTGCATTTACATTGCACCATCACATCCCATTGTATTCAAGTACTATGCTAATTTCTTCCTTTGTAACTTCATAGTCCCTGATTTGGAATCTGGTGTAGCACTACTTCACAGTGAAATGTCTGCAAATTTCCACACGGTAGCAAATAGAAATCCACCACCTAAAAAGCAACCACGGAAAGATCCACCACCTAAAGATCCACTTACTGAGACCATTCGGAAATATTTTCCAGAAACCTGGGTCTGGGATATAGTCACAGTAAAGTAAGTGATTTCCATCTGTATGATTTGGGTGGGGTAAAAAAATTTTTTTCATTTTCCTGGATTTCTCTAATTTTTATCATAAACAAAGGAAACTGGACATATAGAAAAGCATACCATATCAACACATCAATTATAAAACACACCTACTACCATCGCCCCCAGAAAATGTCCATAAAAACTATCACAAACCTTTGTGATAGTTAAAACTATTCAAGATCACCATAATGACAAATAGATGTGGCAGTCTTACATGGGGCAGACTATGGGATGGCTATATGGAGTAGGCTATGTATGTCATAAAACTGTTGTATGATATTTTGAAGATGGGGATTAAGAGAAAACTTCAAATCTATGTTCAGATTTCCACTAACCTATGAAATTTGAGATGTTTTGGGGCTATGACTTAAGTTGGTAAAACAAGATTAGAGAAAGGCATTTTCTTTTGCCATCTGGAGTCCCATTTACTCTGTTCCCTTCCTATCATTCCTTTCAAGGACTCAAAGGGATGGTGTCTTGTCACACACAGAGTTACCATTTCAGAGATAACAAATTCATTAGCTCACTTTCTGTGCTTTACACTCACTCTCCCAGCTCCTCTGGAATGGCTGAAGTGGAAATGACAGTCCCTGACACCATCACTGAATGGAAGGCCGGAGCCTTCTGCCTGTCCAGTGATACTGGCCTTGGCCTCTCCTCAGTGGCAACTCTCCAAGCCTTCCAGCCCTTCTTTGTGGAGCTCACAATGCCCTACTCTGTGATCCGTGGAGAAACCTTCATGCTCAAAGCCACTGTGATGAACTACCTCCCTACAAGCATGCGGGTGAACACCTTTCTGAATTAATCATGACCAGAGGGGAAGAGGAAAATTAGTGTGTGTAAATTATAACTAAGACTTAAAGGAAAAGAAGAAAGAAAGTGGGGAAGAGATTGTATTGGATTACTCAGCAAGTGTTTTTTTTCCTTTTTTAAAAAAAAATTTTATTTGATATTTTATTTATTTACAAGACAGATATCATCCCCTTTCCCCATTTCCCATCCCTAGAACCTCCATCCCATTTCCCCTCCTCCTTTATGCTTTTATACCATTTTAATTACATGCATGTATTAAAGTCAGTTCTAGGTTGAGGGTCTAGCAATACAATAGAAGCAAATAGTCAAGGAATACGCAAGACAATAAACACAAATAGTCAAAGAAAAAGCAAGTCAGCAAGTGGTTTTAAATGCTTAAAAATTCCCAGATTCTAGTTACCTATATAGAACAAAGAGTTGTTTAACAATATGGATGCAACATAAAATAATGTGATGTTTACTATTTAAACAGCACAAACTGTACTGACAGAAATAGGATATTCCATTGTAGTCTCTGTATACAATCAAAGGACATGGTCCACATAGATATAGGGGGTTGTTGTCAGGATAAAATGACATATTGTTTTACAATGGATTTTGCTTTCGTTAGAAGTAGGTGTACACTTCAAAATAGTAGTTAAAAATCTAGTACAGTAAATGTACTTCTGCCATCAAAATAAAACAAATATAAGTAGTCACATATGTAATTATCTCCTTAATGGTTTATGTAGATAATACATAGACAATAGCTAAATAAAGTTTAAGACATATATGTGTGGATGAAATCTATGCAAGCCTTCTGTGTCAACTTACATGACATTTTAGACATGTTTTCCAAACACATCTTCTCCTGTTCTTGTTGTAACACAAATTCCCTTCACACACTTTTATCTACCTACTCCCATGTATAACACCTTGTCCTTTCACAGTGACATCTTTTTTTTTCTTTCTTTTTCCCTGTGGGGTCACAGATGGGTGTGCAACTAGAAGCCTCTCCTGATTTCACAGCTGTCCCAGAAGGAAAAGACCAAAATTCTTACTGCCTTGGTGCCAATGGGAGGCACACCTCATCCTGGTTGGTAACTCCCAAAACTTTAGGTGAGTGAAAATTTTGTAAGGAGGCTCTACCCAGAAAAGGTGAGTGTAGGAAGTTTCTTCAGTTACTTTATTCTTACTGGGTCCCCAAGAGGAAGCTCACAGTCATTGCTGCTGGTGGTGTGTGCTTACCACTTTCTTAAATAAAACACAGGCTCTTGAACCACTCCTAGAACTGAGGATACCCTGCAGATCTTGGGGCTTGGTGGATGCCAGGTTCCTGGCAGATCTGAGCTCAGCTCTCTGGACCATTTGTTTCAGGGAATGTGAATTTCTCGGTGTCTGCAGAAGCACAACAGTCCCCAGAGCTCTGTGGTTCTGAGGTGGCCACAGTTCCTGAAACTGGGAGAAAGGACACAGTAGTCAAAGTCCTGATAGTTGAGGTGAGTAACACTCCTCAGTTGGCAGTGTGCTGAGTCCAGAAAATGGAGCAATGTTGACTATATTTAGATGAAAAATAAAAGAGAATAACACACAACTTTGAGATAGATCATACCTGGAAAGACCATGCTTTAAACTCATTATGTGTATTGTTTTCTTTTCCCTTCCTAGTCTTTAAACTGAAGCTTTGGGGACAGGAAAAATAATCTAAGACAGTTTATCTTCTCAAAGCTATACCATTGGTTTCTTTTTTTACCTGGCATGACCAAATTCTCACATGCTGAAGCCATTACAGCCCACCGACTCACAAGTAAACCTGTGTCTCAAAAAAGAAAACAAAGCAAAAACTACCTCCAAAAGTTCTGTGTTTGCACACTCACTGTTTGATTTCTCATGACTGAATTTTTTATCTTTTTATCCAAGCCTGAAGGAATCAAGAAAGAGCATACCTTCAGCTCACTGCTCTGCGCATCAGGTGAGAACCTGTCAAAACAAAATGAGATACTGACTTAAGTCACTTAATAAGAGATCTTGCAGTACTCCGATAAGAAAATCATAATACTGTATACCTTATAATCCTAAAACACTAAGAAAACTGAGTCTATTAAATTAAGATTATTGGGTACCCAACCTCACAAAACCCAGAGGAAGAGGGCCACCCAGGAGCTCTAACCTGGGCAGTATCTCAGGTAAAAATGAATCACCCATGATGTCTACTGTTAGAAGTTCTAATCCAGATGCTGGCCTCTGACCTAATACCACTCAGACCTTCGATGGGTTATTGACAGGAATATCAAACAGCTAGAGATTGACATGACCAATCTGAAGAAATCCCTTGTTTCGCTGTCTGAAAAGACCTCCAAAAATTTCAAAGGACTTTATTGGACTTGATTTACTCTTCTACAATAGAAAAGACTGTGTACAGCTCTTGACTGTGTATGGCCCTTAAAGAAGAATGTTGCCTTTACATAGACAAGACAGGGATGGTTAAAGAGAGCATGAAAAAGGTCAGAGAAGGCCCTGAGAAAAAGACAGAGACAAAAAGAGAAAGATGAGAGCTGGTACAAGCATTGGCTTTCAATCTCTCCATGGTTGTCAACCCTACTTCTTCCCATCTTAGGACCATTAATTGGGTTGGTTTTGCTTATTTATTTTTGGTCTCTGGGCCTTAAATAGACTGACCAACTTTGTGAAACAACAGATAAATAATTTGGTAGCAAAACCTATTCAGATACATTATCATAAGTTAGCTATGGAGGACCACGAGACTCAAGATGAGGTTGTTAACTCTATCCAGGGTGTTCCCAAAACCCATCTCCACCCAAACTAAAAGAGGGGACTTCCGCCCCTAGACCAAGCAGAGAGGGGCCATCCAGAACCCCCTCTGACTGGCGATTTGGCTTCTTGCTTAGGCTGCAAGGCTAAGCACTGCAAGGGAATATAAATAAAAGTTTAAAATATCTCTATGGGTTCCCTGAGGGACAAGCCTGACTGCACAGGGGTTGATGTCAAAAGTATCCCCTCTCCAGGAAAAAGACATGGGGATGGGTGTGGCCCTCATGCCTCACTGGACAACAACAGGGGGACCGGAGCCATTACAAAGTCCCCTTCAATTACTGGAGGCCAGGCCTCTATCCCCGCCTTTGCAAGATTAGAATCACCACAGCCTTTCTATACTTAGAGAAGGGAGGAGATGTCAGGGGCAGCCCTGCTTATACACTGAAGGCCTAAAATCAGCCATAGGCCTAAAATCAGCAATAACCCTATCATACATGTATACTAACACCTAGTCTTGGGTCTCTTTGGAAAAACATTGAAACAGAGGGCTATAAACTAGTATAAACTGGCAGCTTTTGTGGAAATTTACCAGCCTGAGTAGTCATAGTCCTTGTAAATAGGTAGCCTTTGTGGATAATATTAACTTAGATAAGGACAAATGAATCATAGACAGAGTCATAGTGACCTGTCCCCTGAACCTTCACCCAGCTGATATCATGTTCTGATAGATATATGTACTCCCCCTGAACACTCATGCTCCAGTGTCATCCCCTTCCCTATGTTCTGCCTTTTTGTGTTTATAACCCCTGTGTGAATAAGTAAAAATTATGATTTGATTTAAAAAATAAAAAAAAAATTTTAAAGAAAATAAAAGGATAAAAAAAAAAGTTTTGGAAGTGATTATCCAGTTTAACTTGATGTCACTCCATAACTACCAAGTTAGTGCCTCTTTGTGAACCACTGATTACCAATTCTGTAAAGCTATTTGAAAATGAAGATTACATATCCTATCATACTGAAGTTCATGATTATAAATGTCTCTCTTGTTTTTCCCGTCGAAACAAGTACAATACGTTGGTACCATCAAAAAAAAATTAAGATTATCGTTTACCTGATGGAGCTCTCAAGAGTATTGTTCACTGAGGGCTTCACGGTTCACTGTACCCTCTTTTGGTTTTAGAACCCTCTTTTGATTTCAGAAGCCGCTTCATCCATCTCTGTACTTAGAAAGTTATAGAAAAGGATAGACTGAGAAGAGGTCACAACTGAGATTTTCTCTAAAAAGAGAAGGTGGAGAGATAGAGACTGTCTTGGGAAGTACCATATCTGTTTCGTGTTAGATCATACATAGAAAACAAAGATTTATATGGCTGAAAAAGCTTCATACATGAGCCAGCTAAATCATGGTATGTACTTAGCATAACATTTTTCTCTAGTGCTTCTTTTTATGCCTTGCTTTTTTATTCCTGCTCCTCACCGGAAGCTAAATATTACAATGGAAATATAGCAACATATCACACAAGAGAAAGCTCACTGTCCTCTAGGACAGACAAGCATAAGGTCAAGAAATGTCCACTAACAATAATGAGCATTGCCGGCACCTCTGTTAGCAAGTGCTTGTAGTGTCTACTCAAAACATATTTATCAAAAGAATAAAGAAATTAGAATAATAACTTTAATTTAATGTAAAATCCATTATTATATGAAACTTAGCAAAAGAGACTAAATAAAGCAAATTTCTGTGTAAAGCAGGGAAAATAATGTAACAGTTCCTAATATGGTGGGTGGAAGAAAATCATCCTATAATACTAAAATTCTTTAAATGTTTTCCATGAAAGAAAAAGCAGGAAGGGGTGAGGCGTCACTGGAGATAATATTTTTAAAGCCAAATATAGGATAACAAAAGCCCTATTCTTGCCACTGGTCAGCTCTGCTTCCACTCATAGTTACTGATTACAATGTAATCTTCTACCTGCTATCCCTGCCATAGGAAAGCATCAATGACAGCTGCATGGAAGAGATCAGAGAGCCTCCCTAGCAACTCAGGGAGCCAGGAAGAACAAAAGCTTGCTCAGGGTTTCTCCATTCCCTTATTCAAACATATGGGATGTTTAGTCACACATTGCTTTGTTTTAGGGTTCCATCCTTGTGATAAAACATCATAACCAAAAGCAACTTGGAAAGTTGATCAGCTTACATGACCACAGTCCATCATGAAGTGAAGTCAAGGCAGGAATCTGGAAGCAGGAACTGAAGCAGAAGCTGTGGAGTGGTGCAGCTTCCTAGCTTGCTCTGCCCTTGCTCAGTTTGCTTTCTTATACACCACAGATGGTGTACACTGGGCCAGGACCTGCCACACCTATTACTAATAAAGAAAAGCTTCAAGACTGGCTTACAGCCCAGTGTTAGGGAGGCATTGTCTCAGCTGAGGTTCTCCATTGCCAGAAAACAATAACTTATGTCAAAGTACACACATAGAGACACACACACAGAGGGGGTGGGGGGACTTACCTAAATGAAAATCAGTCAGTAACACATTTTCATGTGTTTATTAAATAACTAGCACATTGATAGAAGTAGAGGAAAACAGATCCCAGAGCCTCACACACTCCATTTTGTACAGATGCTTTGCTTCAAAGCAATGGGTGATGAAAGGGAAGGTGATGGAGCTTGACAAGCCTGTCGTACCAGGAAATGTGGATGTGTGATACTTACCTCAATATTACTTCTCCAGAGAAGCAAGAACTCAGAGCTTAAGACACGGTTCTGAATCCACTGATCTCAGGGCACTTTAGATGTGCAGAGAACAGAGATGATCATCTACCTGTTTGTTTTGCTTATTAAGATGCCGAGGTATCAGAAAAATTGTCCCTGGTGCTCCCACCAATGGTAGTGAAAGATTCAGCCAGAGCCCATTTCTCTGTGATGGGTGAGTCAATTCATCCCCGGGAGACTTGGAACAGTAGTCACTACCACTGCCCTGTCCCCTCCATGATTCCAAATGTAGCTTCTGAATTACTTCACTTGATCTCTTTAACATCCTCAATACTCACTGACTTCCAGAACACATCATACATAAAATTTCTTCACACCAGTGGGAAGTGGTTTTATTAAAGAAGTTATTTTGTTTTTGAAGATAATGGCTATTCTGATGTCATGATTCTCACTTCCAGGTGATATCTTGAGTTCAGCCATAAAAAACACACAAAATCTTCTCCAGATGCCCTATGGCTGTGGGGAGCAGAACATGGTCCTTTTTGCTCCCAACATCTATGTACTGAAATATCTGAATGAAACCAATCAGCTGACTCTGAAGATCAAGTCCAAGACCCTTGGCTTTCTCAGAGCTGGTCAGTAAGGCTCAGAAATTCCACCTTGTTCTTGTAAATATTCTCTCTAGAAGTGTCTAGAAATGGGCTTAGCATTGGAGGAGAGCGCTGAGCAATGTTCTCAGTCAGTTCTATAAGCCAGGACACATGAGTGTCTCTCTGATGGCAGATCTGCTTCCTGCCATTCTGTGACGTATCAGTGTCTTCAGAACACACCCAAAGCCTTCTATTCCAGGTTATCAGACAGAGCTGAACTACAAACACAAGGATGGTTCCTACAGCGCCTTCGGGGATCAATATGACCAGAGTCAAGGAAACACTTGGTAAGAATGGTCCACTGTATGTCAGGCCTTGTACAACTCTTGTTCCTCACAGCAGCTATACATGCATCTTATTTCATGGAAGTCTAGCAGATGCCTGGACCTGAGAGGGACATGTCTGAGGTAACACAAGTCATAGATTGCAGGAGTAAGATCCCCTCGAGGCTCATCTGCTTTGACTCTGTACCATGTGCTTTACTGGCTTCAGTAAGCTGGCGTTTTCATTTCTCTCCAACATCATTCATCAGTAAACGCCTGGCTACACTTGGCTGAGCATCCAAAGATGCTGATAACTGAGACTTGAAAAGCTGATGCCATTCTTCATGTGACCTTGCATTGCATAAGAATGTATTATTGATGACTGTAGAGATGGCTCAGTGGTTAAGAGCACTGACTACTCTTCCAAAGGTCCTGAGTTCAACTCCCAGCAACCACACGGTGGCTCACAACCATCTGTAATGGGATCCGATGCCCTCTTCTGGTTTGTCTGAATTAAGCAACAGTGTGCTCACATAGGTAAAATAAATAAATAAATCTTTTTTAAAAAAAATTACTGCCTCACTTAAAAGCAAAAAACAGAACAGTACAAAAAGACTGTGTTATTGAGATAAAAACATGACGAAGAGGTGACAGAAAAAAAAAAAAGAGACTGGCATAAATGAGAGATAAACCAAGAAAAGGAATCTAATTTTTTGAAGCAGAAAACATATAGTTGGGGTTTTTAGGAAAGCAGATTATTTTTATCTATAAAAGGAAATCACAGGAAATTGGGAAAGCCTAGGATAAGCATGTAGGTGTGTCATTTAAACACCAGAGGGAGCAGGATAGAAGCAATGAGAAAGGAAAGCAGGAAGCACCTGAAACCACACTTAGTGAGTGCCCATGGACCAACAATGCCATGAGGGAGAGTCTTTTGTCCAAATGGACCAAGGAATGGAAGACTTCTTTGGAAGAGCCAGAGTCACTGTCCAGCTGTTCTTCTTGGAGACACTTAGACTGATTGCTCACGGGTGTGGACCCAGCCCCTGGAAACCCATGTGTGGAGAAGCTGACTCAGAACTCAAGCTTCATCTCCCATTCTCCCTCTCTCTCCCATCAGGCTCACAGCCTTTGTGCTCAAGTCTTTTGCCCAAGCTCGAGCCTTCATCTTCATTGATGAGTCACACATCACCCAAGCCTTCACCTGGCTCTCCCAGCAGCAGAAGGACAATGGCTGCTTCCGGAACTCTGGGTCACTCTTCAACAATGCCATGAGGGTGATTTTTCTCAACTGCTTATAAGCATGGTGACTTAATAAAACCTTAAAGTCAGGTCATACTGCTTACCATGGGGAGGAATAAGCCTCTAGGTTGGGAATGTACTTTTTCATAATGGGGGTATGAATGGGAACTTCCATTGAATACATGGATTGGCCATGAGCAGGGAAGGCAGTGTTGATGGATTGCTTGCTGTGTATTCTGATGATCTCACTCCTTGTTTGCAGGGGGGAGTAGATGATGAAATGACCCTCTCTGCCTACATAACCATAGCCCTCCTGGAAAGTTCACACCCAGACACGGTAGGTGCCACATTGCTTTTCCAGCATCCCAAATTGGTGGAAAGCCTGTGGCTTTCTATCCTCTCTAAACCAGAATGGCAGCTTTCTTGTTTTTTATAATGTTTTGCATTTGTCTGATTCCATTAATGAGCATCCACTTGCTGAATGAAATCCTGGATATGTTACAAAGATCAACCTGAAAACACAAGCTCTGATACTGTCCCTGTTAGTCTGTATCCTAAATAAAAGGTAGTTTATAAAAAGGAATGGCTCCCAAAATATAGATGAGATGGTAGACAGATAATCAATGACAGGAATAAGATAGGAAAGAAAGAAAGAAGGGAGGAAGGGAAAGAGGAAAAGTGAAGAATTGGGAACAGGAAGAAAAGGCAGGAGGGAAAAGCAAGGGATGGAGAGAAAGGGAGGGAAAAGCAGAGGGAGGGACAAGGGAAAGAGAGAGAAGGAGAAAGAATGGGGAGTAGGAAAGGAGGGAAGAGCATGGAGGGAGAAGATGGTAGGGGAAGAAATAGGAAGTAAGGTAGGGAAGGAGAAAAGGTTGAAGGGAGTGAGAGGGAAGAAGGGAAGGGGAGGGAAAAGGGAAGGAGGGGTGGAGAAAGTGTGGGGAGGGAGGAGAAAGGAAGGGAAAGAAAGGGGAGGGGAGGGCAGATTGATTTGAAAAGCATAAACACTTAGCCTCCATATTTGTCCTCAAACCTGCTAGGATCTTTTCCCATAGCTCAGTTTTCCTTGTTCTGCCAACAGCACCCCGTTGTCTCCAAAGCCCTGAGCTGCCTAGAATCATCCTGGAAGACCATAGAGCAAGGAGGAAATGGCAGCTTTGTGTACACCAAGGCATTGATGGCCTATGCTTTTGCCCTGGCGGGGAACCAGGATAAAAGAAATGAAATCCTGAAGTCACTTGATAAGGAAGCTATAAAAGAAGGTAGGAATGTGTGTTCTCATGTGTGTCTCCATCCAGCTCCAGTGAAGGAAAACAGGGGTGCATATGGAGTGTGGAAAGAGCATTCCATGTCAGTCAATCTCTATGGCACACTGAGGTTTCTCCTTGGGCTGCCCCATTAAGAAATGAGTCTTCCTCGTAAACAAAAGCCTTCTGTTTGGTATTTTCTGATAGTGTGACCAAAAATCATAAATATAATATCACAGTAGAAGGCACACAAGTCTAACTTGGTTACAAAGGTGAATGTAGTTAAAGCCCAGCTTTTCTCTGCTACCTATAAACCTACGAGGAGAAGCAAAGACTGTGAAGAACACAGAGAGGAAAGATGCATCAAGGTTTTGCTATTTCAATGGCAACTCTGACCCCACTGGGAAACTTTACTAAGTCATTTGGTTTGAAAGCTGAACAAGTGACCTGTGGTTGGTATGATGGAGTTAAGGAGTAGAAGAATCTGTTACTGTCCCTTCATCAGCTCTGCTAGAGCACCATTGAGGATGTAATTTAGTTAATAATTTACACATTTCTGTCCATGGTCTTCCTCAATAACGACCCATCACACCAACTGCAGATTTTTACTGTAGAATAGTAAATGTGGGCGTATTCTGAGTGAAATTTTTAAAAACCCTACAACCTTTTTTAGTTCCTTCTTTCTGCATAAGGACATGCAGTCATTGACCACTCAGTCTTTTCATTATTTCTCGATTTTTACCCTAAGACAACTCCATCCATTGGGAAAGACCTCAGAAACCCAGGAAGTCCGAGGACACTTGGTACAAACCCCAGGCTGCCTCTGCTGAGGTAGAGATGAGTTCCTATGTTGTCCTGGCTCGACTCACTGCCCAGCCAGCCCCAGCCCCTGAGGACCTGACTTTGTCAATGAGCACCATCAAGTGGCTCACAAAGCAGCAGAATTCCCATGGTGGCTTCTCCTCCACACAGGTCAGTGGTTTTTCATCAGAGTCCCCATGGACTTATGGTATTTGAACAAGAGATACAGGGACCATAAAAAGGGAAAGAGGAGAGAAAACAAGGACATGTTATTCATGGATATTTTGTGTCTGTAGGAAATGAGGGCTTCTGTATTCTATAATAAATTGCCCTAGTTCCTATGCCCAGCCACAGGAGTTCTCTTCAGACCACAGTTAGTGAAACAGGCCTACGTTGCCTAGAACTTCTAACCCAGATCCAATCCTTAATATAAACAATGGCAAAAATCCTGGAATATCCAGAATCCTAGACATAGTTTACATACTGTAGAACAGAATGTGGAGACCTAAGACCAAACCAACATATCTATTGCCCTACTGACCTTAGGTACGGTTGTTTCCCTCCTCCTGATAGATTCTGCTTAGTCTTATGGAACGGGAGATGACCCTCAGGTTTTCTGGAAGCTAGCTGGAGGTCCTACTATTTGGCTTTACCTCTTGATGCTTGAGAACAGCCAGGACTGCAAACTATTCACTTTATCATCTAGACAGTATAACTCTCAAGAGGTAATATTTCCCACCTCAAAAAATATTCATCTACCATAATAACTATAATTTATGCTCCAGGTATTCTGGGCATCTAGGGCAGAAATAATCTCCAGAGAAGTATTGTGACATAGTAGGGTCCTCTAAAGGAGAAATACAATGTATGAAAAGAAAACTTCTGCTTTGCAATCCAGATCTTTCCCTCTCTTCTTTTAATAGACAGTAAGTGTTGTGATTATAAAACTCTCGATATATGCATCTGCTCTCTTTTTGGACTCTGTTCTCAGGACAGCATCTGGAGCTCCCTGGATAAGGAAGGATCATGTTACAGAGATCCTTCTTGAAGCATGAAGTACACTTGCACAGAGCATGCCACTGAGGAACAAGGCAGTGAAGGACAATACTAGATCATAGATTTTTTTTTTCTTTTTAATAGGACTGAATCAGGACAGGCACGTGGCCGTGCTGTTTGTATGTCTTGTTGACTCAGCAAGGGAAAAAGCAAGTTTGTTGAGGAGACCAGGGGCATGATTTTGTGGGAAGATGGAGGGTGTAACCATGGGAACCTGGGACAGAGGAAGAAAAACAATGAATGCTGGGAAGAAAATCTAATTTTTATTTATATTTTCTGCTGGTTGTTGAGGGGGATTGCATATGCTAGGATACTCTAGAGAGGAAAAAACATGTGAATTTGACTCTCACATGTATTCTGTATTAAAGCCTGAAATAAATTCTAGAGCTCAAATTAGAGACAAAATCTCTTGAGAGACTGTCATAGCTAGAATGAACTTTCGGGAGAGCTCCAGACCTTCCAAATGGATGCTATCCTAAAAGTTTTTATTCATTCCTATCAGGACACTGTGGTGGCCCTTGATGCTCTGTCCAAATATGGAGCAGTTACTTTTTCCAGAAGCCAGAAAAATGCTTTGGTGACCATCCAGTCTTCAGGATCATTTTCCCAAAAGTTCCAAGTAGGGAACAGTAATCGCCTGTTACTGCAGCAGGTCCCATTACCAGACATTCCTGGGGACTATACCATCAGTGTGTCGGGTAAAGGATGTGTGTGTGCTCAGGTAAGATGCTGGGAAGTTGTGGGTATGCAGCTGTGAGCCTCCTTCCCCAAAATGGAAAGTCTGGCTTTGCCTACCTGCACACATTATGCTCAAATTGGGAAAAATTGATCCAAGGGCACAGTGCAATGGAAGTGAAGTATTTCTGTTCACTACTTATCAGACTGCACTGAGATACAACATGCACGTGGAGAAACAGCAGGCTGCATTTGCTCTACAAGTACAGACAACACCTCTAACCTGTAATAACCCCAAAGGCCACAACAGCTTCCAGATCTCACTAGAAATCAGGTATGAGATAGGCAGGTGTCTGTGTCTCTGTATGAACATCTGTCTCTGTCTCTCAGCTACTATAGATCTGTCTTTCTAGACCTCTTCATGAAACATGTTCGAAGATATATAAAAGGTGTCTCTTCATTAACATATTGCTTTGTCTGTAAAAAAAAATATACTAGACTTCAACAAAATGAACAATGAAGAATTGTAGAATTACAATTTCTAATTAGTCTAGTTTTAGGGTTCCTTTCATTACCATTATCATAATAAAATAATACATTATTTTTTCCATGAGAACGAAGAATAACCTTCCTGGTCTTTTAAATTTCCATTTTTCTAGAAGAAAAAGATATTCAGTTCTTCTGACACTCATCAAAAACTTCGTATAATATATAACCAGCAACAGGGTCCAACTGCAGAAAATGAAGGCATCTTTGATGTAAAGAATATATCCATAGCCTGACTTATCATCATCCATACGTGTGTGTGTGTGTGTGTGTGTGTGTGTGTGTGTGTGTGTGTGTGTATGCCAGCATCTGTGTGTACGACAAAGAACAATATCAGCCATCAGCCCTCAGGTTCCATACATACTTGTTCTTTATATTAGTTCTCTCACCAGGTAAGCAGACTCTGTTGGCTCACCAGCACGCTTGGAAGGTCCAGCCATTTCCAAGCACTCTCCAGATGATATTGTTGTGCAGTCTATTTATATTGGCTATACAGGCCGTATATTTTAAGATATGGAAAATCACAAAGGCTATATCAGAAATTACTGCTGGACCCCAAAGGAGGCAAGATTCAAACTATTAAAATGACTCCTTTTGTCTGCTTCTCTGGTCTGTAGTTACACTGGGAGCCGTCCAGCCTCCAACATGGTTATTGCTGATGTGAAGATGGTATCTGGTTTCATCCCATTGAAACCAACAGTGAAAAAGGTAAGCAGAGATGAGATGTTTGGATTCTCTGTATCCTCAGACTAGGAGCCTACCAACACCATCATAAGTATGTCAACCCATGTCAAAGCAATGTTAGCACTCATTTACCACACTTGATGTTGTTAAAATACTGATTGATATAGGTATGGATTGTGATAGCAGCCAGCATAAGAAACATAAGAAAGGTGTCTGAGATCATTGAGTCCACAATCTAGCTAAAAGTAACTTTTAAAGTATAATTAAACTGGTCAATATGATTCAAGGAAAAATATTATTAAATGACAAAATTGAAGTTGTAGTTTTAGATGTTTTAAGAACTATGAAAACTAACAAGGTAAGGTTGATAGCAGAGCTCAGAGAATATGGGGTAAGTACTGCCAAATGGATGACGATTTTTATGTTCAAACAAAAGTCAAAAATAACTATTACTACACCAGATCATATTCAGTCTTTAGTAGAGTAGCATTCACAATTTTCTAAATATATGTTCATTATTACTGGACAGGTTTCTTCCCATTCCTTTAAGTGAATTCAATAACATCCCCTTTTTATCACCTGCAGTCCCACAGTTCATTTACCTCTCTCACCCCCAAGGCCTTTGCATTTTCAGTAACGTGGAGGTTTTCTCTCATTTTCAGCTTGAAAAATTAGAGCACTTGAGCAGAACGGAAGTGAGCAACAGCAACGTCTTATTATATCTGGATCAGGTACTGTTCTTTCCTGCCTCCTTAGACATGCCGAGATGGACAGTCCTTGCTTGATCTATGTAGGTTAGATGAGGGTCTTTCCTGTCTTCCTATACATTCTGAGGTGGACAGTCTTTCTTGGTGAATACATGTGGGAAGCCCATGGCAGAAGAGAAGCAATTCTAAAGGACGCCTTTAGAATTAGAGGTACATCACTCCCTCATACTACATGATACTTTGAGTTCTTTTTCTCTGGCCTGGATTCATGACTCAGCAGTTAAGGGCACTTACTGTTCTTGCAGAAACCCAGAATTCAGTTCATAGGAGCCATACCAACTCAAAACTGTCGTTAACTCCAGTTCCAGGGGGATCTGATTCCCTCTTCTGGAACCTATCAGTGTACATACACACACATACACACACACACACACATACATACATACATACACACACACACACACACATTAGCTTGTAAAAAAAACACACACACACACATAATAAAACAAATCTTTAAAATTTCTTTCTTCATTGCTGGCTTTCCTGGGACTTAGCACAGAGTCCCAAGTCAACAAGTCAAAGGTTTAACTCTCACAGTGGACAAAGTCAAATATCATACATTAAGGAGGAATATGGATTTTTAGAATGGTTTAATAGCCTGGAAAAGTTTCATATAATCCCAGAAGCTTCTACTTCAGTACCTCAAGTCCCAGTCTAACATCCATATCACCATACCACAGTTCACATATGTGAGAAGTTACAGAGTACAGTGATTGTGGGGTTAAATGCTATCCAACACATAACAGAGTCATGCTGAAGAAAAACACTGGCCCCTTTGCTGAGTCTCGATCATTTTTCCTCTTTCCCAGGTGACCAATCAGACACTGGTCTTCTCCTTCATCATTCAACAAGACATCCCAGTAAAAAACCTGCAGCCAGCCATTGTGAAAGTCTATGACTACTATGAGACAGGTGAGCGAGAAATGGTAGTGGATCCCAAAGAAACTTGTTGTCCTTTTTGTTGTTTTGATTTTCTTTTTACAGTTTCTCACTATGCAGCACAGTCTGGCACAAATTCTCAGGTCTCCTGACTCAGCCTCCCAAATGGTAATATTACAGGCATACGCCATCATATCCATTAAAAACAATTGTTTTTTCAGACACTGACCCATTACATAGGCCAGACAACAATTTATAAATTTTCAGTTTACTCAGCTACACATACGTTGTTTGTCCAAGCAATCATGTGCCATGTCCAAATAACCCAAGGGACCAAACGTTATACAAAGCAGTCTATAAGTTGAAAGATGTACAAATCTTCTTATGAATACAGCAATGGGAAAAATGAATAGTTATACAAGCAATCACAAGAGGAATAAAAAGATGAAAGAATTGTAGCCTGTGTGTTCAGCGGTGAACACAGAAAGAAAGCAAAGCCAGAGCTAGGGAATTAAATGGTGGGTTTTCAGTCAAGTGAAGAGATAAAATAAATGTTTCAGACAAGAATAATTCAATAAATATTGAAGGAAAAGCAGAAACATAGAACAGAATCATAAAGGATGTGTGTCTACAAGGATTGTGGCTAGTATCCTGCTCACACTGTAGGAGAAGCACACTTTGATTTTTCTCTACAGGGTAAATGATTCCAGTGTTGTTATACATTCATTTCTTTATTGTGTGAGAGGCTGATGCATCACTGTGCCTGTGGAGGTCAGACAGCCTTTTGGGGAAATGTGTTCTCTGCTTCTGCCATGAGGATCCTGAAGACTGAACTCACTGAGGTCATCAGGCATGGCAGCAAGCACCTTTCCCCACTGAACCATCTTGCTGGCCCAGGGTAAAAGTGTCAACCAGCGAATTCAAGGGGAGAAAATCCCTCCTTTGGTTTATCTGATGTCCCCAGAGAGATGACTTTTCAGTAATCATCCAGGTCCTGATTGAGGAAAGTGATCAGTCCTAATCACCTATTCTCCACAAAATCCTCTCAAAAATCCCATTCTCACATTTGACTCCTGTGTCTTTCAGATGAAGTGGCTTTTGCTGAATACAGCAGCCCCTGCAGCTCAGGTGAGCACCTAGCATCCCTACCACAAGCATTCCTCTGACCTCCTTCCCCTCAAAACTACCCAGAACTTTTGTGAGATGAGCTCAGACAATTATCAGTGAGTGAAAATGCAGAAATGTGCACCTTTGGAATGGTGTACTAACCTACAAAGACTCCTCTAACTCTCTTACCAAAGTGTATGGTAGTTCATGGTAGAAAATTTGAAGGATCCCATTCTCCACCAAGGCCAGTTTGCTTTTCTGCAGAGAACCCTGCTGTCTGTATCCAGTTAGATTACACTCACCACATGTGCTGTTTTCTTCTCTTCCCATACATACACAGACAACCTAAATGTTTGAGACTCCTATCTGTGGACAAAGCATTCCTGGAATCCCAGACCCAGGAACCTTCAAGATGGTGACTTGTGTTTGTCTCTGAAATACAAATACTGAACAAGCTTGGTAAATAAATGCATAGTTCTTGAGAGTCTCTAGCTTGATTATTTTTCACTTAATCCAAATTTGTTCTGTGTTCAGGTAGTGTTTTTCCCTATACCCTACATTTGTGATGAGCAGAAATGACATTTAAAGAGAAGAGCATGCATTGTGAACACGGGGAACACATTACAACTGCTTCAATTAAACAGTGCTCCGAACATGAGGCATAACGTGCTGGCAACTTTACCTCCACAAGAAAATCATAATGGTGTATTAGTGAAACAAGACTATACCGCAAGCAAGAAATGGTGATTCAGGCTTGCATCCAGAACATGTCTGGGGGATGAGGCAGAAGAGTCACAAATTTAAGAGTGACCCACTCTACATTGCAAGTATCAAGTGAGCCTGGACTTCATACCAAGACTGTCTATCAAAAAATCAAAAGGCAAGGATTATGGCTTGATGATAAAATACTTGACCATTTTCAAATCTCTGGACTCAGTTTCTATCAAAGGGAAAAAACAGGGCTTTAGTGCCAGGAAAATAGCTATGCTTGCCTTACTGACCAGCGGGGTGCCATGTTGAAAACCGCAATGATAAATCTATTAAGATATATAATGGAAGGCATACTGATTGAATGCAAAATGTCCATGACTGGCTTGGGTGTTTGAGCACTTGTTTGATCCCAAGCTGGTGCTGATCTGCAAGGCTGTAAAATCTTTGGGGGATGGTCCTAGCTGGAAGTAGAGGTGAAGCTTAAGAATTCTAGCCCAGCCAAGTTCTGTTTGCTTCTTGACCTATGAAATAGGAGGAATCCATTTCACAAGTTTTTCCATCCTTGAAGCTAAACATTCCAAGCCACTATGCTTCCCTACCATAACAGGCTATTGTCCCCTGGACCTGGGAACCATCAGCTGATGACCAGGCATTTACACAGATGAGTCTATGGAGATATTTGAGATTCAAACCCTAACAGTGAGTTAGCCTGGAGCCTGTGGCAAGGCAGCATGTCACAGGAGGGATCCACTCACTTAAGGGTCAAAATTCAAGGAGAGAAAGGAGAGGGCAGAGTCCTATAATTCCCTCTGTGAATTATGTTTTGCACATTGGTCAACCCCTTTTAAAAGTTCCACCACCTCCCAATGGCACCACAGGCTGAGGGCCAAACCTTAAAAACAAGTATAGAGCTGTAAAGGCCATAGTTGTTAATGTGTCCTTTTCAGAGGTGATGGGGATTTAAGACCTGAATGATGTCCTCACAGGGCTAATGGGAGCTGGCTCCTCCCCATTGTCTTATTGTTTTTCTTTGGTCACCGTGAGGTAAGAGCTTGACTTAGTTTTGCTTTGGTTTGCTGTGTCCTCTGGCCTCTGTGCTCCCTCAGCACAGAATCTAAAAGAGCAGGGACCATCAATTGATCAGAATGAAACTTTTCCTTTCTAAGTTGATTGTGGCAGATACATGCTCCAGTAAACAAAAGGCTGTCCTAGCAGAAGCAAGAGGGCAGGGTTTATTCGTGCCACTGTGAGACTGGGGAAATGAGTTGAGGGTAATGTATCAAGGGTCTTTATCATAGTTGTGTAATTACATGTTTTTGGAGGGCAACAAATGGCAAACAGAGGTGCGGTGGGAAGCTTACAGCAGATCTGTCTCATGGAAAGTTTGGAAGACTGGATACAAATATATTCAACTTCTTTAGAACATTTGTTATTTAATTTTTAGGGAAAGCCAAAATGGTTTCAGCCAATACAACAAGTTCTAGTTTTGTCTCTTACGAGACAATATCAAAGTCTCCTAAGGGATTTTAACAGCAGACTTTTTAACTGAAGACTAGCCCAGATTCCTGTGCAAAATTTTTTAGATTCCATTTAGGTAAGGAAACAGGATGGAAAACGTGTTTCTAGAGTCATTGCATATCTTTTTATTATTCTTTTTTTTTTCTTTTTATTATTCTTATTAATCATTTTATTCATTTACATTTCAAATGATATGCCCCCTTCTCAATCACCCCTGTTCCATGACCCTGGCCTTCTCCCCTTTGCCTCTACGAGGGTATTCCTTCACCGACTCACCTACTCCCACCTCACTCCTCTAGCATTCCACTATGCTGGGGCATCAAGCCTTCGCCCCCCCCCCCCCGATGTCAGATAAGGCCATCCTCTGCTACATGTGTGTCTGGAGTCTTGAATGTACACTCTTGTCATGTACACTCTTTGGTTGATAGTTTAGTCCCTGGGAGCTCTAGGTGATCCAGTTAGTTGATGTGTTCTTCATATGGGGTTTTGATCTCCTTCAGCTCCTTCAGTCCTTCCCAGAGCTCTTCCATTGGGGTCCATAGGCTCAGTCAGATGGTTGGCTGTAAGAATCTGCATCCATATTGGTCAGGTGCTCATAGAACCTCTCAAGGAACAGTGTTAACAGCTTCCTGTCAACAAGCACTTCTTGACATCAGCAATAGTGTGAGGGTTTGGTGTCTGCAGATGGGATGGATCCCTAGGTGGGTGTATCTTATTTTGAAGTGGAGTTAGGAATGGGAGACTATTCAAATTAGGTTAGGTGCAGATTAGTGGGATTTTAAAGCATAAATACTATTATGAGAGAAAGATGGTATATGCTGGATGCATGTCTCATATTCTATGTGCTGTTGTTTCTTATTTAATGTGTGTTCCCTATGTGTCACGTTCACCCTCCTCCCGCAAGGAAGATGCAACACTGGAGCTCTTCTTCTACAGTTTATTCAGGAATCTTTTAACAATCTTCTGACCCCGGGGAGTCCCTGACCATAGGCTAAATACTTCATGGGCGGCTAACCCCAGGAATGCCACATGGCAAATACAGATAGGCACACATATGCGGAAACAAAACCAGGTCATCAGCCCAAGCCAAATAAGGCACTGAGAGTACCCGCCATCAGGCTGGGTGAAGGCAGAAACCAGCGCCATCTTTAAGGCGTGGCACCGCGCAGCTCCCCACAGTTCCCCCTTTTTGTTTTTGAATGAAACAGGTGAGAGTAGAGGTCTGATCTCAGAAAGAACAACGGACATTGTACTAATCCTCCCTGAGCATCCCTGCCCAGGCAGTGTCAGACCTGTCCAGTGCCGATTTTTGCTGAGGCGGGAATGAAGGTGGGACCGGTTGGGGGAAAGGACAGCACTAACCCGCATCAATCAGACTTGCTCTCCTTGAGGCTGCTAGCAGCCGACAGCATACCTCAAGTGCAGTGCTCAGCCTCGCAACCTGAACGTGATGATTCAAGGCTTGATGGCTGCCAGCCATGCCTGGGGGGACTGACCAGCCTCAAAGGCAGTAAAGGCTTGGATAATCACGGCTGCATTCCATTTCTGTGTAGCCCTAATCTTGCAAATAAACCACAGGCAGATAGAGGAGGCTAGCACCATGAGTATCGCCAAGGATCCTAAACCCACCCACTCCTTCAAGTGATCCACAGCTGATGCAATCCACGTAGTCAGTCCTTCAGCCAGAGATAGGTCCACACGGGAGGAATTCGCATGCATGATGGCCAGTCGGAGATCTCTCAGGGTAGCTTCAAAACCTGCTGACCAATTCTGCAACAAAAACTCAGAAAGATTCCTAGATAGCTGTGCAGCATATGTATAATTGACATACTGGACTGAAGTGATGCACAGCCCTGGCATTTTCCACTCGCACCCCAATTGTGCTAATTGCCAAAGAATATCCACTTGTTCTTGAACCAAATCTATGTGCTGGTTCACTATCAGCAACCCACCTTTTAACTGTGCATCAAGGGAGGTCTGGGCTTCCAATGCCTGAGTGACCATAGCTTACAGATTATTAAGGGTTGCTGCAGTCTGAACAGTACTAGATAATGCTATGGCAGAGGCTCAGCCCCAGCAGCAGCTATCGTGAAGGCAGCCATGATTGCAGCAGTTATTCCAAAATCCCTCTTTTGCCTAAATAATGTCATCGAGCTGGGCGCTTCCACCGGAAAAGGAACAAAGCGAGGCAAGGTACCACAACAGCTCTGTGAAACAATGTTGCATTCCAGCACAGTGCATAAAAGCATGTTGAATTAGTACAAGTCAGCACATCCTTCTCTCCAGTAGCATTACTAACAATCCAGATGAAGGAAGGCCATACGCACACTGGGGTTGGTGAAAAGGAGATGTTATACCACCCTTCAAAGGTTTGTCGGCTAGTAAATGAGCCAGCCGTAGGCATCAGCTTAGGTGGTCCAAAAAAAAGTGAATGCACTATTTTGTGATGCATTAAAGCGCCCCAATCCTTGAACTCCTCCCCCTATCATGGCAAATGGGCTGAGATCTGAACAGCTACCATTAACTCCACACAATATCCACAAATCAAAAGAATTAACCTTTTGTGTATACGTGGGTTGTTGATTAGTAAAATTGTTTCCTCCATAAGTGATATTATACTCAGTGCCTATATACAGGGAGAAGGTGAAATGGTTTTCCACAGCCCACATAACTTCTCTGCTTTGGCACCCAGTCCAAGGAAAAATTCCATTACCAGCAATTTGCCCCCAGCAATAAGGGGCCCATTTAGGCTGGGGTGGAGTGTGAGATGAGGAATTAGCGTCAGTAGGCCATCTCACAGAGATCCAGGAAGCATTAACAGAAAAGATGGCAGGGGTCCAGGACAGTTCAAACCATCCAGCAGATTGATTAAGCAGCCGCACACACCAGTCGGACTGATTTATGGAGGCAACAAAAAGAAAGCACAAAGCGCCCTTCAAAGATATATTTCTATCTCCTTCTAGGGGACTAATTTGATCATCTAAAGGCAAATAGGCTGTTCCCAAACTGGCATTACTAGCAAAAAAAGAAGATGAAGTTCAGAGAGTAACATGAGGTAGACAAGATGATCAAAGAATAAATGAAATAAAGTACTCAAAAGGAAGAGAGATGGGGGAAAAGAAAATAACCATAAAATGCAAAAGTGGTAAAATAAAAAAATAACATTTAAAGCATAATATTCCACTCTCTTTAACCCACCAAATCCACAGTCCCAGCTTCCAGAGCCAAATTTAAAAGATTAAACTCCTGTAACCAGAAAGTCTAGAGTAAACAAACATATGACTAGATCGTATATATTTCTAGACATATGTATGATATAGACAAAGGCAACATCAACAGTGAAAACAGAACTAATAATCCACAGAAGAGAGTTATTGACAACCATGCTAATTAAGCCAATTAAAAATATGTGAATAGTTTTATTAACAAGTGACCAAGAGCAGACTCTCACTTCAAGGCCTCTTGGGGCCACAGCTCAGAGGGACAATATTTTTTAAAGACAAAAAAACCACAATTACATCAGTGTTTGATGGGGTCAGAGCAGCATAAGTCTTTTTTTAGGTCTTACTGGTTTTTCTAGACACCACAAGAAAATTATTTTTGGCTTACACTTCCTCTTAGTTATTTTAGTTTTATGTTTTAACCAGCACAAACACAAATAATTTTGTTTAACTGGTCTGGACCATGGTCAGGGTCATAGACAGTCTCAAAAGTATTGACAAGGAGGTGGTGGCTACTTGGGGAAGGGGAAGTGGAAGGCTGAACATTGTCGAGGCAAGAACAAAACAGAGACATGGCACGGTGCTGACACCTTAGCGATTTCACTACAATGAGCAATGAAACAATACCAAGGCCATAGCATCCCCTCAGAGGAACTGAAGAACTAATAGATCCACTTCTGAAATCTATAAAACCTTTAGAAAAGGACTAACATAAATATCCCTCACATTGTTCCATAACTAGAGAGGGAAGGAATGCCTCCTCAACTCACATGAACGAAAGGAAATGCTCAAATTAAACATTTCTACAATTGGCATTATCCTGACACCAAAACGGGATAAGGACACACACCCACAAAGTAATATGCAAAAAACACTTTCTTTGATGAACATCACAGATGTTGATAAACACATAAACACAAAGATGAACATGAACACAAAGGTCTTTAAAAAATCACAAATGTAATTTCACTTTAGAAAAGTCATGCACTCAGGATAAGGTGTCTCCACAGAAGCAGACCCATAGGTGTCTGCCCGAGCCAAAAGGACCAGACTCAGGGCTGAAGGGAAGTAGTATTCCATAGGGGCGGGATTTGGGTGGCTGATGGTTCCTGAGCACCCCTGGCTCCAAGGTATGAATCTGGGGCTTGGGATAGTGGGCAACGTTTCTTATTCTCTAATCTGAGTGCAGTAGCTCCTCTAGGATGGCTCACGAAAGGGGATTCTCCACAGGAGCAGACATGTTAAGTGTCTGCCCCAGCCAAAAGGACCAGGCAGAAGTCATCCTAGAAGAGCCACTGCACTGAGAGCAGCAGGAGCTTAGGATCACAGACACACAGAGACATCTGGACTCTGAGGAGTTCTGACACAATCAAGATAACTGGAAACACAGACTACAGTCAGACACAGTGAGCACAGATAACACTAGAGTTAACCAGATGGCAAAAGGCAAGCGCAAGAACACAAGCAACAGAAACCAAAGTTACTTGGCATCATCAGAACCCAGTTCTCCCACCATATCAAGCCCTGAACACCCCATCACACAGGAAAAGCAGGATTCAGAATTAAAATCACTTCTCATGATGATGATAGAGGATTTTAAGAAGGACATAAGTAACTCCCTTAAAGAAGTACAGGAGAACACAGGTAAACAGGTAGAAGCCCTTAAAGAGGAAATAAAAAAATCCCTTAAAGAATTGCAAAAAAAAAAAAAACACAACCAAACAGGTAAAGGAATTAAACAAAACCATCCAGGATCTAAAAATGGAAATAGAAACAATAAAGAAATCTCAAAGGGAGACTACCATGAAGATAGTAAATGAAGGAAAGAGATCAAAAGTCATAGACACAAGCATCACCAACAGAATACAAGAGATAGAAGAGAAAATCTCAGGTGCAGAAGATACCATGGAAAACATTGACACAACTGTCAAAGAAAATGGAAAATGCAAAAAGCTCCTAACCCAAAACATACAAGAAATCCAGGACATAATAAGACCAAACCTAAGGATAATAGGTATAGATGAGAGTGAAGATTCCCAACTTAAAGGGTAAGTAAATATCTTCAAAAAATTATAAAGGAAAACTTCCCTAACCTAAAGAATGAGATGACCATAAACATACAAGAAGACTACAGAACGCCAAACAGACTAGACCAGAAAAGAAATACCTCCTGTCACATAATAATCAAAACATCAAATGCACAAAACAAAGAAAAAATACTAAAAGCAGTAAGGGAAAAGGGTCAAGTAACATATAAAGGCAGACCTATAAGAATTACACCAGACTTCTCACCAGAAACTATAAAAGCCAGAAAATCCTGGACTGATATCATACAGACCCTAAGGGAACACAAATGTCAGCTCAGATTTCTATACCCAGCAAAACTCTCAATCACTATAGATGGTGAAACCAAGATATTCCATGACAAAACCAAATTTCCACACCAGCTTCCCACAAACCCATCACTTCAAAGGATAATTGATGGAAAATGCCAAAACAAGGAAGAAAACTACAATCTATTAAAAAGCAAGGAAGTAATCTTCCAACAACCCTAAAAGAAAACAGCTACACAAACATAATTATACCTCTAATAACAAAAATAATAGGAAGCAACAATCATTTTTCCTAAGTATCTCTTAACATCAATGGACTCAATTCTCCAATAAAAAGACGTAGACTTCAGACTGGATACATAAACAGGACCCAGAATTTTCTTGCATACAGGAAACACACCTCAGTGACAAAGACAGACACTACCTCAGAGTAAAAGGATGGAAAACAATTTTCCAAGCAAATGGTCACAAGAAACAAGCTGGAGTACCCATTCTAAAATCAAATAAAATCGACTTTCAACCAAAAGTAATCAAAAAAGATAAGGAAAGACACATCATATTCATCAAAGGAAAAATCTACCAAGATGAACTCTCAATTCTGAACACCTATGCTCCAAATGCAAGGGCACCCACATACATAAAAGAAACTTTACTAAAGCTCAAAGCACACATTGCATTTCACACAATAATAGTTGGGGATTTTAACACACCACTCTCTGCAATGGACAAATCATGGAAACAGAAACTAAACAAAGATACATTGAAATTAACAGAAGTTATGAACCAAATGGATTTAACAGATATTTATAGAACATTTCATTCTAAAACAAAAGAATATACCTTTTTCTCATCACCTCATGGTACCTTCTCCAAAACAGACCATATAATTGGTCACAAAACTAGCCTAAACAGATTTTTAAAAAAGATTAAAACAATCCCTTGCATCCTATCAAATCACCATGGACTACAGCTGGTCTTTAATAATGACAAAACCAATGGAAAACCAACATGCATGTGGAAACTGAACAATGCTCTACTCAATGATGACTTAGTCAAGGAAGAAAGAAAGAAAGAAATTAAAGACTTTTTAGAATTTAATGAAAATGAGGACACATCATACCAAAACTTGTGGGACTCCATGAAAGTAGAGCTAAGAGGAAAACTCATAGCTCCAATTGCCTAAAAAAGAAATTGGAGGGAGCATACATTAACAACTTGACAGTAAATCTGAAAGCTCTAGAACAAAAAGAAGCAAATACACCGAAGATGAGTAGATGTCAGGAAGTAATCAAACTCAAGGCTGGAATCAACCAAGTAGAAACAGGAAGAACTATACAAACTATCAACAAAACCAGGAATTGGTTCTTTGAGAAAATCAACAAGACAGATAAACCCTTAGCCCGATTAACCAGAGGGCACAGAGACAGTATCCAAATTAATAAAATCAGAACTGAAAAGGGAGACATAACAACAGAAATTGAGGAAATTCAAAAAATTATCAGATCCTACTACAATGACCTATACTCAAAAAAAACCTGAAAAATCTCGATGAAATGGACAATTTTCTAGACAGATACCAGGTATCAAAGTTAAATCAGGAACAGATAAACCATCTAAACAGTTCCATAGCCCCTAAAGAAATAGCAGCAGTTACTAAAAGTCTCCCCACCAAAAAAAGCCCAGGACCAGATGGTTTTAGTGCAGAATTCTATCAGACCTTCAAGGAAGACCTAATACCAATTCTCTTCAACCTATTCCACAAAATAGAAACAGAAGGAACACTACCCAATTCATTCTATGAAGCTACAATCACACTCATACCTAAACCCCACAAATATCCAACAAAGAAAGAGAAGTTCAGACCAATCTCCCTTATGAATATCAATGCAAAAATACTCAATAAAATTTTAGCAAACCAAATCCAAGAACACATCAAAAGAATCATCCATCATGATCAAGTGGGCTTTATTCTAAGAATGCAGGGATGGTTCAATATTTGGAAATCCATCAATGTAATCCACTATATAAACAAACTCAAAGAAAAAAACCACATGATCATCTCACTAGATCCTGAGAAAGCATTTGACAAAACTCATCATCCCTTCATGGCAAAAGTCCTGGAAAGATAAGGAATTCAAGGCCCATACCTAAACATAGTAAAAGCAATTTACAGCAAACCAGTAGCCAACATCAAACTAAATAGAGATAAACCTGAAGCAATCCCACTAAGATCAGGGACTACACAAGGCTGCCCACTTTCTCCCTACCTATTCAATATAGTACTGGATGTCCTACCCAGAGCAATTAGAAAACAAAAAGAAGTCAAAGGGATACAAATAGGAAAGGAAGAAGTCAGAATATCACTGTTTGTAGATGATATGATAGTATACTTAAGTGACCCCAGAACTTCTACCAGAGAACTCCTAAACCTGATAAACAACTTCAGCAAAGTGGCTGGATATTAAATCAACTCAAACAAATCAGTAACCTTCCTCTACTCAAAAGATAAACAGTCTGAAAAAGAAATTAGGGAAATGACATCCTTTACAATAGTCACGAATAACATAAAATACCTTGGTGTGAATCTAACCAAGCAAGTGAGAGATCTGTATGACAAGAACTTCAAGTCTGAAGAATAAAATCGAAGGTCTCAGAAAATGGAAAGATCTCCCATGCTCATGGATTAGCAGGATTAATATAGTAAAAATAGACATCTTGCAAAAGCAGTCTACAGATTCAAAGCAATCCCCATCAAAATCCCAACTCAATTCTTCAGAGTTAGAAAGAGAAATTCTCAATTTAATTTGGAATAACAAAATAAAGCAGGAAAGCGACAACTATTTTCGACAATAAAAGAACTTCTGGAGGAATCATCATCCCTGACCTCAAGCTGTACTACAGAGCAATAGTAATAAAAACTGCATTGTATTGGTACAAAGACAGGCAGGAAGATCAGTGGAATAGAATTGAAGACCCAAAAATGAACCCACACACCTATGGTCATTTGATCTTTGACAAAGGAGCTAAAACCATCCAGTGAAATAAGGACAGCATTTTCAACAAATGGTGCTGGTTCAACTGGAGGACAGCATGTAGAAGAATGCAAATCGATCCATTCTTATCTCCTTGTACAAAGTTGAAGTCCAAGTGGATAAAGGACCTCCACATAAAACCAGATACACTGAAACTAATAGAAGAGAACGTGGGGAAGCCCCTTGAGTACCTAAGTATAGGGGAAAAATACCTGAACGGAACACCAGTGGCTTGTGCTTTAAGATCAAGAATTGACAAATGGGACTTCATAAAATTGCAAAGTTTCTGTAAGGAAAAGGACACTGTCAATAGGACAAAAGGGCAACCAACAGATTGGGAAAAGATCTTTACCAATCCCACATCCGATAGAGGACTAATATCCAATATGTACAAAGAACTCAAGAAATTAGACTCTAGACAACCAAATAACCCTATTTTAAAATGGGGTATAGACCTAAACAAAGAATTCTCAACTGAGGAAATGGGAATTACTAGAAGCACCTAAAGAAATGTTCAGTATCCTTAGTCATCAGGGAAATGCAAATCAAAACAACCCTGAGATTCCACCTCACAGCTGTCAGAATGGCTAAGATCAAATACTCAGGAAATAGTAGATGCTGGTGAGGATCTGAAGAAAGGGGAACACTCCCCCATTGTTGGTGGGAATTCAAGATGGTGCAACAACTCTGGAAAACAGTGTGGCAGTTGCTCAGAAAATTGGACATATCATTACCTGAGGACCCAGCTATACCACTCCTGGGCATATACCCAGAAGATGCTTCAACATACAACAAGGACACATGCTCCACTATGTTCATAGCAACATAGTGGATGTCCTTCAACAGAGGAATGGATACAGAAAACATGGTACATTTACACAATGGAATATTACTCAGCTATTAAAAACAATGAATTCGAGAAATTCTTAGGTAAATGGATGGAACTAGAAAATATCATCCTGAGTGAGGTAACCCAATCACAAAAGAACACACATGGTATTCACTCACTGATTATTGGATTTAGCACTGAAGCTTGACATACCTAAGATTCAACTCACAGACCACATAAAGCTCATGAAGAATGAAGATCAAGTGGGGGGTGCTTCGGTCCTTCTTAGAAGGAGTAGCAAAATACTCAAGGGAGCAAATATGGAGACAAATTGTAGGATAGGAACTGAAGGAGGGGCCACCTGCAGACCAATTCACCTGGGTCCCATTCCATGTGCAGTCACCAAAGGTAAACACTGATGTGGATGTCAGGAAGTACATGCTGACAGGAGCCTGATATGGCTATCTCCTTAGACGTCTGCAAGAGTCTGACACATTCAGAGGCAGATGCTCACAGCTAACCATTGAACTGATCATGGGGTTCCCAATGGAGGAGTTAGAGTGAAGACTGAAGGAGTTGAAAGGGTTTGTGACCCCATGAGGAGAGGAAGAATACCAACAAACCACAGCCCCCAGGATCTAAACCACCAGCCTGGGAGCACTTAGGGTGGGACCCATGGCTCCAGCTATATATGCAATGTAGGATGGTCCTGTCAGGTATAGATGAGAGAGGAGATCTTTGGTCCCAAGAAGGCTGGGCACTGTGTAAGGGGGAATTTGGGGGTGGGGAGGTAGGAGTGGGGTGGTAGGTGAGGGGACATCCTCATAGAAGCAGGAGGAGGGAGGATGAGATAGGGGACTCCTGGGTGGGAGGGAGGAAATGGGTTAAGGGGAGAACATGTGAAATGTAAATAAAATATCCAATAAAATTTTAAGAAATAAATGAAGAAACAAAACCAAAAAAGAATAAAGAAAACAAAAAGTCACGCGCCTCTTGTTCTTGAATACAAAGATGGCTTGATCAATTAGTAAGTGTCCTGAAGCACACGATCATTCCAATACACATAAAAGCCTTTCACTAAATCAGGTATTCCTCCATTATCAAAAAACATGAAGAAACAAGGAACAGAAAGAACACATCTCAGCTTCATAAAGACTATATACAACAAACAGATAGGCAACATTCTGCTAAATAGAGAAACATGAAGCTTTTCCTCTGACATCAAGAATGAGACAAAGATGTCCATTTTGGCCATTCTTATTGAATATAGTACTTGAACCACATCAGGCATGATGGTACATGCCTTGAATCCCAGCACTTGTAGGCTGGGGCAGATGGATCTCTGTAGTTTTAAGGCCAGCCTGATCTACATTGTGAGACCCTATCTCAAAAGAAAGAAAAAAGAAGAGAAGAGAAAAGGGGAGGGTAGGGGAGGAAAACAGAGGAGAGGAGAGGGCAGGGGAGGGGAGGGCAGGGGGGGGGGGGGGGGGGGGGGGGGAGGGGAGGACAGGAGAGGAAAGACAGGAAAGAAGAGGAAACGAAAGGAAAGGAAAGGAAAGGAAAGGAAAGGAAAGGAAAGGAAAGGAAAGGAAAGGAAAGGAAAGGAAAGGAAAGGAAAGGAAACAGAAGAAAAGACAGAGCAAATAAAAGAAATGCAAATAAGAAGTATGGACATCAATTTACCTTTTGAAAATGACAATGGTCTCAATAGACACTACACACTCTACCAATAGACTCTTATATTTGATAAATACAGTCAGAAAAGTAGGAGGAGGACTACCTAGGGTACAAATATTACATTCACAATAGCCTCAAATGATGAAAAACCTAAGTATAAACATAATCAAAGATATAAAGACCTCTGTGAAGAAGACCTAAATGAAGAAGCTGAAGAAGACATCGGAAGGCACAATGAATGGCCTCCAAGTCCACAAATCAGTAAATGATCATATTGTTAAAAAATAATCTAGAGATGTAATAAATTTCTTCCACTTACCCTCTTCATAGAAATAGAAAAAAAGGTAAACATTATAAAGAAACAAACATATGCACACACAAACAGAAAGAAAGAGATTTCAAAACACACTACTGAGTCACGGAAATAAAGCCAGACAGCTGCAATCAACAGATTCTCCATAAAGGCACCAAAAGCATACGCTGAAGAATCCATGTTAGCAAGTGGTGCTGGGAAAACTGGATACTCACACCTAGGAGACTAAAATTTAATCCCTATTCCTCACCCTATTAAAAAATCAATCATAATAGCTCAAAGTCCTTAATGTAAGACTTCAACTTTTAAACATTTAAAAGAAAATATAGAGAAATAGAGATTTAAATAGGAGTCTAATTTCTCAGGAAATAATATCAGAAATTGGCAAACAGGATTCCATGAAGTGAAAAGGCTACAGAATAGCAAAGAAACAACTACTAACAGAGTGAAGAAACACGATAGCGAATGAGAAACAAACTTTTCCAGTTATTCATCTGACAGAAAATTAATATTCAAGGAAAAGTGCAAAAAGAATGTCTGTTTGTGTGTGTGTGTGTGTGTGTGTGTGTGTGTGTATGTGTGTACATTGACTATATATGTAAAGAGAAAGAAAATATTTAAATCTGAAACATATAAAATCTATGACCCTGTGGCATGTGCCCCTAATTCCAGCTCTCAGGAGGATGAGACAGGACAACACATGTTGGGGCTATCCTGGGCTTCATAGTAAGTTCATGGCCCACTTAAGCTACTTAAGGGAATTATGAATCCTGCCCATGGAGATCTAAAAGTCAGTTATGAATAAATGAAAAAGAAGAAGTTGTATACTCCTTCACTACAAAATTTTATTTTGAATTTTTTGACCTTGGATACCAAAGGAATCTCAGCTGCTGAGTCTCTATGGCACCCTACAACTTGGCATACTTATGGCCAGCTGAAATAGAAAGATCCACTTACTGGCACATGGCATGGTCCTGATCTAGTATTAATATGGACAAGAGGGCATGTTGGTGTTTCTTCACAGGATGTTAAAGGATTGGAAACTGCCAGAGTGATTGGTGAGATATACTGATACTGTGACAAAGAATGATGCTGACCTTGATCTTGTTGAGTGTCTTGATGATGGCAACAGGGAAGCTGTATTGGACAAAGGTTCCTGGCCTACCTTTGCTATATCCTTTCGTATAGTCAAGGCTAGAAGTACTTGTGACCTCTAATAATACTTGCCTGTTAGAATTTCCTTGGTGTGAGAGTAAAACATATTTCAAATTAGTAAATTACACTGCTGTGAGTCAGGGCCTACCTATTTGTTTTACTAGAAATAGGACCAATGCTGGATATGTTTCTGTGTACCCTAAGATTAAAAGAATATCTCTAAGACTGTAGTGCCAAGCACCAAGATGGGAATTCATATATCTCAAACTGGACAAGCTGCCTTGCCTCAGGCATTCAGACATTGCAGGACAGAAAAGACATAGAATGTGAATCCTGTGAAAAATCAATCAAATGGAAAAGTCGTTATAATGACCCTCCTATCTCCTTTAATGTGTCCAGTTATTCTGACATAATCATGGATTGTTCTGTAAATCAGTCCAGCATTGGACAAAAGACAATGACAGTGGGCATTTGGAGGACTGGTTCAGGACATTTTCAGAGACAGTTGTCTTGTCTAATGTTATGTTTGCTGTGGATAAAAATGGAACACATTCAGGGGTTAAGATAAATGTAACATCCTGCATTACGCAATCTACTATTATTAATTGGGAATTTTACCTTTGTTGTAACCTCTGATATTAAGTTTAGTATTTCTCATTTTAATTGTCTTTTGTCCAATTGTGTTTCTGCACTGTATGATGGTCAGTCTGTAATGGTAGCACATCAACCAGCTTTTATTATGATTCCTGTAAATTGATCTGAACCCTGGTATTCTGAAAAAGGCTCACAGTTTTAGAAGAATTAGATCACGTTCTGGCAAGGAGTAAATGTATGGAAAGGCTGATCATTGACAATGTTGTTGCTCTCATAACACTTATAGCCTGTGATGCTACTTCTGCATTAGTTTTAATGCAAGAGATACAAACAGCTAGTTTTGTTAATATTCCTGCTGAAAATGTAACCAATGACCTGAGCATATAAGAGGGTTTGGATAGATGGATAGAACAAAGAATTGACACATTGTATGATATATTTCAGATCATGAGATATTATATACAAGGAATGAAAGTCAAAAGTCATATGGAATGTCATGTTCGATATCTCTGAATTTGTATAACTTCAAAAAGGTATAATGAGAGTGAGCATAATGGAGCCAAAGTAAAAAAGCACTCTCATTGTAATTGGCAAAATACTAATATTTCTTTAGATTGGTTAGCTCTGCATAAGGAGGTTGTAAGTTTAAGAAATGCAAAGCTTTTGTCTTTGGACATTGCTAGCATTACAAGTGATATTCTAATGTTACAAGCAATTATCCCTTCAAGGTCCTCATTTACATTTCTCTCATTGGGTGTAACAGGATTTGGCTGTATGATCCATTTTATGACATGTCTATTACCCGTTCCTTTGAGAAGAATCATCAGAACTTTTACAGATGTCAAAGCAGAGTTATAGTCAAGCTCCAACATCTTCCCTAGCAGAAGTTGGTAGTTAATGACAGGTATGATTGTCTTGAAAATCTCCTCAACCTAAAACAGGCCACAAATACAAGATTATTCATGTGCTAGTGATGGGTAAGAGCAGTGTTTACAGACGAAAAACTAAGACAGGAGCAGCTTTCTGCTCCAGGACTGATAAAATGCCTCTTATAGTTCAAAAACACAAGTAAGATTCTCTCAGAGGTAGGTCAACCTGAGACAGGGAATGAATGCTAGGATTCATATACAGATGACAGGTAAGGTCCATACCTCTTGAGGGGATGCCTAATACAAGCACAGTCTTTCCATACCAATAGCTGAGACAGCTTTGACTTGAATAGATAAAAATGAGGACTTGTGGGAGCACTTCCAGAGTTAGCTTCGGCTGACTTCTTGCTTGTGAATAATCATGAATGAGTCTTCAGACATCTATTTTTGTTTTTAATTAAGACATGCATGCATTATACCCTTCCAAGTTCCACCAGTTACACATACATTCTTGAGAGACTATATTAGCCTGAAGAAATGGCCTTAGTCAAACATAGATACTGTGAAACACAAACTCACCATGTACGGAGTTGCAACCATTGTTTATCTTCTTGCAATTGGTCATGCTCTGTTTTTCTTCTCTTTAAAAGACACTGAGAAAGCACACGTGTTCACTGACATGGTATTAACGAGTAGCCCTCCAATACCTGTCTCTTGTATCTTCCTTCTAACTTTCCTATAATCATCCTCACTCACCCAGTCCTGGTTCCCAAGTAAACTAACAGGCTGGCTCCAGCAGCTGTGGATACCAGCAAGTGCTATGATTTGGAGCCTTGCTGAGTAGGTAGGAGTCTGCTATGTTCACCTTACTAACTTTCAGGTAGGGAGCAGCTCTCTGAGTCAGCAAAGGCTGCCCAGCTGACAGGAAATGCAGGGGTAAAATCTTGGGAATCACTCAAGCTCATTCAGTTTCCGTCCATTGAGTATCTACTTGTGGTGAAAGATGAGTCTCTGAAGTTGGGACTTAGGCTTCAGACCAAC
The DNA here is from genome assembly GCF_004785775.1 of Grammomys surdaster. NCBI lineage: Eukaryota > Metazoa > Chordata > Mammalia > Rodentia > Muridae > Grammomys > Grammomys surdaster. The sequence continues at coordinate 2,465,689 of NW_021621449.1, forward strand.
ATCTTTGAGTTTTCTCTCCAGACAGCTGGCTGTGGTCAATGGAAAGATGGGCATTTGTGACAGCTTATCAGTTTGTATGAAATTCACATCCTTGGCCACATCTTACCAAGTAGATACAGCAGTCTGCTCTACCCAGCCCTCATAACAGTCATGGTACAATAGCTCATCATAATAAGGACTTGAATCTCGGTTCCTTGATGCTCTGGATCATTTCCCTTCAAATATCCACTTACTGATGAGGCCCATTCCCTCTGTCCTAATTTATAATCTGTGGCCAGGTCAAAATATCATGATCAAGGTAAGTTTTAAGGGAAAACATCAAATTTTTAGGAACCTAGTCAAGAAAACTTAGTCTGCAACAAGCAGACAGGTATGAGTCTAAAGAAGTGCTGAGAGCTCATCTTTGATCCTGAAGGATGAGAGTGAGAGACAGAGAGAATTAACTTGGAATAGTTTTGTCTTTTGAGTCCTCATAATTGACTCATCATCCACTAACACACCTTCTCCAAGTACGCAATACCTTGTAATCCTTCCCAAACAGCTTCACCAACTATGAATCAAAGTATCAAAATCATATATGTCCAAGAAAGTCATTTACATTCAACTCCCTCATACTGTCTGGAGACTTGGGAAGCATCATACTAGCTTCTGATGTAGAATTCTCACCCTTTTGTGCACTGCTGGCATTTTTCAGAGAGCAGAACTATCTCCAATGTGTCTCTTCTCATGTGGACACTTCAGAAAACCTCCCCATGAATTGCAGATTTGTGTCTCTATGAACATCTTAGGATAAAGCTCTCAATCTTCCTAATGCTGTGGACCTTTAGTACAGTTCCTCATGTTGTGGTGACCCCCAACCATAAAATTATTTTTGTTGCTACTTCATAACTCTAATGTTGCTATTGTTATGAATCATAATGTAAGTATCTACTTTCCAATGGACTTAAGTGACCCCTGTGAAAAGGTCACTTGCCTCAGTCCCACAGGGCATTGAACCGGGATCAGAAGACCTGGAAGAGAGAACTGGAGGACAGGGGGCACAAAGAACAGGTGGCTTGTCTATAGTTTGATCAAACCACGATTATAATTTTTTCATATAGGGGTTATATACACAAAAAGGCAGGATGTGAGGAAGGGGATGACGCAGGAGTGTAGGTGTTCAGGGGGAGTACAGATATCTTCCAGAACAGAGTGTCAACTGGGTGGAGGTTCAGGGGACAGGTCACTATGACTAAGTTGGTACTATCCACAAAGGCTACCAAGCTACAAGGTCTATGACTACTCTGGCTGGCAATTTTCCACCAAAGCTGCTTGCTTACAATAGCTTATAGCTATCTGTTTCAGTGTTTTTCCACAAAGACACAAGACTTTGTGCTAGCAGGCTGACTTAGGGCAATGGCTGATTTTTAGACCTTCGGTGTATAAGCAGGGCTGCCCCTGACAGTCACTGACCCCCTCCAAAGGGGGGTCACAACCCACAGGTTAAGGAACCCACACTGTCTTAGGAAGATATGAAAAGAGATTCTTGTGCTCCAGTTTCTTCCCCTAAGAAGAGTTTTGTGTATCTGCTCCAATAGAGAACCCTTGTTTAGCTTCCCATACCCATGCTGGATGACTCATGTCCACATCACAGGCTCAAAAGAGAATAAATCCTGAGCCTAACTATGTCTCAGAAACAAAAAAGACAAACACCAAGCACACCTCACAATTCTCACAGAGAGACAGAACGAACAATATCAGTGGTCTGCCATATGTAACAATAAAAATCTGATGATGGTAGTAACCAGTCAATCATTCCATGCCATAGCCCTTTGGTAACTGTCTCAAACAGGTGGGACCTTCAGTGTCAATGTCTTTCAGCCTCTAACTCTCCCAGACACAGTATGTTAGTGTGAACATTTGTTATGTCCCAGTGCAGTGCCTCATGGTGCTTAGGGAGTCTTCTATCAATGAGAAACTTGACTAGGGAAAGTCTGCTGAGCAAGCAATGGAAGGTTTTCAGAGCCTGGGTCACAAGGATTTAAGCCATAGAAGTAGAAAAGATGATAAACTCAGGATGACTATAGTTATCAATTTTCTGTCACAGTGGGTAATATGTAGAACAAGGTTACTTCGTCTGCATAGCATGTAAGCAGAAAATGCTGTCATATACCTGCCCATCCCTCCTCAAGACAAAGGTTACCTAATTTTATGAAATATGAGAAAAATTAATCTCTGACAGATGAGGTCAAAGAGCAATTATGAATGTTCTCCATTTATCCAGGCTACTTCCCTTCAACACTTTCTAGGCACAAAGTCTCATACGCTATGTAGCCATTGCATAGCCCTGGACATGTTCACCCTTGTGTCCATTTCACCCAGAATACCCATTTTTTTATATTAAAGATACAACATTTAAAGTTACACTCCCTGGTTCTCCAGTATTCTAAAATGACTAGACATTGATAATAACCGATGGTGCTCCTTAGTTTGCAGGCTTTTATTAGTCATACACTCTAGACAATCCAGAGACCATACTCTACTACCAGCATGTACTGCATCTTGTACAGAGCTGCAAAGAGCATTGATCATACTACAGTGTTTATAAACCAAATGCTCTGTGGGTTCATTTAGGCTCATGAGAGAAGGTGTGTATTGAGAATTTAGCCAGCAAAACTACCCTTCTTTTGTCATGGATGAGAGCTCACTAGACAAAACCTTCTGCAAACAGAAGGACATGAACTTAAAATTAGTAACCACATAAAAGCCTTGTATGGCAGTGGAGTGCCTATAATCACACCTCTATGGAGATAAAAGGAGATAGATCCCTTGGAATTTCTGTGTTAGATGGTCTAACCAAAGTTACAACTTTCAGCTTCCAAGAAAGTGTCTCAGTAAGCAAGGTAAAAATGACACAGGACCTCTGTTCTATTCACACATGAATAAAAACATGCAAGTGATCTAAACCACCCATTCAAACTCATACACCTGTACTCAGATACACACACACACACACACACACACACACACACACACCACATCACATCACATCATATTAATGGGATGCATGAAATTGTGGAAAAAGAAAAAAAACATTTATCAACATTTCATCTTTCCAAAATGACAGTTTTTACCAGCACCAGATACTCATGGTGCTTAGACTGAACCTGAGAACACTCTCATAAGGTGTTTATACTGGCAAACCTCACAAAGTACTTCCTGCTTATGTGCAACCAGCCACACATACGGCCTATATGCAGAAAAGGACACATCCTTCATGCTGTCAGGGTCAAGCAAGATTGTTTACAGGAGTGGAAACATGTGATTTGTTATCTTACATAAACAAATCAGGCAATTACAAGAATAATTCCCAGCATTCCTGGAAGGCCATCTGTCCTTAGGCAAGTGGGGTTTAAAGGTTAGTGGCATTTTCTTTTATATTTCTCTTAAGCATAATAATTTTAAACTTTTAAACATAATATTCACCATCACATTAAAATATTCTATTTTTTCTGATAGTTTTTGTTTTCAGTATGTCTAGGAAATGTGTTTCTTGATCTACATACCTTAGACATAACCTGTATTTTTAAATTAAAATACAAAACTACCTCATGTATTTTTCCCACTGGTATTTTTGTTTCCTGTGAGTATTTGTATCCTCACACATAACTTGAAGCACTGAAATGTACAATAAATCTTAATGCATGTTCTGTTTCTCCTACACCTGGGTGTCTCTGATTCTCATGATCAGTGTGAGAGACCAGACCAACTCCATCTTGCGTTCAGGCTCCATCTTAGTGAACCTGACCTAAGGTTGAACTAGAGATAACCAACAAGCCTGAATCTGGCACTAGTCTCCTATTGATTAATTGTGGTTCAGAGGTCCATCAACGAAATACAGAAGTTTTGTGTTGTTGTTGTTGTTTTCAAACCAGGGTTTTTGTCTGTGAGAGTCCTGGCTATCCTGGACTAGCTTTGTAGACCAGGCTGTCCTCAAATTCACAGAGATATGCCTGCCTCCAGAGTTTTGGGACAAAAGGAATACACCACGATACCAGGAATAAGTTTTATTTCTTTTTCATCCCTTACATGCTTACATTACATCCCCTTCTAGCATGTTATTTCTTTTCACTTAATGTCTCAACATTATAATTGTTTCAGCTTATTCTATGTCACAAGCCAATGTCACAAGATCTTTCCAAAAATAAACAGCCCCATGATCTAGACTAGAAATTCTAATGTGGTTCCAAACTCATACCTTAATATCCATCCAGAGGAACTGAGCCGCATCCCAAATACTGACACCTCAACATTTGAAGCAATCACCTTTAGTTGCGCAGGTTATACTTGGCCTAGTAAACCATAGAGATAGAAGCATACTTCTAGATGGTTTGTGAACTTCTGTTCTAACAAAGATGATTTCAGCACAGTGACATGTAATAGGTAAGTTTTTAAGCTTGCCCTTTATCCATTGTCTCCTGTTTAAAAACAAGACCCATAAAAGTAGATGTGTGAACGGTCAGAGTCAGGAGAACTTCAAATCTCCAATCTAAAGTATTCTAGTGATTCTCAAAGAAATAGAGAAATGGAGATGTCACACCACATAGAGTGCTGTTAGATTCTAAATGAGTAGAAGCAGTGAGGTGGCAAATGTCACATAGTCATAGCACAGCCACCTACTGCAAAGATTTACTGGTCATTAGGACTGAGAGAGTTTGCTGTAATTCACACTAAGCAAATTCTGTGGCCTTGATCCTTTACCAACACCATCCACAGCTCCTCTGGCACCTTTCCTGAGAATGTTGTAATTTATTTGAGTTTTTCTTGGGCAACCACTGAACATTGACATTGACAGAGAGCAAATATTCTATGTTGCTCTTCATACACCTTGGGCAGAGCATTCTGTTCACACAGAGGAATCATAAATAGACTGCTGTGGATTGGAGGACTCTGGACACCATGTTAAGGAGGAGGACACCATAAGCCCTGTCCTCCTGTCCTCTCTTACCACACCATGTGGAAGGACAGACAGGCTCAGCTGTGCCTATTTTCAGTTCTTCTTGCTTTCCTGCCTTCTTCTTCCTTGCCCAATGGAGACCCGTGAGTACCTCTAAGGCCCTCTTCTATATTGTCCCTCCTCCAATTAAAAAGCTATCTATTTTCTTTTACAATCCTTCCCCTGAAAATCTCCCTAAATTGTTTTTGCTTTTTAATTAACAAATGACTATATATATGTTCTCCAACTTTGGTATTACATGATTCCAGGTAATCTTTTTTTTCCAGCTCTTAAGCAATCAGTGTTACTAAACTGAGGTGTGGTGTGATTTAGAGTAATGTTCCCCTTATTACTGAACTAGTAGTATCTCAAATCCCAATGGTCAGAGACATTCTCAGGTGTTGAAACTATTTAATCACTTTGAAAATAAGCATTTAAATTGTTGTCATTCTTGCTTGGAAATATGCAGCCTATGGATTAACCTTGAGACAGATAAGATTTCAGGCAAATCAGAACCCTGTGGATGTTTGTGTCCTAAAACAATATTCCTATTAGGATCAAAGACCTTGGATTAAACTACCAGGAGGATTTGTCATTTGATGGCCAAAATAACTATATAATTAAGATTATATTGCTGACTGTGGTTTTTGTGTCTGTGTTCTGAAAATAGATTTAAGGTGGAAAAATAATAAGGAAGCTGGTGATATTTTTGCATACTGTGATACAGAGTAACAGGCTAGATTTCGGGGAACAAAAATCTCTCATTCTAGGAAAAGGTAGAGAATGATTCCTACAGAAGCCTTTGGCACTTGCTCAAGTGTAACATAGATGAATCATACAAGTTTGAATTTCACAGTCACATTATAACTCTTATGTTGAAAAGTACCCCAAAATAAAAACAGAGTATTGGGTTAATTTTTTAAGAATTTAAAAATGATAATGAAAACCAATCATGATAAATTTTTATAAAAAGAATAATTATTCCTCCCATATTTTCATTTAAAAAAAAATAAAACCTTTCTGGAACTTGAGTGCTGGCTGCTTAGTGAAGGGAGGACATGCCATTCGAACCTGCCTTGGCAGCTATCACTGCTGAAGCTGATGATTGAAGAGCTGATAACTGGCTTGCCACTCTGCTGTGTGGCAAACTGTGACAGCTGCCACAGTATCAACCTGCCATCTCAGGTTTTTGAAACCTGAATAATAATGATTACTGTTATGAACTCCAGTTATAGACAATGAGATCTGCCATCAGCTGGCCGGAACTCCTTGCTTTCCAGGAAATATATGGTGCTGGCCCCTTCCCAGCTCTACACTGAGACCACTGAGAAAATCTGCCTCCATCTCTACCATCTGAATGAGACGGTGACTGTCAGAGCTTCCTTGGTATCTCACTCGGGAAGGAAACACCTGTTCAATGAGTTTGTGGTTGACAAAGACTTGTTCCACTGTGTTTCCTTCATTGTAAGTACTAGACACTTTTCCTGATTTGTTTTATATACTTATGAACATGGGTGTGAATATCTATGTATAGTATCCATACACATTTGGAAAAAAAAAGGTTAATCTAGAAGCATATGTGTGAACTCAAAACAATAGAAATTTAGAGCATTTACCCAATAAACAAATACCTTAGGGCATCCCACTCCAAAATGAGAAGAGTCAATATTTGTGCATACACAGCTTTCCCAATGAATTCCCTCAAAACAGCCCACTGTGCAGAGAAAAAAAGGCCTCTCCAATTCATAGTAATTACTGCTAGTGAGTTAATAAACTTTGAAACAGCACTCCAGCTAATTAGGATGACATCTCCTATGTGTGATCCTAATATCCTGAAAAAGTGCTGCGTTTCTTCTTCAGAACCTATCCTCAAGACATAATTTCTACCACCATTAATACATTACCTTTCTCTCTAGCTCAGTTTCAGAGTCAGAGCTAATTTTCTTTCATTTCTTAGAGCTAGCTTTCAATCAAGATTCTATTTATTCCCTAAAAAAGACTGTTTTGTTGCTCATATAAACTCACATTGACTTACATAAAAGGTTGTCTTCTTTTCATCCTTTTTTTCCTGACACTGTTTTTTCCTCCATATAATCCTTAAACAGAAACTGATGGACCCTCCATCTCTTTCCTGTGAGGTGGAAGGAGAGAAGGTTAATGAAATAATCTAAGAAATACAGAGAGTCAGATTGTGAAGGGTCTTGTGTTCCTGTTGTTCTCAGATCCCTAGATTATCCTCTTCTGAAGAGGAAGAATTCCTCAACATCGACATCAAAGGGCCAACACATAAATTCAGCAAAAGGAATACTGTGCTTGTGAAGAACAAAGAAAGTGTTGTTTTCATCCAGACAGATAAGCCCGTGTACAAGCCAGGACAGTCAGGTATGAAGCTCCACAGTGGGCAAAGGAATCAAGATGTCATCCTCAACATGGCTCGAAGAAGGTCTGGGTCTTTGGACCTCACTAGAAAATTCTCTCTCTTTCTCTCTCTTTTTCCAGTTAAATTTCGGGTTGTCTCTATGGATAAAAATCTACACCCCCTGAATGAGTTGGTGAGTCTTTTACCTGGGGGTATTGGTGGATTCTTCAAGACAAAATGTCAATGCAATATTCTAATTTTCAGCCCCCCTTAGACATGAGTTGGTCTTTTTGTTTATTCTGCTCTTATGCCGGTTTATATCTGACACCCAGTTACTATTGGCCATACAATGGCTTCTTTATATGTTAGTGTCTTTATTTTGAAGCCCATTTTGTGTAAGTATCTCTGGGTTTTCTTTATACTTTGTGGAGTCTTGTACTGAATAGAACCTTTTAAATTGGTCATGTTTTTTCAGTCATTTCTTTTTGCAGATTCTGTTACTTTGTGCCATCCTTAAGAAGTTCATTTCTAGTGTAACAGTGGTAACACAGACAATTATTTTTATAACTTCATATTTAACACTTGGTTTCTTCCCTAAATAGACTCTTTTAAGAATAAATTTACATTTCAGTTTCTTGTTCTCTGTACTTAGGCAAGTTGTGGCTATCTGTGTTAAATACCCCCTACTATGAATAGAAGCTTCTCTGATGAGGAATACTTTAATCTATAAATATTTTTTAAACATTTTATTTGTTGTATGCATATAAGCACACTGGTGTGTCAGACACACCATAAGAGGGCATCAGATCCCAACACAGATGGTTGTGAGCCACCTTGTGGTTGCTAGGAATTGGACTCAGGACCTCTGGAAAAGCAGTCAGTGCTCTTAACCACTAAGCCATCTGTCCAGCCCCAATCTATAAATAAAAAGGTAAATCAGTATCAGTTGGCTTAATACTGTATCCTTTAGCAGCATAATAATAGTGAGTTGTTCCCTGGGACCTCTCACGCATGAAACCTCAGGTTCTTGGCTCTACAATGATTCCAAGTATGGGGATTTCATCTTGCACAGTGGGACTTAAGTCCAGTCAGACTTTGGTTGATTATTTCCTTGAAATTTGTACTACTATTGGGCCAGTGGCCATGTCTTGCCCAGCTAGTGGTTCTCCTAATTTATAGGCTTCACAGCTGAATGAGATTGCCCATTATCTTTCCCCTCTGATATTATACATAACGTCTTCCAGCTGTATGAAAGCTAGCCAGTAGGGATGATGGTTCCCCTCTGTACTGTCTTGACAGCAGAATATGAAATCCTAAATTGGACATCTAAATCACACCCTCGCCTCCCAAGACACTGAAATTATTGTGTCAGGGAGGAAGGAAAAACTGTAAGAGCCAGAAGTGAATACTGGTAGAGACAGAATAAATGCAAGGGAACAATCCTCTAAACCCAGCATGGTAGCCTCACATATTAACTTACAGTTGTGTTAGCATACACAAGTACATGCATTTAAAAACAACAATAACAACAACAACCTGGCATGGACAGAGGAGATGAACATGAAGTCCCACCCCTAGCTGAGGAGCTATTGTTATTACATCTACTGGAAGAAAGTCAGTTTTATTTAAGAGTAGAGACCCTGCTAAGTTGACCATATTCCTGTGGAAGTTCACATACCCAAGAATATATAGATATGCAGCACAAATGGGAAATAATGGATGGGAAAAAGGGAGAACACTCAATCAGCTACATAGGGGAGAGAGGTAGATCTGGAAGGGGTGAATGTCATCAGAAAATACTGTACAAAATTCTGAAAGAAACACTTAAACATTAAACAAAATATCAATCCACTTTTACTTAATTTTTTCTTTACAAATAAGAAATTACAGTGGACACCATTCATTAAAGATTCTAAAAATTCTGTTTATCACAATAATCTCATGTATAATTTTATCAAGTATATATTTTCCTTTTTTCTGATTTATTCTTATCACATAAAAAACATCCTGACCACAGCCTCCCTCCCCCTGCTCCTCCTAGTCTCCCCACAACTTCCCCTTTCCTCCAGATCCATTTCCCTTCAGAAAAAAAAGTAGCCCCACAGTGATAATCAACTGAACAGAGCACAACACGATACAAGAAGACTAGGCACAAACCCTCATATAAAAGCTGGGCAAGCCAACCCAGTAGAGGGGAAAGTGTCCCAAGATCAGGCAAAAGAGTCAAAGACACATCCACTCCCACTGTTAGGATTCCTACAAACACCCTGAGCTAAACAAGCACAGCTTTCATCTAGAGGACCTAGCACAGACCCCAGCAGGCTCCATAATTGTCACTTTAGTCTCTGTGTATTCCTATAGGTCACACTTTATTGATTCTATGGGCTGCGTTCTCCTGATGTCCTTGACCCCTCTGGCTCCTGCAATCCTTTCTCCCATTCTTCTTTGGGATTTCCCAAGCTCTGCCTATTGTTTGGCTGTGGGACTCTACATCTTAGGCCTACTGGATTTCTTAATTGAAATTAACATGTTCCCCAAATCATAGTTTTCATGAATGAGTTTATAATTTGTTTACTGAATTTATAGCTTGTTGCCTACATTTTCAGTGCAATTATAATTTTTGTAAGTATCCCATTTCTTTTTATCACATGGAACTTGCTGAATTCACTAGTAAAAACGATTTACCTTGGATTCCAATAGGTTTTGTGTGCTAGTTATAAAATGGTCTTGCTGCTACTGTTTGGGGTTCATTTCTCTGCAACTTAAAGAATTAAAAGGCAGGAAGAATCTTGAGCATAATAGACAAAGTCAGCCAGTGAAAAAAGCCTTTTAATAGAGGAGAGGAAGCACACGAACTGCAGGCACATGGGTGGAAAGACTCTGCAGAACGGGATTGGGAAGTCCTGTCTCTAAGATTGGGGGGTTTAAGGATCTTTGAGGTGTCTTATTTCTTTAATTTAGGGTTGATCAGCTTGATGGAAGACAGAGACTTTAGGGCGATCTTTAGGGCGTGCCCTAATCTTAGCCTTGAATGTGTCAGCCTGGTCTACTGCAGAGGTGCCCTCTTATTAGAAGGCACAACCCTATGGTAGGCCTTTAGCTATTTGTCTTAGATCAGGACTGTGAGGAGGGAGTCAGAATTTCACCATTTTTATTACCTGTTTGTGGTTTCTCTTTCTATCTGTCAACCTACCAGGAAGTGGTCTAACTTTTGGTCCCTCGGTCTGACAGTAACAATTTTACTTCTTTAATCACAGTTTTCATAACTTAGTTTTCTTTGATGGCCATAGAGGCTGAGGCCTCCAAGACTTCTGTGAAAAGTTTTTTGTTTGTTGTTTTTTGGTTTTTTTTAATTCACAAATTTGATTACTCAGCAGTGTCAATTGCTTTGTTTTGTTTTGTTTTGTTTTGTTTTGTTTTGTTTTGTTTTGTTTTTTGAGGCATGGTTTCACCATGTAATGCTGGCAGCCCTGGAATTGATAGCTATTGACCTGCCTCAACCTCTGCCTCAGCCTCTGCCTCCTGCTCCACCTCTGCGTATGCCTCTGCCTCTGCTCCCAAGACTGCTGGTATTAAACCATATGCCACCAAGAGAGCCTGGTTGAAGTGATGTTCTTAAAGTCTGCTAAGTCAACAAGTACTTCTCTTTTACTCCTTTGGTTCATCCTAGTCTTAGAAAATTCAAACTGCAGCTTGCACCTTCCTTCTCCTCCTCCTTCTCCTCCTCCTCCTTCTCCTCCTCTTCCTTCTCCTACTTCTCTCCTCTGCCTTCTTCTCCTCAGTACCTAATGGCGAGAATGAGAACAGGAAAGAGATGGTGTCTCTTCTAGGTACCAATTAGTCCAGAGATCAGGAAATGAGGCACACAGAAAATAGAAGGTACCTAGTGACCTGGAGCCAGGTTATACTGCAGAGAAGTTTTTCTCATTCAATCTGGGTATAGTATTTGTCTATGAATATAAGAACAAAATATTAAGAAGGTAACTTGGCACCATGTCATGTTAGCTAAACAAAAGCATCATCCCCCGACCCCTGACCCCTTGGACTTAAGACTTCCTCAAGCATGGGTTGTTAACTGGGTTTTCAGTACCTGGTATGAATTCCATCTTGCAGAACAACATTCAGTTAATCAGAGATCAGTTGGTTGCCATCATAAAAGTTGCACCACTATTGGCTGGGCACATTTTACCTAGCAGGTCGATATTAAGCATCATACAGTTGTCAGCTGGATGAGACCATTGAGGTCTCCTCTCCTGCAGCAATGGAGGAGGCTTGGCAGCAGGGGAGGAAGCCAAAGTACCAGCTTCATTTCTCTACACCCTTTACCTCAGGTGTGTGGTGTCTTCCACAATAGAATATTATCAACTAGTTATTGCAGGCAATCAAGAAGAGTGACAAGATGCTTTATTATTTGGGGGATCTCTAGGACCTCCCTGACAAACAACTCATTAAAGAAGTATCTCATGCCTAGTACTGAGAGCTTTGTTTAATGACCTTTGACCTTCAGGTACAGCATCATCTAGACATGCAGGATGACTTCCTATGTGCTCTCCTTTTAACTTATGTTTCTTAATCTGTGTATAAAGCAGTAAGTTTCCACATGGCTTTTTCAAAGATGCCTAGTGTCGGTTAACCCTCCCACACTCCACTCTCTAAACATACACCCCTTGCACTGGTCAGCAGCAACTCTCCTCTGAAGCAAGAGCAGCTACTGAGCCCTTTCTTGATATTTCTTGAGGAGAGTTAGGCACTGATTTATTCTGTTGAAATGTGCTCAGGAGTTGAGTATTGAGTACACAAGCTAATCCCTTTGTAGCTCATCAGTCAAGGAATGGGAAGGCACTGCCTGGTGTACAATGGGTATATACAGCTTGCCCAGGACATTCCCAACTTACACATTTTGACTGGATATATTTAACACTAGTAGCCCCACTTCACACTAAAAATATTCCTGATTAGGACATGACATTTTGTAATCTCCATACTATAAGGTCTCAGGGCAGGCGGGTCTCCTAGAACATTAGAGAAATCTTGCACATGATGTCCTTCAAAGTTCCCTTTGTGAGTCCCTACCCATTGAGTAATTCGTATGACTCAGGTAGTTCTAGAAAATAGACTTAAAAGTTCTCTATGGTGGTCAATAGACTTACAATTGACTTTATTACTAGATATTAAGTTCATCACAGTTTGGCCGAAACTCCCAACCTAAGGCCTATTCTATAAATCTATTGAATTTGTTGTGTGTGTGAAATTTCTAAATCAGAGGTTCTTACATTTTTATGCAGTTCCTCATGTTATGGTGAAGACCCAACCACATTTGTTGTTATTGCTGTTGTTGTTGTTGTTGTTGTTTGCTACTTCATAACTGTAAATTTGATAGTTATGAATCGCAATGTAAATATTTTTCGAAACAGGTTTGGCAAAGGGGTTGTAACCTGCCGTTGTAAACTAACATTGTTTTCTTGTGTTTCAGTTCCCTCTGGCTTACATTGAGGTAAGAGTATTAAATGTTTCATAATCAGAGAGAAATCAGTCTTATGAAAATCACCTGATATTGGAATGTTGTTAACTGATTTGTTATTTCCCAGGTCACCTTTATTTCTTCCTTCCCCAAAAGAATATTACCAAGCTCCCAAATGCTTCCAACACCAACACAGTGATCCTAGATGCACTGTTGTACTTAATACTTTATTGACTTGGAAACTTACAACCTCTTTCACAGGATCCAAAAATGAACCAAATTATGCAGTGGCGGGATATTAAGACGGAGAATGGGCTTAAGCAAATGTCCTTCAGCCTGGCATCAGAGCCCATTCAGGGCCCCTACAAGATAGTGTTGCAGAAACAGTCAGGAGTGAAGGAAGAACATTCCTTCACCGTGATGGAATTTGGTAAGGATTGGGAAGACCAAAAAGAGAAAGTGGGTGTCATAGGTTTCTGGTTACCATAGGATGAATTATTTTAAACAAATTGAGTTACAAATGCTAAAGGCTGGGTTTCATCTGACTCTAGCTAAAGCTATCCATGTAGCAACATGGGACTTCCAGGAAGTTCTAGGATTTTTCAGAAGCAAATTACTTATTTTTTGTTTGTTTTTCCTGTTTAAGTACATACCCTTGTGATTTTCAGGAAGTGACATATTGTATAACCACTCAACATTCTAACTTTATTGGGTGGACATGCCTGAATAATGGAAAGTCACCATTTCTGGGCAGAGACTCATCATTTAGGCAACTAGACAAGTCGTTCCGCACCTGAGTGTCTCCTCTCTCTCGCAATAGTGCTTCCCAGATTTGATGTCGACGTGACAGTCCCAAATGCCATCTCTGTGCATGATGAGATACTCAGTGTGACTGCATGTGCGAAGTGAGTGACCTGCTTCTCTCCTTCTGTCCTTAAGAATGGATGACACAGAAAAATCCCTGGGATAATGTCTCATTGTAGAATACCTAGAAATGCTACAGTTCTGTACTTCCCCAACTAGAATATTTCCCCTGTTGTGTTCGTTTGTGCACCTTACTACTCTGCATCGATTACTACGAAAACACTCACTACATGGATGCTGATACTGATGGATAAAATCAATTGTATGGAGAGTAAAGAGTTGCTCCCTTTGGAGAAAGGTTGGGACCAAATAAGATCCACTGACCCCTGTAAAGAGAACACAAGCATTAAATCAAGGCATCTTGCTGCCCTCTTTATGGGCTGACAGAAAGCAGAGACACAAGAGCTCACAGTCCACCTCCAGCTCAAGCCACAGCTACCCAAGTTAAACCTTCAGACACCTCAGTCTTCTGCTTGCATTTCTGTGCCTGATAAATGAGGACATTGTACTACAACTAGAATTTCTATTTAAGTCTAGAACCATACAAGAAGGAACTTGCAATATGTGCCTGAATCAAACAGGAGACACACAGCTGAGCTCATAGGTGCTTGTCCTTAGAGTAGACAGGCTCAAAAACTAAAAAATGATAGAACAAAGGCAAAGGATTAAGGAGGTTTGTTAGAATAGCTCTGAGTCCTTTCCCATGCTCCCCATTCATCTCAGCCCCATCATTTAGTAGTTGGGGATCCTGATTTGATTACTTAATCTTTTTCAGAACCACAAAAGGGAGAAGACCATGTCTTCCATAGGTTCTTAATGGGGCTACTTTTTATTATTTATTAATCTATTTATTTACATCACAAATTCTTGACACACACAGTTAGAAAGTGTCAGGAGTAATAATAATAATAATAATAATAATAATTATGAAACTACACAGACTCTGTGAGAAGACAGTGGGTGTCTACTTTAGAAAGAACCTTGGTCTCTGTGAATTCATCTTGTGTCTTGTGACAGATATACCTATGGGAAGCCTGTCCCTGGAGATGTAAAGATAACCATATGCTATGAATATGAGTACTATATCTCTGAGACTGAGTCTGAATGCAAAGAAATCAACTCCCAGGTGAGTGAATTTGTTCAAAGGCCTGTTTTAAATATCCAAGGTTAACTGACAGAAAGGCAGACAGCAAAGATGAGAGGAAACTCATACCCAGACATTGATGGAGGATGTCTGGGACCTTGGGCTGTAGCTCAGAGATGGAACACTAGCTAGGCGTGTCATTTGTACTTTAAAACAGCCCGTGTGACCTGTACGTTATCTGTAGGGCCAAGTGACTCCTGACTCTCACAGACTTTTATATTTATCTCAGGCATTCTCAACAGCTATTGGTTCCCTGTAGCTCCTGATCTAGGAGCGGGGCTTTGTGAAATTTCCTCGTTCTGCCACATTAGCAGGTTAACTTGTTTCACCATTATTTAAGTCTTGTTCAGGCAATCACATTGTCAGGATTTTTATGTGTGTCTTACCCCTGTTGTGTCTGTAAGACACTATTTTTGCAACAGGCATTCTGGTCTTTTACACTGTTTCTGACCCTTGTTGCATGATTTTACCTGATCCTTCGATGTAGGGGTTATGTTGGAGATGTATTCTTGGGGTTGGGCAATCATAGGTAGTTGTTTGCATTTTGATGGATTGTGGATCTCTATAAAGGTTTCTTTCTCTTGAAAAATCAGATTCTTGGATGAGGTAAGACCCACATGCATCTGTAAGGATAAAAAAATGTCTCTGGATACAGTAAGGAACTATATTGATTAAGAAAAATGGCATTAGTAGGCTTCTCTCTATAGAGTCTTTGTGACTGCTGAAGTTATCCATTTCTTCTTAGTTTAACATTTGTGTTTCGGATGAGTGTAGACATCTATCCACTTGTTTTAAGTTTTCTAAATTAATTCAGTACAGGTTTTTAAAGTATTTCCTTACAGTATTCCACATTTCTTTAATGTCTGTGTAATGTTACGCTGCACATTCCTGATTCTATTAATTTGGGCTATTTCCTTTCTTTAGGTTAATTGGGGCAAAGATTGTTCTTGATCTTATCTCCTTAAATAACTATCTCTTAGAATCAGATTCTTTGTATTTTTTTTATTTCTGCTCCACTAGTTTCTGTGCTGGTTTTTATTATTTCTACCTATCTGCTAATACAGAGTTTGGATTGATCTTTATTTTTTCTGAATCCTTGATTTAATATCATCGTGTCATTTATTTGTGTTCTTTCCTTCATTTTTAGCAGCACTCAGATGTTATCTCTCTCTCACTTTGAATGTCTTCCAGAAGCTTTTGTGCTGTGTTCTTATTTGCACTTAATTCCAAGATTTTTTTTTAATTCTTGAGTTCTTCTTTAATTCATTCATTATTTGGTAGTGTGCTGTTTAATTTTCATGAATTTATGTAATTTCTATAGATGCTTGTGCTGTTGATTTTAAGCTTTATTGTATTGTAGTCAGATAGGGTGCATTAGGTTATTTCAATTTTTCTGTATTGGGTCAGGTTTAGTGCCTCACTATGTCATCTATTATGGAGAAACTTCCATTCACACCTTCAAAGAATAAACATTTTTGGTGTTTTGGAATGTTCTATAAATATCTGTTAGGTACAAATGAAAAATTGATGTCATTTAGTTTGGATGATTCTGTCTTTTCTTTTTTTTTTTGACCATATACCCTATTGGAGAAATTAGGGTGCAGAAATCAACTATAACCACTGAGTTGGATTTCATCAGTGTCTTGAAATCTAGTGATATGCCTTTTATGAAAATGTGTGTTAGAGCTTGGTTCATACGTGTTTATAGTTGTAGTATCTTCTCAGTTAGTTGTTCCCTTTACAATGTGTCCTTCTTTATCTCATCTAATCAATTTTTGTTTAAAATCAGTTTGGTCAGATATCACAATAGTAATGCCTGCTTGTTTTCTGGCCTTTTGCTTTGAATAGTTTTCCAATATATGCACTCTGAGGTGGTGTCTATCATTGAATATATAATGAGTTTCTTGAAAACAACAAAAAGACTGATTTTGGTTTTTTTTAAGATTTATTCATTATGTATACAGCATTCTGCCTAGATGAGGGATGAGGGCATCATATCTCATTATAGATGGTTGTGAGCTACCATGTGGTTGCTGGGAGTTGAACTCAGGACCTTTGTAAGAACAGATAGTTCTCTTGACCTCTGAGCTATCTCTCCAGCCCCTGTGATTTTGTTTCTTAACCCATTCAACTCTCCTATGTCTTTTGATTGGAGAGTTGAGGCCATTGATATTTAATGTTATCACAAAAATGTGTGGGTTGATTGCTGCCATTTTACTTTTGGTACTACTTGTGCTTAATCCTATTTTATGTTTCAGTAACTATAGTTTCATTTGCTTGATTTCTGTGGCCGGTTGGCTTTGTTTATTCCTCTCTTCAGTCCAAAGCATTGTTTTTAGTATTCTTTGTAGAGCTGGTTTGATGGACATGAATTTTTTAGCCTGTTTATAGTCTTCCAGTTTTGTCAGTTTTAGAAACATCTTGAGTCTCATCAGTTCTTTATATCCAGAGCTTTATAAGTCTTGGATACATCCTGAGTCTTAGTAAGCCTCCTACCAGGTGGAATGTTTAAATTAAGATGAAATTTCTATACAACACCCTAATAATCATTTTTTTTTACCGGATGATCAATTAATGAGTTTGTGGTAGTAAAGTCACCCATTATTATTGTACCTGGACCTATCTATCCTTTGCTTAGTAGTGTTTCTCTTATGAAATGTGATGCATTGCCATGTTTACCCAGTATTTTTTTGGGGGGGGGTTATTCCTTTCACTAATAGATTGTGACTATTTAATTTCTTGTAACTAAATTTGGACTAGTCAATTTTATCATATATGAGTATTGATATTTCTATTTCTTCTCAGCTTGGATTTTTGTGATGTATCTCTTCCTAGCCTTTCAGTTTTGGGTGTGTGTGTGTGTGTGTGTGTGTGTGTGTTCTTTTTCATCTAATTGGCTAGCTTTGTCCCCTTTTTGACCATGAGATGTGTTTTATTTTTATCAATCATATCAATAATTTTCTATAATATCACAGGGCAAACCTATTACCCGGGAGGGTTCAAAATGCATCTGTGGCTTCTGTCAGTCTATCTTAAGGGTGATCTTTTTTCCACATCATGAGGGCGGGTCTCAGAGATGATGGGGTGGTGTGGGAAAATCCTCCTAAGCTTCTAGGAAATTTCACTTTTCATGTACTGTTCAATTGTTTCTTTGGTTGGCAGAGTGTTTTTCTCATGCATCCCGGTTTTCTTCAGCTTGGCCTTATTGAAGCTGGCAATTTCCCCCAATGGCCGTCCTGTCTGCTATTTTCTTACAACTCAAGTCTCATTCTGAGCTGGTGCTACAGGTTCTCCCACTCACATTGCTTCAGCAAGAGACCTACCCTGTGTGTCATAATAAAAGTGTTGAAATCATTTATACATAGGATTACTGTTGATAATTATGTGTTTATTTCTATGACTTTATAGGACGTTCTGGTTGGTTCAGATACTATTTATCTTTTATAAACTATCACATCTGTTGCTGATTTTCTCAGTCTTGTTCTGAATTGGTAGCATTCATATTTTCATCTGCTTGTTTAAATCCTCTTTGAGGTCACTAGTCATTTTTGAAACTAGACTACTGGATTTTTTGTCCAACATTATGACAACTGTGTATCCTAGGATTCAGTTAGTGAAGAGCTATACACTTTTGTACATGTCATGCTTCCCTGTTTGGTCATGTTTCCTGTATTTCTTTTTTTTAATTATGTTATTTATTTACTTTATATCCTGTTCACAGCATCCCCTCTCTTCTCTCCTCCAGTCCCTCCTCACCTCATCTCACCCCTCCTCCCTTCCTCTCAGAAAAAGGAAGGCCTCCCATTGATATCAACCAGCTTTAGCATATCAAGTTACAGCAAGACTAGGCACATCTTCTGTGAAGGTTGAACAGATGAGGCAGCCCAGAAAGGGGAAAGTGATCCAGACAAACTGCCATAACAGCAGAAAACCTGTTAAATGAAGTAAAGTATACTACTAAGCCAACAATAATTGTAACAATGAAAATTGGGGTGTGGAGAAGTAAGCTGTGAGGCTGAAATTCAATTAAGAACAAAATAATGATTCTGGTGACTCTTATCTTTCACAGTTCAGAATAATGTGAATTATTATGATGATTGTTCTTGTTCACAGAACTATACAGTGGCAATTGCTAAACATCATTTCACTCTGGAAATGGATTTCACATTACTTACTGGCACTAAGTATCAAGCCACCAGTTTCAGGCCTGCTGGCAAAATGTAGCACTGAGCTATGTCCATGCCTGTGGTTGCTATTTTAATAATAGAAAGTAATTATCAAATACTAATGGCATGCAAGTTAAGTGCTCCATTTGTTATAATTGTGAGTTTACTTAGTACCCCTTAATAGATATCACTTAATACTCAATGGATAATCGCTATTTTTATAAATGACTAAGCCAAGGCAGCATTGTGACTGGTCACCATCATGGCACACAGCAGCACAGCCTTTGACCTGAGTGCCATGCTTATAACCAGAACACCATGCACTGAGCGCTCATTTTTCTGAAAGAAGTCCTCATGTGTGGGTTTGAGTAGACCATGAATCTGAGCAGTGTGCCATGTTACCTTGCTTATCTCACATATCAGCTAGACAACAATGGGTGCACCACACAAGAAGCGAACATCACTGAGCTCCAGTTAAACAGAAGCTATTACAGAGTCCAGCTCCTTCGTGTGAATGCAACTGTTACAGAAGAAGGGACAGGTATGTGAGTGACCTAAGAATATAGAAGTTGAAGCTGTTAAAACTGACACCTTCTCCCATTGAGATGATGGTTCAAAAATGCAGAAAGCAAGCAACTCTCTAACTGGCTTGGGCTTTCAATGTTGTCACTAATTTCTTCTTCAGGATTGGAGTTCAATGGATCTGGAACAACTAAAATTGAAAGAACCACAAGCAAGCTCATATTTCTGAAAGCAGATTCACACTTCAGACATGGGATTCCATTCTTTGTGAAAGTAAGGTGCTTATTGGTTTATAGATTGTTAAGCTGTAAGGTGATACCTCAACCGAGGCCATTATGCTCAATGTTAAACCTGTCTGACATCATTGGTTGCAACTCAAGAAATGCAGCTTAGTGGTGGAGTTTGTACATCACATGCCCAAGCACTTGAGTTTAAATTCCAGAGCTAAACTAAAGACTTATAAAGATTATCAAGAGGTTCCAAATCTAAAACATATCCTGCAAGTTTTTATTGATAACTACTGATCCTCAAAATCTTAAAGGCCAAAGTGTCCCTGTGCTTCAATGGTGAAGCACGCTCTCCATTAGCCTGTGCACCCTCACAAGTTGTACTTATGATTGTGTCAGAGCATCTTTTCCCTGTAGTTTATACAATAGATTCATTGACAGTTTCTTATGAAAAATAGGAGAACAGAAAGCATCTATAAAGCATCTGTTATGAAGTTAAGAATATGATACCTTCAGTCCCTTCAGCCCTACTTTCACAGCACAGCTAGGTCTGCTGGTATAGATTTTTGAAAAACAGTTTTTGCATGCTGAATTAGTTGATTCAGCTTTGGAATCTTTATATAATACTGAAACAGGGTTTTCTCTTATATTCTGTGTCGTTTTCATGCCTAGACTATACTTTTCTTGTTCAATTTAGGTCCACCTAGTGGATATCAAAGGAGCTCCTATCCCAAATAAGCAAGTCTTCATCAAAGCTCAAGAAATTAGCTACACAGATGCTACCACCACTGATCAGCATGGCCTGGCAAAGTTCTCCATAGACACCAGCGGCATCTCAGGCTATTCCCTCAATATCAGAGTAAGTCAGAAATGAGGAGGGAACAAGGCACAAGGTGAGGCTTTGCAACAGTGTGAACTCAACAATTTGTAGCTTAATGAAAAAATATTCCATGCCAAACTCTCTTACTTTAGGGAAAAACACAAAAAGTTTCTGACCATTGATAAAAGTATGATCATACGTTGTGAACACATTTTTAACACAATATTTTTTCATAGCCTCTTTTACTTTATTTATGTTTTAAATATCTCAAGTTAGGACTTTCAAGTAAAGAAAAAATGATTAAAAGTCGATTTTTATCTATTTAGTCAAGGATACATGCTGTGTATCCTCAAATTCATTACCTCTGTGTGATACCAACATCTTCATGCTTTGTCTCTTAACTGGGTTCCAGAAGCCTTGAAAGATGTGGCCATAATTCTTTAGTTTTTCTTTACTACTCATTAGGTATAATAATAATTTTTCATTATCAGTAATCAATGACATTTTTCTTTCACTGTATCTAATCTATTAGTGAATCTTCCCACTTGGGTTTTTATTTAGCTTATTGACCTGTTTATTTCTCAGATTTCCATTTTTTAAAATTTCGTAAGAATTTTTGTTTGCTGATTTCTTGGGTAAAATCTATAATCTCTTCTTTACTCCATTTGGCTGTGTGTGTGTGTGTGTGTGTGTGTGTGTGTGTGTGTCTGTGTGTGTGTGTGTGTGTGCGCACGCGCGCACGCACGCGCACGCGCATGTGTGAGTGTCCAATTTTGTCATTAATAATTTTTAAAATTAGACTTGTAAACTTTATATAATATTTCATGTACTTCAATAGCTTTGAGTTCAGTTATTTAGAAAATTAGAGCTTTGGGTAAGACATATTGTTTCTTCATATTTCTTCTATTTTGATGTTATAATTTATACATCTGTAGTGTATGGCTATAAAACATCCACTATTATAAGCATATTTTATAAGAGTAGCTCTCTTTAAAGGCAAACCCCAGAAATATGGAGGACATTTGAATAAATTCATCAACACCAAAGCAAATCAGATGTTTAATTTAACAACAATGAAAAACAGCCACTGTTCCCCCAATTCTAATGACTAGAGAGTGGAAAATTCAATGTAAGTTAAACAGTTAAATTCAAAAAATAGAGGTAAACTTTATTACTCAAGTAGAAGTAAGAGGAGTCTGAGGAAAAAGAAAAAAGAATTTACACAGTCTACAGGGAATAAAATTCTACACTAAATAATCAGATAGCTATCAAGTAAATAATGAAGTGTTTATAAAAAGATAAAGAGAAAGAGACTATATTCTATGGGTGTGTGGTGAGGTATAGGGGAAGGGGATGTCTCAGCAGGCCCATGCTGAGACATCCCTTCCCCTGAGGGACCTGCCACATAATGGTATAGATAGAATAGAGTTTAATTAGATCATGGGGAGGGGAGTTAAGAGGGTAGTAGAGTCAGAGAGAGGCAGAGAGAGAGAGAGAGAGAGAGAGAGAGAGAGAGAGAGAGAGAGAGTATAGAGAAGAAGAGGCCAGCCATGAGCACATGAAGAGAGGGGAACTGAAGGGGAGAGAGCAAGAGAGAGAGGAGGGGGCAAGCAGTCCCTTTTATAGTGGGCCAGGCCTATCTGGCTGTTGTCAGGTAACAGTCAGGGTGAAGGTTAGACAAAATGCTAACATTCCCCTGTTTTGGTTTAATTAAAAATAAAAATTAGAAAGAGGTGATGGTGAAGCAGGAATAGGGTCGTCGTGGTATCTGGTTACCTCCTGCTGACATTGGGGCGACATGTCTCTAGGGAACCTAGAAGAATGGGTATGGGGGATGTTTGTCCAGTCTTGGGAGAGTTGGCTGTTTCCTGCTGTCCAGGGTCTGTGATACCATCTGAGAATAGGTCAGAAGGAACAGGTCCAGTAGAACTAACTGTCTGTGTCTGTGACAGGAGATTTGGAAATTGCTTCTCTGGAGCTGTTCTGGATATGTCTAGACTTGACAAGATGTAGGGAACAAGATTAAGTATGTTTGGGAAAAAGAAAATTTTTTCTAATATGTACATTTGAAACCCAGAGGGTCCCCACCTTTTGGAATAAGTAGTAAGTGGTAACTTCAAGCAGATGTGCTTATCTGGATAGAGTCTATTTGGTCCATGAGAGGTAGATCTGAGTGGGTTTCCTGTAGCTTATAAGTTTACAAAACAGATAACAGCATGAGTTAACAATATGAGCAGTCTTTAAGATGAACCTTTGCTGGATCGTATAGCGGAATGTTTTATTAGAGTTAGGCAAGTTTATAGGAACTCAGATAATAGGACAGTGGCATAGCAAGAAGAGGAAATATGAAGGGTTTACTTGACAAAAACTGAGTTTGGGTAATGAGGTAACATTACATCTGTGAAAGTTTAGCTGTCAATGTAGTTAGAAGTCTGAGAAAGAATGGACAACAATCTACCAGTTATATATTATTTTTAAAAATGACAGAGTCCACTAGCCAACAGTTCACATGGTCTCCATAGTTTCTTGGGTGGAATCAGTCTGGCTTTCAAGCACAGAAGACGCAGAGCTTTCTCTCTGTGGGATGGATAAGAGTGACATGAGAAATGACTTACCTTGGTTTATCCAAGTCCTTTGACTCAGGGCATCCAGTTTTTTCCACTGTGTTTTTCAGTGATCACCATCCGGGCAGTATCTTCTTGGTATGTTCACATCTTCTGAGACCATCTTGGGTCAACTGTTAGAGACTTTGGGAATTCTGTCATAATCTTAAATATATTATTGGCAGACTTTTGACAAGATTGAGGGCCATATCGATTGATTACAACTGCATAATTTAATGCTAGTAGTAGAAATCTATCAAGACAGGATATGAAAGAAGATCTTAAGTAGCTAGCTAAGTAGTAGATACTTAGTATCTTAAGTAGTACTTAAGTAGTACTTAATCTTAAGTAGGTTGTGTAGGTAGAGAAAAGCACATTTTTGTATTAGCAAAGAAACATTTGTCTAGAACCAAAATAAGAAAGCTGGCAGCAGTGGCATAAAATATGGTGACAGAAAATGAGTTTGTCCAGACAGGTTCAGGCCTGTGACACAAACTGAGCACACATCCAGACTGTGGGAACAGGCCAGGGTTGGGAACATGGATAGGTAAGAGCTTGGGAAACCTTTTCCATTCATCAGACCTCTGGCAGTGTTGTGAAGATCTGTTAAAATATATGTCCGAAGACATCACAGCACTCATTGGGGCATTATTGAATTATTCATACCAGTGTCCTGAGGATAATTCAATGACCAAAATTTCCAGCCAGGCTAGAGGCCTAAGTCATCACTAAGGACCCCTAAAGGCTATACACAGTAAGTCCCAACTTAGCAGAAAGTGTTCCTACCCTAGGTCCAGGGCTTTAAAAGGCTGCAAGAGCCAAGAGTGGGGGAGGTGCAAGAGCCATTTTCGCGGGGTGTCGTCACACAAGGATCTGGATGGCCATTGAAATGTGTGTGCTTGTGGGTGGTTTTGTTAGAGGCTGGGTGACAGCAGACTCTGTGGTGGAAGTCTATGAGTCCCACACCAGCCCTTGGGTGGTGGTGGTTCTGTGTGGCAGGGCCTTGACATCAGCAGCTGTAGCTGCGCAGTGGCCCTCGGATTGCTCCCCCACTGCACCTGCCATGATGTGGGCAGCATGTTGCGGGCTCGGTGGCTGTAGCTCCACGGCAAAATTGGCGGGTTGGAGCTGTGGGCGACAGGTCATGGTTCCAGGGTTGTGCTATGGGCCCTGAGCTGAGGCAGAGGTGCTGAGGTCAGTCCACACTGCTGCAGGGCAGGACTTCCTACTAGCAGCCAGAAATCGATGCCCAGTGCCTCCTGGCGAAGTCCAAGGTGTGCAGGGGAAAGGAAGCATGATTTGTATCACAGCAACGTGCATGCTAGCTATTCTTATGGAGGACAGCACGACTAGCACTCACTTAACAGGTCCAGAGAGGGGGAGAGAGAGTGCCTCCCTCGAAAGCCTTTCCAACAGGTGATTGCACACCATGGGAAAGCAAGTCGCAGACAGGACACAAGGAGCAGGGCCCAACCAGAAGCAGAGCTAAGGAACAGAGTGGGGAGGGGAGCAAGCAGGGTCTCAGGAAGGGGGCAGGGCTAAGCCCACTTTTCAGGCAGCAGGCTGCGTATGAGGAAGAGAGTGGGGGTGTAGAGAGATATTGTTCTCTGTTAACTATGATCTAGACCAAAACATCCCAGTAAGTAGAGATCAGACAGCGAAAAGACTGACCCCTGGGCAAGACACATGGGGACTGAGGACTAAGACTTGGAGTCAGTGCTCCTGAGAGAGGAGTTTGCCCAGGCCTGGCTTGGAATTCTCAGCCAAGACAAAAAAGCTGTCTCAAAGGGAGAGGTTAATCTCACCCAGGGGAAGGAGTCCTAGAATAAGGGCCAATGAAAGACTGAATGTCTCTCATCCTAAAGGAAAACACAGGGGTAGTTCCAAGCTCAAGGACTGTCCCCTGGGACCATGAGGACATTTAGTCTGACCAGTGGGAGATTGGGGAGTCTTACCAGTTCTAGGAAGCATGAATCTCTTGTGGTAGCTGAGGTGGGTTGCAAATCTGCAGATTGTCTACATCTGAGTGATGACACCAATGATGTGTTTATTAAAAGATAAAAAGAAAGACAATATGTTCTGTGAGTGTGTGGTGTAGTATGGGGAGAAGGAGATGTCTCAGTGGGCCCATGGGAAGGCATCCCTTCTCCCTGAGGGACCAGTCCCAAGATGGCATAGTATAGAATAGAATTTATTTAGGGCATGGAGAGGGGAGGTAAGAGGGTAGTAGAGGCACAGAGGTGGAGAGATAGAGAAAAAGAGAGAAAGACAGACAGAGAGAGAGAGACAGAGAGTAGAGAAATAGAGGCTACCCATAATAAAAAAAAAAATAGAGGCTACTCATAAACCTAACCCATGACCATGTGGAGAGAAGGGGAAGGGAAGGGGAGAGAGCAAGAGAGGAGGAGGGAGCCAGGACTACCTGGCTGTTGCCAGGTAACTGTAGGGAGGAGCATACCTGGCTGTTGCCACATAACTGTGTGGGTGGAATTTACACAGAATGCTAACAAATAATGTACCTTATGCTGTACTTCAAAGTGTTAACACCACTAGAACAGGAAAACTACAAAATTAATGAAAGGAAGAAAATAATAAATATGGCTGAAAGTAATGATGGGGACCAAAGGGAACAGTAAAAAGGTCCAGTGAAACCAACAATGATTCTGAAATCACCTAGATAAGTGAATTTGATTAGCCCTCATCTAAACCCAATGAGAGTTAAAACCCAAATTAGCAAAGTAGAGTTAACTATTACAGTACATACTATGAAATCCATAGGGTTCTTAGAGAATAATCTGAAAACCTTCGTTCCAATAAATTAAAAACATCCAGAAGAAACAAATGAATTGCTGGATATTAATATTCTACCAAAAGTGAGCCAGAAGGATATAAAAAACCTAAACAGATAAGCAATGAGAAATAAGATTGAAGAAATAATTAAAGGAACACAGCACAAAAGATCTGAGACTGGGAAGAACTCATTGCTGAATTGAACCAAACTTCACTAAAGAAATATTATTGTGACTTCAGGTCTGGGCCCAAGCATAGAGCAGGTCACAGGCAGCAGCTCTGTACCCAACTCCAGAAAACCGAGAGAAAGAGGGACTCCCAGGAGCTTTAACTCAGGCAGCATCCCAGGTAAAACTGAATCACCCATGAAGTCTGCTGTTAGAAGTTCTAATCCAGATGCTGGCCTCCAAACTTATACTACTCAGACCTTTGAAGGGCCACTGACAAGAACATCAAACAGCTAGAGATTGACATCACTAATCTGAAGAAATCCCTCGTTTCACTGTCTGAAGAGACCTCCTAAAATCGCAAAGATCCTTATTGGACTTGATTTACTCTATTATAATAGAAAAGGCTGTGTACAGCTCTTGATTGTGTACAGCCCTTAAAGAAGAAGGTTGCCTTTACATAGACAAGACAAGGAGGGTTAAAGATAACATGAAATAGGTCAGTGAAGGCCCTAAGAAAAATCAGAGAGAGAAAGAGACAGATGAATGCTGGTACATGAATTGGTTTTCAGCCTCTCCAAGGTTGTCAACTCTATTTCCTCCCATCTTGGGGCCATTATTTGGGTTCTTTTTGCTTTTTTCTGCTGGTCCCTGGCCCTCAAATAGGCGGACTAACTCTGTGATACAGCAGATAAATAATTTGGTAGCAAAACCTACTCAGATACATTATCATAAGTTAGCTATGGAGGACCATGAGACTCAAGATGAGGTTGTTACCTTATACAGGGTGTTTCCAAAACCCAACTCCACCCAACCTAAAAGGGGGGACTTCTGCCCCTAGACTAAGCAGAGAGGGGCCACCCAGAACCCCATCTGAATCTGACAGGCGATCTGAATTCTTGCTTAGGCTGTGAGGCTAAGCACTGCAAGGGAATATAAATAAAAGATAAAAATATCTATCTGAGTTCCCTGAGGGACAAGCCTGACTGCATAGGGGTTGATGTCAAAAGTATCCCCTCTCCAGGAAAAAGACATTGGGACGGGTATGACCCTCATGTCTCACTGGACAACGACAGGGGGACTGGAGCCATTACAAGGTCCCCTTCAAATACTGGAGGTTAGGCCTCTATCCCCCGCCTTCGCAAGTTTAGAATTGCCACAGCCCTTCTGTACTTAGAGAAGGGAGGAGATGTCAGGGGCAGTCCTGCTTACCCACTGTAGGCCTAAAATCAGCCATAGGCCTAAAATCAGGAATAGGCCTGTCATACATGTATACTAAC
Source organism: Grammomys surdaster (assembly GCF_004785775.1). Lineage (NCBI taxonomy): Eukaryota > Metazoa > Chordata > Mammalia > Rodentia > Muridae > Grammomys > Grammomys surdaster. The sequence goes on from NW_021621449.1 coordinate 2,493,067, forward strand.
ACCAAGTCTTGGGTCTCTGTGGAAAAACATTGAAACAGATGGCTATAAGGTAATGTAGACAGGCAGCTTTTGTGGAAATTTACAAGCCTGAGTAGTCATAGACCTTGTAAATAGGTAGCCTTTGTGGATAATACTAACTTAGATAAGGACAAATGAATCATAGACAGAGTCATAGTGACCTGTCCCCTGAACCTTCACCCAGCCGATACCCGGTTCTGAATGATATCTGTATTCCCCCTGAACACCCACACTCCAGTGTCATTCCCTTCCCCACATCCTGCCTTTCTGTGTTTATAACCCCTGTGTGAATGAACTACGATTTGAGAAAAAATAAATTATATAAAAATAAAAAATAAATAAATAAATAAAAGAAATATTATTGTATAAAGATTCAAAAGAAGAAATGCCTCCAAAGCCATTCTATGAATCTAGAATAGCTGTGAGACAAAAACTAGAAGAGGATGCAGTGACAAGAAATCGTCAGACTAATTAATAAAGGAAAGTCTGAGTTCAAATTCCTCCATGTCAAATTCAACCACACATTAAGCAAATCATGTACCATGATCAAACTGATTTCATAATAAAATGACATGGATGGTTTCACATTTGTAAGCTGACAACTGTAAATGGCATATAAATAGAATCAAGAGTTAAAATGACATGATCATCTCAGTAGATCCAACAAATAGTCTATTTTTAAGACCTTAATGACAAGTCGTCATGAAACGCATGCAAAGATGCTCAGGACATGTGACTCTCAATAAAATGCAGACTAACACTATGCTGAAAGTTCATCTCACCCATCAAAATGGCTATCATCAGGAAAGCAAATGTTGGCAATGTTATAGGAACAAAGGAACCTATAGGCACAACTGGTGCAAAGGTAAATTAGTATGACCATTAAGCTCAGAGCTTCTACAAAATTCCAAAGGGAAGTCAGTATAAGGTACAGGTATCCCTTGGCCATATATATGCACATAAAAATTAAAGCTAACATTTGTTAGAGACATCTACATCCCATGGCTATCTCAGCAGTTCTCAGCACAGTTGGGCTATGGAGTCAACTTTAATGCCTATTGGTGGATGAGTGTTTACAGAGAATCTCTTGGGCAATATATGGAAGCATCACTTGTCAATAAAATGCTGTTGGACTATTAGCTTAGGCAGGAAATAAGGGGGTGGAAGTTCCAGTACAGGGAGAATGTCAGGGATAGAGTCAGGCATGGAAGATTCACCCCAAACTGAGGAGAGGTAACCAACAGAAAAGAATGAACAGGGTAATTGAATTAGGGGCTAACAGGAGAAGCCAAAGCTTTTGGACTAGACAATTATTCATAATAATGCAGTCTCAGAGTCATTATTTCATGAACTTGGGCACAAGTGGGAAAGCCCACCATTACATGAGTGGATAGAGAAAATTGGAAATATGTGTATATTGGATTTTACTCAAATATTTATCAGAGAGTCTTCTTGTCTACAGAGAAATGAATGTATTTAGAAATTGTTGATATAAAGAAGTATAAGACTAGGAGAAATTATCCCCCATATGTCCCCGATATGTCCCCCTTGTGTACCCTCTTTGTGCCCCACATGTGGAATCTAGTGAAAGAACAGGAATGAAAGCAGAGAGGGTCTATTAAGGAGGAAGGGAACCGGAGGGAAACGTAGGATTGGATACTAGGATGAATGAGCACTCTCAGAGTACGTTACATTAATATATGAAATGTTTCAAAATAACGAACCCATTATTTTGCACATTCATAATGCACTAAAATTCATATATGTAAAATGTTTTCATTATGTATTAGATGCACAATAAATGTTTCCTTTGTCTCATAAAACTAATACACTTCCCTTTTCTCTCGTCCCTGGTGTAAATATTTGCCTCAATTCTAAAAATTCAGGATGTTAGACATCAATCCATTTAATAAAATTCCCTTCCACTTTGAAAAAAAGATGTACATAATATTCAAACATTAACTGACAAAGAAAAATATGTTGATTGATCACAGAATGGAGATTCTGCCTGCTAGGCAATCTACAGCACAGTTCGTCTCGCCAGCAAGAACACACGCGGACACACATCAGGATCCTTCCCCAGGAAAACGTTTATTCCAAAAACAAAATGGTGGAAGACCTCAAGCCTGGAAAAGGCACGGTTTATATACCCTTAGAGCAGCGTATTCACCTCTGATTGGCTGCTTCCGTAGCCCGCCAAAACACCCTGGGATGGGCTATGACTTTTGGCGCGCTTTTACCATGGCACATGCGCAGTTTACTTGTTTACTAGGAAGAATCCCGGACGCCAGCGCAATGGCGGATTCTGCCAGCCCACGCACGGCTTCTTACAGTACTTTGTTGTTTTTCCAGGTCTACAACATGGAACAAAATTCATGCTCCCATTCCATTTGCATAGAAGAAACACATGCAGAGGCACACCATGTGGCCTATGCTGTTTACTCCCTCAGCAGGAGCTACATCTACCTTGAGACAGAGTCCAGCAGCATCTTGCCCTGCAACCAGATTCACACAGTTCAGGCACATTTTATTCTGAAGGGGAAGAACTTGGGAGTGCTGACAGAGCTCCTTTTCCACTACCTGGTAAGTTCTGGCTCCAAATTGAAGGAAGAAAAAAAAAAAGTTCTCCTCTCCTGACCATGTCTCTCCTGACACATTGAGTTCTAGGCTGGGGATTTCTGCCTGGAATACAATAGATTCTTCTATGTCTTCTAGCACAATTAGAAGAAAGCCTTGTAAAATATAGATGTAAGCTTGGAAAATACTTTCCATTTTAGGTCATGGCCCAGGGCAGCATCATCCAGACTGGAAACCACACTCATCACGTGGAGCCAGGAGAATGTAAGTGTCTCCCACACAGTAACATTTCTCCAACTGAGAGTCCACATACTCACCAAGGGAATCTTACCACTGAGCAGCTAACAGTGCCCCCATCATGCTTGTGTGTCTCCATAGACACTCTCCACAGTAGGAACTCATGGCTCTGCTGTCCAATGTATGCTCTCACTCATGACCTTCAGGAAAAAGTCTCAGAGTCCCAAACCGAGTATCATTCAACATGGAGAAATATGTGTTGTGAATATGTACCCCCTGAATACACACAGTACTCCAAGATACATTCTACATGAGGAACCTATGCATTCACATGCAGATTAACCCCAAGGAAAATGAGTTATTTTAGTGTCTATTCAAAAAAAACTGGAGGGTGCCAGCCTTGGTCCTTACCATTCTAGCTACACTGATTTTCATGTATTTGATTCATTTTTATTATTTTCAAATAGTGTGTGAGGTGCATGTGGGTAACTATGTGCATGTCACTACAAGTACTCTAATAGCCAGAGGCATCAGATCTCCTGGATATCCTGCAGCCAGAATTACAGAGTTCTGAGCACCCTGGTGTAGATGCTGGGAATCAAACCTGGGTCTTCTGGAAGAGAATCAAGTGATCTTTACTTCTGAACTATCTCTCCTTTCCTTTATTTTTACTTTTAAAGACATTTTATTTATTCTTTGAAAGTTACATATATTTATACAATGTATTTTAATCATACCCTCTCCCAACTAATCCCTCTACCCCAATTCCTCCCTACCTACTTCACCAGGCCCTTTCCCTACGTTATGTCTTTTTTTTCTTTAACCTGTTGAGTTCAGTTAGTGCTACTCATACATGATGAGGTATTGGGCCAGCCCCTGAAACATGGACAATCTACCAGGGACTTCACCACTGATGAGATCTGACTCTTCCTCCCCTCAGCAGCCATCTACTGTCAATAGCTCCTCAGCTAAGAGTGGGTCTTCACAAACCCCTCCCCTTCCATACTGGAATATTGATTGGCTTGTTGTTGGTAAGATCTTGGGCAGGGACCCATAGCTGCTATGACTTTGTGAGTGATGTCATCCTGTCATCTCCTGGTGATACTTGCTCAGTTCTAACAAAATGTGACTCATCTGTCACTCCCTGAATAGGGCCTCTTGCACCCGCTTCTATTAAGATCCCAAGTTATCACTGAATCCTGGTAATATCGATGCTCTGTTTTTGCCATCCTTTCCTTCCCAAAGTGCACCTACCACATGCAAACACATGTTCTATACTTTACCTTTTATTATTCATTTCTCTCTATGGCCATATCAACTACATGGAGCACAGTTGAAACCGTATATTATTTACAGAAGTCTCACTCATGTTAGAGACAGTAAAACTCTTCTTTATATTGAATTAAAAACAGGACTTATTAGGAATAATTATGTCATTACTCTAATAGCTTAAAAAGTATTATTGCCGCTGGCTAATAGCATGTTTTAGATGTAAACCTGCTTGCTCCATACAGTCACAGATATCTTTCAAGTAATTTCTAGAAGTGGTAAATAGTCAGTGAATGCTCAACAAATTTACTGAAAAGGAGTTTTCTTACTACTGATCAATTATGAAAATTATTTAGTTATTTATTGAAATATACAATTAGTTCTTTAGCAGATAATAAGTGGGAATCATAGCACTCAACTTGAGAAGGCTAACGAATCCCCTCAGGTTCAACAGAAACAATGAGAGATTTTGAAATTACATAATTTTTTTCTCAAGAGATGTAAATACTGTGAACATTGCATTGAGAAAAAGTTTAATACCAAAAATATGCTTATTACTGCCAAATGTGGCTTGGTCCTCTGAGATAATTATTAATTTTAAGCTTCCCGAGTACCAGGCTTTCCTCTCTGTTAGTCTTCCTTTTACCTGAATAATAAGTGAGACATGAGCCACAGTTGTCTCATCCCTTTTTATAACAGGAATATCTAACATGCTGTTTGGGAAGCTAAGGAATAAAAGAGATAAGAGGTTAGCATATGTCTAGCTGTAAATAACCAAGATAACTTTTGACAGTGAACATCTTGGTGGAAGACATCTTTGTGATATCCTCCTGAGATCATTAGCATGCAAACAACCAACTGCAGGACAGGAAGACTGTCTTATACAAACTGACAGTCCTCCAAATCCCTGTGTTCAGTTATTTGGGTTTTCCTGTCAGTAGTCTGACCCATAACCGTCATTTCCCATTCCCTCCAGCTGCAGTAAAAGGCAGCTTTGCCTTGGAGATCCCTGTGGAGTTCAGCATGGTCCCCATGGCTAAAATGCTCATCTACACCATCCTGCCTGATGGAGAAGTGATTGCAGATTCTGCAGCATTTGAAGTTGAAAAGTGTCTTCGCAACAAAGTGAGGGATTTGTTACCTAAGATTTCTATTTAAAAGGGGGAGGGGAGTCTTAAGGACACAGATTTTTATGCTAAACCCAGTCACTGGTGTGTGCCTCAGTGGCAAAGATGTGGACAGTACCAGTGTGCCAGATTTCATTTCACAAACTCCACACATGATCAGAGGTTTAAGAGAGAGGAAGCAAGGAAGTGGAGAGCAAGAACTGAATCCTTAATAACTAATTTAAAGTTGTATAACTTACATTTTCATTGTATTTATCTGTGTGTGCACATGTGCATCTGAATGTACACATGTGGAGGAAAGAGAACAAGTTTTAGAAGTCTATGCTGTCCTTCCTCATGAGTCTGAGTGGTCAAGCTCAGCTCAACAGGCTTCTCAGCAGGCACCTTTACCCATTGAGCTATCTCAAAGACCCTTAATGTCATAGTCTTACATGAGACCAGTCATGGGATCCAGGCCTTTCAATTGTTAGTATAGTTTTTTCCCCTCCAGTTTTTCCTTATGACTTTTCTGTATGTGTGATAAGAACATAAGACCCTTGAATTTCATGACACAGCATATTGGATGTGTGCTGAAACATAGATCTTCAGTACCTATTCACATTAGGCAGTTGGAACTACGTCTGTTGGTGAGCATCTGTGCTTTCCTTACTCTAGAGTAGTTAATAACACTTTTGATCTGTTTTCATCAGCCCCTTTGAATACAACTCAGTCCATGGCAGTTTGCTTTAGTGTCTGAAATGAAATAGGAAGCACTGAGAGATGAAGGCGAATGATAGATGATCTGGTAGCCAGACAGAGGAACAAATGTAGACAGAGAGGCAGTATTCCAATTAGAATACTGATTTTTCCACCCCAGATATGAGATTAATCATGAAAAAGTCCTTTCAAATAAGTAACTTTGTTGGGTGGTTATAACGTGAGCCTTTAATTCCAGCACTCGGAGGAAGGCAGGTTTCAGAGTTCAAGGCCGGCTTGGTCTACAGAGTGAGTTCCAGGACAGTCAGGGCTACACAAAGAAACATTGTCTCAAAAACCTCACCAGACAGACAGACACACACACACACACACACACACACTCACACATACTCACACATAGACAGAGACACATAAATAGACACAGAGAGAGACAGAGGCAGAGTCAGAAAGACAGAGAGACAGAGATGGAGAGAGAGGGAGGGAGAGATGGGGAGGGTAGAGGGAAAAGAAGGGGAGATGGAGAGAGAGGGAGGAAGTATAGCTTTAGGACTAAAATGCTGACTCAGGAGGTAATAGCACTGCACTGAATTCTGATTCCAGCACACATATAAAAGCCAGGCAGACCACAGGGTACTATAACCCCTGAAGGCTAGAGGCAGGAGAATGGCTGGGACTTGCTGCTGCCAGTTTAGCTCCAGGATTATGAGGGGCATTCTCAAAAGAATAAGTGAGAGAGTGGGAGCAAGACACCACACCCTCCTCTGGCCTCTGCTGGGTGCATGGGTACATACACCTGAACACGCATGTGCATGACAACACAGTCACATATATGTCCACACACACCAAAGATGAGCTGTCTGCAAGAACTTCAGGGAATCGAAATAGTCCTTTGTTGCTTTGGAGTTCGAGTGACACGTTTCCTGTCTTCTTAAATCAATTCCAGGGTAGAAAAGGGTATCAACGAACTTCAGTTGTGTTTCTGACTGTATTCATAATCTGGAAAAACAGATGTGTGCAGAGTTCCAGGGTGACTCCTAGTGTCAGGTTTCAGATCTGCAATAGCAGGAACCCCACTCCCACCCAACCCCCACTCCCGCTAAGCTTGATTTTCCTTCTCTCAGGTGGACCTGAGCTTCAGCTCATCTCAAAGTCTTCCTGGCTCACAAACCCGTCTGAGGGTCACAGCTTCTCCTCAGTCCCTCTGTGGCCTGAGAGCTGTGGACCAAAGCGTGCTGCTCCTGAAACCCGAGGCTGAGCTCTCCCCTTCCTGGGTGAGTCCCTTCAGCCTCTGTCCAAGACAGGTCAGCAGAGACCGGAAGTGACCCTGGTCCTGATGAAACAGTCATTGTTCACCCACTTGGGCTCTTGAGTGTACAAATAGTCCATTTAATGCTGGCAGCGTCTCTAAGGGAGCATTTCATTATAATATCCTGAAGAACGGATCAGAAAACTTTAGCGAATAAACTGAAGACAAAGAAGGAAATAAGGCGCTCTGTGAGTTGCAAACCCTCTGTGCTCTCACTGAACATGTGCTGCCCCAGGAGTGTCTTGTCCCCTTCAGATGCTCATGATTGAGCGTTTCAGAGTCACACTGCATGTGGGAGCCAAAGGAAACCGTTTATACAAAGAGAATCTTTCACATCTCAAGAGTTCCCCAAATAAGAAAAAAAAGGATAGAATGATTTAAAATTTTAAAAGGCAAGGTTGTCAACTTGTTTTGAAAATGCTCAGAAGCACAAATGAAACAATTCACTATTTACAGGAGTCTTTCCCAAGATAATGCCAGTACAGCTCTTCTTTATATTGAATTAAAAGCAGGGCTGTTAATCCCAGCACTTGGGAGGCAGAGGCAGGCGGATTTCTGAGTTTGAGGCCAGCCTGGTCTACAGAGTGAGTTCCAGGACAGCCAGGGTTACACAGAGAAACCCTATCCCGAAAAACCAAAAAAAAAAAAAAAAAAAAAAAACCAAGCAGGGCTTATTTATATGATCACTCTAATAGTGTAAAATTATAGACACTGGCTAGTAGAATGCTTTAGTATGTACAGTAGATCTGTAAATTTAAAAACAGAAATCCTTAGTCTAAATAATGCTGGGAATTTACCAGTCTCAAAATGACATGTAAATTAAACCAATATTTAATTTAAGTTTAATTATGTGATGTTATCATGCACATGCAGAAAATGCTATGGAAAGTATCCTGCTAAAATATTTTTCTTTTTGATTTTTACTTTCCCCAAATCTATTAAACAAGAGATTTGTTGAGCAGTTGTTTTTAGCTGACAAATACAGGTGATTAGTTAAAAAACACAAGGGTATTTAATATGGGGGTGGAGTTCCATTGTTCCCCTCCACCCTACCCGCTCCATCCTCTTGGTGCCTGTACTTTTGATGAGGACAGCTATTCCTTAAACATTCAGGTATTTGTAGTGAACACAGTGATTATTGCTTTTTTGTGTGAATAACTTCCAAAAAAGAGGGCCCTGCTGGAGTCAACCAGTCAGTCAACTCCGGAACCACATTGTCAGCCAAAGCTAACTCAGGAAGTGCTTCCCACATGCCCCCTCATCCCCTGTCTCTTACAGGTTTACCATCTGCCAGGTATGCAGCACAAGAAATTCATCCCAAGTTCCGACCCGTCTGAAGACGAAGAAGACTGTGTGACTGGCAGCCAATATTATGAGCACACATACTCAGTACCATATGGGCAAGAGAAAGATGTCTACAGATATGTGACAGTAAGCCCTATTATCTATTGGCATGCTGCTCTGTGAATTATTTAGGTTTAATGAAACACTATATAGTAAAGAATTTCAGGCTTAGGCCAAGGATATTAAGAGTCACTGGCAGACCACCCACATTTACATGTGGTGTGGTTCATGGGTTAGATCCTGAGCATTCCAAAGTCTACATCCTGGAAAGTGGCCAGTCTAGACTATATTTTTCTCTCTATTGAGAAAACTGGCACAAAGTGGGGGATTGACTGTTTATTATTATTGTTGTTGTTGTTGTTGTTGTTAATGGTTTTTCAGACAGGCTCTCATTATGTAGTTCTGGTTGTCCTGGCTCTCACTCTGTAGACCAGGCTGGCCTCAAACTCACAGAGATCTGTCTGCCTCTGACTCTCAAGTGCCGGGATTATAGGTGTGTGTGCCACTATACATGGCTGTGAGTGTCTTCTCAAAATAACAGCATTGTATCAGAGAGAAGGCCTGCACATATGGCTCACTATAAATTCTATGTTCCTCACTGTACTCCCTAATGAGTATGAGACACACAATTTGAGTAGGAAATCTACTTCAACATGTAAAACTATATGTGAAGCATTTACTGCAATTTTTAAACACACTTTTTTCAGAATTTGGAGGTATTTCACTTGATTAATACTTTTTTTCTAGGATGTGGGTTTAACGGCATTCACTAACTTGAAGATCAAACATCCTACATTTTGTTATGACTATGACATGCTTCCAATGGCAGGTAAAATAACAAATCAGTATTTTCAGAGCAAAATAAATGTGAATTATTTATTGAAGCTAGTAAAATAAAATTGTAATGCATGTGTAGCATCCAAGTAAGAGAAAAAGAACCCAAGCTTAACAGAACAAAATGTGCCCAGGCGTATGCTGCTACTACAAGGCAGTTAAAGACTGGAGGTCCTTCCTTCAATGTTAAAATAAGAAAAAATGCAATAGTTATTGTGATACAAGATCATTGTGTGAAGTAGAAGAACTTCTGTAGATGTGTCATGAGAGGTGAAGAGAGTTCCCTAAACATTAGAGAGGAAAGAGACAGAAAATCCAGGCATTGCAAATAAAGGTGAGGACAGGAAGAAAAAAATGCACATACATTAAAGGATACATGCACACTCATATATTAACCAATGAACCATTTAATCTTTCCCTCTTTCTCTCATCTGAGTCCCTTTCAGAGTGACTGCACCATTTCCATCCCCACCAAGTGTGAATGAGGGCTCCCTTTCCCTGTATCTTCTCCAGCACTTGTTGTCAGTTGTTTTGTTGACTTTAGCCATCCTGACTAGGATGAGATGAAATCTGAGTTGTTTTAATTTGCATTTGCCTAATTGCTGGCATAATAAACAATGTTAGAAGATATGTCTTAATCTTTTAAAATTTCTTTTGAAACCACTTTTCAGATCCACATCCCATTTTTTAAGTTGGGCTGTTTGTTTTCTTGAGTCTTTGGTTTTTGAGTTCTTTATATATTCAGAGTATCTATCCTTTATCAGATGTACAGCTAGAAAGATTTTCTCCCACTCTCTGGGCTTCCATTTCATTCAATTGATTGATCCCTAATTATGCAAAAAGCGTTTCAGTTTTGTGAGGTCCCCATCTGTCAAGTATTTACCTTGATTTCTAAGTGAATGGGTGTCATTCAGAGTCTTTCTCTACACATGTATTTTGTAAGGTTGCTGCCTATGGTTCTTCCCCTAGAAGTTTTGGTTTTCATGTTGAGGTCCTTGATGCATTTGGAGTTGACTTTCGTGCAGTGTCATAGTTATAGGTCTACTTTCATTCTTCTACGTGTGAGCATGCAGTTTTCCCAGCACCATTTGTTGAAGATGCTGTCTTTCCTCTGGTGTATGTCTCGGTATCTATGTCAACTACCACATGCCTGTGATTACATGAATGTGTTTGGGTCTTGTACTTTGTTCCATTGAGCTACATGTCTATTTTTGTGACTTTACCATGATGGTCTTATTGCTATACCTCTGTAATATAACTTGAAATCAGGAAACACTATCTTTATCATTGTTTATATTCTAAATACTGAAATTTATTTTTTTATCTGTGTTAACATAAAATAAAACATCATTCTGACTGGAATATATTAATTTTCCTCATACTGATTTGAAAGGAAAATGAAATATCTTCACAAGTTTCTAAAAGCAACATGGCCTGAGGCACTGTGACTTCTCTAGACAATGGAATAATTGGGCAACTATCCCTGTAGCTGTTAAGGTAATGGGTGATGAACTTAAAACACTAGAAAACACTCGGTTCCTGAAGGCAAGTAGAAAGACTAAGATCAGGTTACAAGCTATCACAAGCTTCCCTGTGTGGCTATCACAGGGAAGGACCTACAGAAATGAAGCTCTGTGTGTGTCTATGAATTAACAAACCGGGAGAGATTATCTATGCTTAGAAGTCAGTTGGGAAATACTTAGGTGAAGCCCTAACTAAATCTACATGTGTACTTGTTCTTGAAAGTAAAGCAGAGTACAGACACTTCATTAGCAGCTTTAAATCCTACATTTCTTGCCAGTACAAACACAAGCCATTTCTATGATCCTTGGATAATAAACTTACTATTTCTAACACAAGAGTTTGTACTCATACATCTTTCCATTTTTATCCAAATTGAAACCTATCAAAATATTGGCATTAAAACTACAGACGTAAGAAAGAAAAAAACATTGCAAGAAATCTCTGCTGATAATGTACACATCATTCAGCTCTTGTCTTGTCTCACTGTAGCCACAAGACCTGCTACCTAGGATCCTATTGTGGATCTTCACTCCTCCTAGGGGACACATTATATCTGTAAGCATTCACTAACTCTCCAATATCCAACCCAAGAAAATATGTATCATGGTTCCTTCCAAATTCAACTACTCTAGGTGAGATTGCCCCTTTGACAAAGATGTTACCTAGTCTCCCCCAAAATTAGTGATTCAATCCATTATTTCCAGTGTAACCTTAATAAAAGTCAAGAAGAAACTGAAAATTAAGCTACATTTAATTGCACCATGGTGTCCCATTGTATTCAAGTACTATGTTCCTTTCTTCCTTTGTAACTTCATAGTACCTGTTTTGGAATCTGATGTTGTACGACTTCGAAGTGAAGTATCTACAAATTTCCACCCAGTATCAAATAGAAATCCACCACCTGAAGATCCACTTACTGAAACCATTCGGAAATATTTTCCAGAAACCTGGGTCTGGGATATAGTCACAGTAAAGTAAGTGATTTCCATTTGTACGATTTGGGCTGGGTACAAAATTTTTCTTTGTTTTCTTGGATTTCTCTAATTTTTATCATAAGCGAAGGAAATTGATCATATAGAAAACCATAGCATATCAACATATCAATTATAAAACACACCTATTACCATCACCCCCAGAAAAATGCCCATAAAAACTATCACGAAACTTTTTGATAGTTAAGGTGATTCAGGATCATCATATTGACAAAAAGATGAGACACACATGGAGCAGACTATGGGATGGCTATATAGAGTAGACCATATACGTCATAAAACTGTTGTATATTTTGAAGATGAGGATTCAGAGAAAACTTCACATCTAGTCAGATTTCCACTAACCTGTGAACTTTGAGATGTTTTGGGGCTATGACTTAAGTTGGTAAAACAAGATTAGAGAAAGGCATTTTCTTTTGCCATCTGGAGTCCCATTTACTCTGTTCCCTTCCTATCATTCCTTTCAAGGACTCAAAGGGATGGTGTCTTGTCACACACAGAGTTACCATCTCAGAGATAACAAATTCATGAGCTCACTTTCTGTCCTTTACACTCACTCTCCCAGCTCCTCTGGAATGGCTGAAGTGGAAATGACAGTCCCTGACACCATCACTGAATGGAAGGCCGGAGCCTTCTGCCTGTCCAGTGATACTGGCCTTGGCCTCTCCTCGGTGGCACCTCTCCAAGCCTTCCAGCCCTTCTTTGTGGAGCTCACAATGCCCTACTCTGTGATCCGTGGAGAAACCTTCATGCTCAAAGCCACTGTGATGAACTACCTCCCTACAAGCATGCGGGTGAACACCTTTCTGAATTAATCATGACCAGAGGGGAAGAGGACAATTAGTGTGTGTAAATTATAACTAAGACTTAAAGGAAAAGAAGAAAGAAAGTGGGGAAGAGATTGTATTGGAAAGGTCAGCAAAGTGGTTCCAAATGCTGAAACAATTCCCAGACTCTAGCTACATATATACAGCAAAGAGTTGTTTAACAATATGGACACTACATAAAATTAGGTGATGTTGCCAGTATTTAAACAGCACAAACTGTACTGACAGAAATAGAATATTTCATGTAGCCTCTGTATACAATCAAAGGACATGGTCCACAAATATAGGAGTTTATTGTCAGGATAAAATGACATATTGTTTTACAATGGATTTTGTTTTCGTTAGAGGTAGGTGTATACTTCAAAATAGTAGTTAAAAATCTAGTACAGTAAATGTACTTCTGCCATCAAAATAAAACAAATATAAGTAGGCACATATGTAATTATCTCCTTAATGGTTTGTGTAGATAATACATAAATGATAGCTAGATAAAGTTTAAGACATATATGTGTGGATGAAATCCATGCAAGCCTTCTGTGTCAACTTACATGACATTTTAGACATGTTTTCCGAACAATCTCCTTCACACTCTTTTATCTACCTCCTCCCATGTATAATACCTTGTCCTTCCACAGCAACATCTTTTTTTCTCTTTCTTTTTCCCTGTGGGGTCACAGATGGCTGTGCAGCTAGAAGCCTCTCCTGATTTCACAGCTGTCCCAGTAGGAAAAGACCAAGATTCTTACTGCCTTGATGCCAATGGGAGGCACATCTCATCCTGGTTGGTAACTCCCAAAACTTTAGGTGAGTGAAAATTTTGTAAGGGGGCTCTACCCAGAAAAGGTGAGTGTAGGAAGTTTCTTCAGTTACTTTCTTCTCACTGGGTCCCCAAGAGGAAGCTCACAGTCATTGCTGCTCCTGGTGTGTGCTTACCACCTTCCTAAATATAAGACAGGCTCTTGAACCACCCCTAGAACAGAGGATACCCTGCAGATCTTGGGGCTTGGTGGATGCCAGGTTCCTGGCAGATCTGAGCTCAGCTCTCTGGACCATTTGTTTCAGGGAATGTGAATTTCTCGGTGTCTGCAGAAGCACAACAGTCCCCAGAGCTCTGTGGTTCTGAGGCGGCCACAGTTCCTGAAACTGGGAGAAAGGACACAGTAGTCAAAGGCCTGATAGTTGAGGTGAGTAATCCTCCTCAGTCGGCTGTATGCTGAGTCCAGAAAATGGAGCAATGTTGACTATATTTGGATGAAAACTAAAAGATAATGACACACAATTTTGAGATAGATCATAGCTGGCGAGCCCATGCTTTAAACCCACATATGCTCTGTTCTCTTTTCCCTTCCTAGTCTTTACACTGAAGCTTTGGTGGCAGGAAGGATAATCTAAGACGGTTTATCTTCTCAAAGCTATACCTCTTTCTTCTGATTATGCCCCGCCCCTTTCTCTTCATTATCTTTCCCTAATGGTTTCTTTTTTACCGGGCATGCCCAAATTCTCACATGTTGAAGCCATTCCAGCCCGTGGACTCACAAGTAAAGCTGTCTCTCAAAAAAGAAAACAAAACAAAAAACTGCCTCCAAAAATTCTGTATTTGCACACTCGATGTTTGATTTCTCATGTTTGAATTTCCTATCTTTTTGTCCAAGCCTGAAGGAATCAAGAAAGAGCATGCCTTCAGCTCACTGCTCTGCGCATCAGGTGAGAACCTGTCAAAACACAGTGAGATAGTGACTTAAGTCACTTAAAAAGAGATCTTGCAATATTCTTATAAAAAAAAATCAGAATAGTGTATACCTTATAGCCCTAAAACATGAACAAAACGGAGTCTCATGAATATAGATCATCGTTTACCCGATGCAGCGCTCAAGAGTATCGTTCACTTAGGGCTTCACGGTTCACTGTAACCCCATTTGGTTTTAGAATTCAGAAGCCTCGGGCCTGGCGGTGGTGGTGCTCGCCTTTAATCCCAGCACTTGGGAGGCAGAGGCAGGTGGATTTCTGAGTTCGAGGCCAGCCTGGTCTACAGAGTGAGTTCCAGGACAACCAGGGCTACACAGAGAAACCCTGTCTCCAAAAAAAAAAAAGAATTCAGAAGCCTCTTCATCTCTGTACTTACAAAGTTATAGAAAAGGAAAGACTGAGAAGAGGTCACAATTGAGATTTTCTCTAAAAAGAGAAGATAGAGAGATAGAGACTGTCTTGGGAAGTACTATATCTGTTTTATGTTAGATCATAAATAGAAAACAAAGATTTATATGGCTGAAAAAGCTTCATACATGAGCCAAGCTAAATCATGGTATGTACTTAGCATAACATTTTTCTCTAGTGCTTCTTTTTATGTCTTGCTTTTTTATCCCTGCTCCTCACCGGAAGCTAAACATTAGATTGGAAATATAGCAACATATCACACAAGAGAAAGCTCACTGGACACTAGGACAGACAAGCATAAGGTCAGGGACTGTCCACTTACAATAATGAGCATTGCAGGCACCTCTGTTAGCAAGTGCTTGTAGTGTCTACTCAAAACGTATTTATCAAAAGAATAAAGAAATTAGAATAATAACTTTAATTTAATGTAGAATCCATTGTTATATGAAAGTTAACAAAAGAGATTAAATAAAGCAAATTTCTGTGTAAAGCAAGCAAACTAATGTAGCAGTTCCTAATATGGTGGGTGGAAGAAAATCATCATATAATACTAAAATCCTTTAAATATTTTCCATGAAAGAAAAAGCAGGAAGGGGCGGGGTGTGTAACTGGAGATAATTTTTTTTAAGCAAACATAAGATAACAAAAGCCCTATTATTCCCACTGGTCAGCTCTGCTTCCACTCATAGTTACTGATTACAATGTAATGTACCCACCATCCCTTCAGTAGGAAAGCGTCCATGACACCTGCATGGAAGAGATCAGAGAGCCTCCCAAGCAACTCAGGGAACAGGAAGAACAAACAACGGCTCAGGGTTTCTCCGTTCCCTTATTCTGACATGTGGGATGTTTACTCACACATTGCTTTGTTTTAGGGTTCCATCCTTGTGATAAAACACCATAACCAAAAGCAACTTGGAGAGTTGATCAGCTTACATGACAACAGTCCATCATGAAGTGAAGTCAGGGCAGGAATCTGGAAGCAGGAACTGAAGAAGAAGCTCTGGAGTGGTGCAGCTTTCTAGCTTGCTCTGCCCTTGCTCAGTTTGCTTTCTTATACACCACAGAGGGTGTACACTAGGCCAGGACCTGCCACATCTATTATTTAAAAAGAAAAGCTTCAAGACTGGCTTACAGCCCAGTGTTAGGGAGGCATTGTCTCAATTGAGGTTCCCCATTGCCAGAAAACACTAACTTATGTGAAAGTACACACACACACACACACACACACACACACATACAGGGTTTTCCTAAACCAAAATTCAGTCAATAAGACAGTATCATGTGTTTATTAAAATAACTAAGTAGGGCATTGGTAGAAGTAGAGGATCACAGATCCCAGAGGCTCACACACTCCACTTTGTACAGATGCTTTGCTTCAAAGCAATGGGTGATGAAAGGGAAGGTGATGGAGCTTGACAAGCCTGTGGTACCAGGAAATGTGGATTTGTGATACTTACCTCAAGATCATTTGTTCTAGGGAGGCAAGAACTCAGAGCTTAAGACACGGTTCTGAATCCACTGATCTCAGGGCACTTTAGATGTGCAGAGAACAGAGATGATCATCTACCTGTTTGTTTTGCTTATTAAGATGCTGAGGTGTCAGAAAAATTGTCCCTGGTGCTCCCACCAACAGTAGTGAAAGATTCAGCCAGAGCCCACTTCTCTGTGATGGGTGAGTCAATTCATCCCTGGGAGACTTGGAACAATAGTCACTACCACTGCCCTGTCCCCTCCATGATTCCAAGTGCACCTTCTAAACTACTACACTTGATCTCTTTAACATCCTCAATACTCACTAAATAATACCGGTAATATTTAATAAATGGGGCTGTGTGGACCGACCATCTAAGCGGCAGCATCTCTGCCTAGCTCAAGCTGCCATGTTCCATGACCTGAAGCTAAGCGCTCCACAGCTGGAAGAGGCCAGGGGCCACTGGTGTGTCACAGCTAGAAACGGCCAGCCAGAAACATCAGCCCGGGCACCCACTAGATGCCCCATGGGAGATGGCTTCAGCAATTTTCCACACTGTCTCCACAAGGCTTTGCAGAGCCCAGATCATCACATCACCCATGCATTGCCCAGAAGAAATGAAACTCTAATGTTGAAAGATTATATAGTAGCTTTATATATTTGGTAATGCTCAAATAACAAGCCCACACAATTAGAGATGTTACCCAATACCTAACCTTACAACTACCTTACAACTACCTTAGACTGCTGGAGACACATGTACATCTGCTGCCATTTACCCTCTCTCTCCTCTTCCTTTTCCCTAGCTTCTCCTCTTCCTTCTCATTACTACTCCCACATTAGCTCCTCCCAAAATACTGAGTTTAATATAGCAGGAAATAAACCACTACACCACTGGGTTCCAGCACACATCACCCATAAAATTCCTTCACATCACAGAGAAGTGACTTTATTAAATATGTTATCTTGTTCTTGAAGAAAATGGCTATTCTGATGTCATGCCTCTCCCTTCCAGGTGATATCTTGAGTTCAGCCATAAAAAACACACAAAATCTTCTCCAGATGCCCTATGGCTGTGGGGAGCAGAACATGGTCCTTTTTGTTCCCAACATCTATGTACTGAAATATCTGAATGAAACCAACCAGCTGACTCTGAAGATCAAGTCCAAGGCCCTTGGCTTCCTCAGAGCTGGTCAGTAAGGCTCAGAAACTACACCTGGTTCTTGTAAATATTCTCTCTATAAATGTCTAGAAATGGGCTTAGCATTGGAGGGGAGAGCTGAGCAATGTTCTCAGTCAGTCCTACAAGCCAGGGTACATGAGGGTCTCTCTGACTTCAAATTTACTGCCTGCCATTCCCTGATGTATCAGTGTCTTCAGAACACACCCAAAGCCTTCTATTCCAGGTTATCAGAGGGAACTGAACTACAAACACAAGGATGGCTCCTACAGCGCCTTCGGGGATCAATACGGCCAGAGTCAAGGAAACACTTGGTAAGAATGGTCCACTGTATGCCAGGCCTTGTACAACACTTGTACCTCACAGCAGCTATACATGCATCTTGTTTCATGGGAGTCTAGCAGATGCCTGGACCTGAGAGGGACATGTCTGAGGTAACACAAGTCATAGACTGCAGGAGTAAGATCCCCTCAAGGCTCATCTGCTTTGCCTCTGTACCATGTGCTTAACTGGCTTCAGTAAGCTGGCGTTTTCATTTCTCTCCAACATCATTCATCAATATACTAAGTGCCTGGCTACACTTGGCTGAGCATCCAAAGATGCTGATAACTAAGACTTGAAAAGCTGATGCCATTCTTCATGTTACCTGGCATTGCATAATAATGTACTATTGGTGGCTATACATATGGCTCAGTGGTTAAGAGCACTGACTGCTCTTCCAAAGGTCCTGAGTTCAATTCCCAACAATCCTCTTCTGGTTTGTCTGAAGACACCAGCAGTGTGCTCACATGCATAAAATAAATAAATCTTTAAAAAAATTATTCAGTAACTTAAAAACAAAAAACAAAACAAAACAAAAACACAAGATTATTTAGATTAAAACAAACAAATGAATGACAGGTGAGAGAGGAAAAAGAGGCTGGCATAAATGAGAGATAAACCAAGAAAAGGGACCTAATTTTTTAAGGCAGAAACCATATAGCTGGGGTTTTTGGAAAGGAGATTATTCTTATCTACAAAGGAAATCACAGGAAGTTGGGAAAGCCTAGGATAAGCATGCAGGTGTGTCACCTAAACACCAGAGGGTGCTGGATAGGAGCAATGAGAAAGGAAAGCAGGAAGCACCTGAAACCACACCTAGTGAGTGCCCATCCAAATGGACCAAGGAATGGAAGACTTCTTTGGAAGAGCCAGAGTCACTGTCCAGCTGTTCTTCTTGGAGACACTTAGACTGATTGCTCATGGGTGTAGACCCAGCCCCTGAAAACCCATGTGTGGAGGAACTGATTCAGAACTAAAGCTTCATCCCCCACTCTCCCTCTCTCTCCCATCAGGCTCACAGCCTTTGTGCTCAAGTCTTTTGCCCAAGCTCGAGCCTTCATCTTCATTGATGAGTCACACATCACCCAAGCCTTCACCTGGCTCTCCCAGCAGCAGAAGGACAATGGCTGCTTCCAGAACTCTGGGTCACTCTTCCACAAGGAGTTGAAGGTGATCTTTTCTGAACTGATGATCTAATAACAACTTAAAGTCAGGTCATACTAACTACCATGGGGAGGAATAAGCCTCTAGGTAGGGAATGTATTTTTTCATAATGGGGATATGAATGGGAACTTCCATTGAATACATGGATTGGCCACGAGCGGGGAAGGCAGTGTTGATGGATTGCTTGCTGTATGTTCTGCTGATTTTACTCCTTGTTTGCAGGGGGGAGTAGATGATGAAATGACCCTCTCTGCCTACATAACCATAGCCCTTCTGGAAAGTTCACTTCCAGCCACGGTAGGTGCCATGTTGCTTTTCCAGCATCCAAGAGTGGTATAAACCCTGTGGCTTTGTAACTTTTCTAAAGCCAAGTGGTAGCTGTCTTGTTTTTTCATTCTTTTACAATGCTTTGCATTTGTCTGATTCCATTAATGAGCATCCACTTGCTGAATGAAATCCTGGATATGTTAAAAAGATCAACCGGAAAACACAAGCTCTGATACTGTCCCTGTTAGTCTGCATCTTAAATGAAATGCAATTTATAAAAAGGAATGGCTCCCAAAAGATAGAGGAGAGGGTAGACAGACAATCAATGGCAGGAAGAAGATAGTAAAGAAAAGGGAGGAAGGGAAAAAGGAAAAGAGGGGAAGGGAAGGAACAGGAAGAAAGAGAGGGAGGAAAAGCAAGGTATGGAAATAAAGAGAGGGACAAAAGAAGGGAAGGAAGAGGGTAGGAGAGAGTGGGAGAAAGAATGGGGAATAAGAAGGGAGGGAGGAGAGGGGAAGGAGAAGAGGAGTAGGGAGGGTAAAGGAAGTAAGGGAGGGAAGAAGAAAGGAAAAAACAGGGAAGGAGAGGAAAGAAGGGAGAGGGAAGGAGGGTAAAAAAGGGAGGGATGGAGAAAGAGTGGGGAGGAAGGAGAAGGGAGGGAAGGGGAGGAGAAGGAGGGTTTATTTGAAAAGCATAAACACTATATCCTCCATATTTGTCCCAGGACCTGCTAGGACCTTTTCCCATAGCTCAGTTTTCCTTGTTCTGCCAACAGCATCCTGTCGTCTCCAAAGCCCTGAGCTGCCTGGAGTCATCGTGGAAGACCATAGAGCAAGGAGGAAATGGCAGCTTTGTGTACACCAAAGCATTGATGGCCTATGCTTTTGCCCTGGCGGGGAACCAGGATAAGAGAAATGAAATCCTGAAGTCACTTGATAAGGAAGCTATAAAAGAAGGTAGGAATGTGTGTTCTCATGTTTGTCTCCATCCAGCTCCAGTGAAGGAAAACAGGGGAGCATATGGAGTGTGGAAAGAGCATTACATGTCAGTCCCCTCTCTATGGCACACTGAGGTTTCTCCTTGGGATGCCCCATTAAGAAATGAGTCTTCCTTGTAAACAAAAGCCTTCTGTTTGGTATTTTCTGATAGTGTGACCAGTATCAACAAATACAATATCACAGTAGAACACATGCAGGTCTAACTCTGTTACAAAGGTGAATGCAGTTAAAGCCCAGCTTTTCTCTGCTACCTATAAACCTACCAGGAGCAGCAAAGACTATGAAGAAAACAAAAGAGGAAAGATGCATTGAGGTTTTGTTATTTCAGTGGCAACTGTGACCTCTCTGGGAAACTTTAGTAGTCATTTGGTTTGAAAGCTGAACAAGTGACATTTTGTTGGGTGTGAAGGAATTAATGAGTAAAAGAATCATGTCTGCTACTGTCCCTTCACCAGCTCTGCTAGAGCACCATTGCAGATGTAATTTAATTAATAACTTACACATTTCTGTCCATGGTTTTTCTCAATCATGTCCCATAACACCAACTGAAGATTTTTACTGTGGATTAGTAAACGTGGGCGTATTCTGAGTGAAATTTTTAAAACCTTTAAAAACTTTTATATTTCCTCCTTTCTGCATATGGACATGCAGTCATTGACCACTCAGACTTTTCATTATTTCTCTATTTTTACCCTAAGACAACTCTACCCATTGGGAAAGACCTCAGAAACCAAGGAAGTCCGAGGACACTTTGTACAAACCCCAGGCTGCCTCTGCTGAAGTAGAAATGAGTGCCTATGTTGTCCTGGCTCGACTCACTGCCCAGCCAGCCCCAGCCCCTGAGGACCTGACTTTGTCAATGAGCACCATCAAGTGGCTAACAAAGCAGCAGAATTCCCATGGTGGCTTCTCCTCCACACAGGTCGGTGGTTTTTCATCAGAGTTCCTATGGACTTAGGGGATTTGAACAAGAGATGCAGGGAAAGAGACAAAGAGACAAAGGGAAAGAGGAGAGAAGAACAAGGACATGTTACTCGTGGATATTTTGTGTCTGTGGGAAGTGAGGGCTCCTGTATTCCATAATAAATTGTCCTAGTTCCTGTGCCCGGCCACAGGAGTTCTCTTCAGACCACAGTTAGTGAAACAGGCCTATGTTGTCTAAAACTTCTAACCCAGATCCAATCCTTAATATAAAACAATGTCAAAAATCCTGGAGTATCCAGAATCCTAGACATATTATCCACACTCTAGAATAGCATGTGGAAGCCTAAGACCAAACCGACGTGTCTATTGACCTACTGACCTTAGGTACAGCTGTTTCGCTTCTCCTGATAGATTCTCCTTAATCTTGTGGAAGGGGAGATCACCCTCAGGTTTTCTCGAAGCAAGCCAGAGATCCTGCTGTCCCACTTCACCTCTTGATACTTGGGAACAGCCAGGACTGTAAACTATCCACTTTATCATCTAGACAGTATAACTCTCACAAGGTAATATCTCCCACCTCCAAAAATACACATCTACCATAATAACTACGATTTATTCTGGGCATATAGGACAGAATAAGCCTCCAGAGAAGTATAGTGAAACAGTAGAGTCCTCTAAAGGAGAAATACAATGTACAAAAATAAAACTTCCATGACTTGAAGCTCAGTTCTTTCCCTCCTTTCAATAGACAGTAAGTGTTGTGATTATAAAACCCTCGCTGCATGCATCTACTCTCTTTTTGGACTCTGTTCTCAGGACAGCACCTGGAGCTCCCTGGATTAGGAAGGATCATGTGACAGAGATCCTTCCTGGAGCATGAAGTACACTTGCACAGAGCATGCCACTGAGGAGCAAGGCAGTGAAGGACAACCCTAGATCATAGATTTTTTTTCTATTTAATAAGACTGAATCAGGACAGGCACTTGGTCATGCTGTTTGTATGTCTTCATGATTCAGCAAGGGCAAATGCAAGTTTGTTGAGGAGACAAGGGGCATGATTTTGTGGGAAGATAGAGGGTGAAACCATTGGAACCTGGGAAAATCGGAAGAAAAAAACAAATGCTGGGTCGAAAATCTAATTTGTATTTATATTTTCTGCTGGCTGTAGAGGTTGATTTGCATATGCTAGGATACCCTAAGGAGGAAAAAACATGTGAATGTTTTTCACTCTCAAATATATTCTACATAAAAGCCTGAAATTAAATCTAAAGCTCAAATAATTAGAGACAAAATCTCCTGAAAGTTTGTCAGAGCTAGAATGAACTTTGGGAAGAGCTCAAGACCTTCCAAATGGATGCTATCCTGAACGTTTTTATTCATTCCTGTCAGGACACTGTGGTGGCCCTTGATGCTCTGTCCAAATATGGAGCAGTTACTTTTTCCAGAAGCCAGAAATCTTCTTTGGTGACCATCCAGTCTTCAGGGTCATTTTCCCAAAAGTTCCAAGTAGAGAACAATAATCGCCTGTTACTGCAGCAGGTCCCATTACCAGACATTCCTGGGGACTATACCATCAGTGTGTCAGGTGAAGGATGTGTGTATGCTCAGGTAAGATTCTGGGAAGTTGTGGGTATGCAGCAGCTGTGAGCCTCCTTCCCCAAAATGGAAAGTCTGACTTTGACTACCTGCACACATTATGCTCATACTGTAAAAATTGATCCAACGATGCAGTGCAATGGAGGTGAAGTATTTCTGTTCACTACTTAACAGACTGCACTGAGATACAACATGCAATTGAAGAAACAGGAGGCTGCATTTGCTCTACGGGTACAGACAACACCTCTAACTTGTAATAATCCCAAAGGCCACAACAGCTTCCAGATCTCACTAGAAATCAGGTATGCGATAGGCATGTGTGTGTGTGTCTGTATGAGCATCTGACTCTGTCTCTCAGCTACCATAGGGCTGTCTTCCTAGAGCTCTTCATGCAACAGGTTCAAAGGTATCTAAATGGGTGTCTTCATTAACATTTTTGCTTTGTCTGTAAAAAAATGAATAAAAATACTGAAATTCAGCTAAATGAACAATGAAGAATTGTAAAAATATTATTTCTAATAAGTCTACGTTTAGAGATTGTTTCTTGCCCTCTATCATAATAAAATAATACATTATCCTTTTCCATGAGACCTTAACATGGGTTATTCTTCTTCACCAACAAAGAATCGCCTTCCTGGTCTTTTAAAATTCCATTTTTTTTTTTAAGAAAAAGACATTCAGTTCTTCTGACTCTCATCAAAAACTTCAAACAAAATATAGCCTGTAACAGGGTCCAACTGCAGAAAATGAAGGGATCTTGGATGGAAAGAATATATCCAATCCATAGCGTGACTTATCATCATACATATGTGTGTGCTTGTGTGTGTGTGTGTGTATGTGTGCCAGCATGTGTGTGTAAAACAAAGGACAATGTCAGCCATCACCTCTCAGGCTCCATACATACTTGTTTTTGATATTAGTTCTCTTACCAGCTAAGCAGACTGCTGTCTCACCAGCATCCCGGGCAGATCCAGCCATTTTAATGCACTCTCCAGATAATTTTGTTATGCAGACTATATATATTGACTATAAAGATCATATATTTTTAAGGTATGGAAAAATCACAGAGGCTATATCAGGAATTACTGCTGGACCTCAAAGGAGGCAAGATTCAAACTATTAAAATGATTCCTGTCTACTTCTCTGGTCTGTAGTTACACAGGGAGCCGTCCAGCCTCCAACATGGTAATTGCTGATGTGAAGATGGTATCTGGTTTCATCCCATTGAAACCAACAGTGAAAAAGGTAAGCAGAGATGAAATGTTTGGATTCTCTGTATCCTCAGACTAGGAGCCTACCAACACCATCATAATTATGTCAACCCATGTAAGAGCAATGTTAGCACTCACTTAACACACTTGATGTTGTTAAAATACTGATTGATATAGGTATGGATTGTGATAGCAGCCAGCACAAGAAACATAAGAAAGGTGTCTGCGATCATTGAGTCAACAATCTAGCTAAAAGTAACTTTTAAAGTGTAATTAAACTGGTGAATATGATTCAAGGAAAAATATTATTAAATGACAAAATTGAAGTTGTAGTTTTAGATGTTTTAAGAACTACGAAAATTAACAAGGTAAGGTTGATAGCAGAGCTCAGAGAATATGGGGTAAGTACTGCCAAATGGATGATTATTTTTATGTTCAAACAAAAGTCAAAAATAACTATTACTACATCAGATTATATTCAGTCGGGCCTTTAATAGAATAGCATTCACAATTTTCTATACATATGTTCATTCTTACTGAAAAGACTTCTTCCCATTCCTTTAAGTGAATTCAATAACATCCCCTTTTTATCACCTGCAGTCCCACAGTTCATTTACCTCCCTCACCCCCAAGGCTTTTGCTTTTTTCAGTAAAACAGGGGTTTTCTCTCATTTTCAGCTTGAAAAATTAGAGCACTTGAGCAGAACAGAAGTGAGCAACAACAACGTCTTATTATATCTGGATCAGGTACGGTTCCTTCCTGCCTCCTTAGACATGCCGAGGTGGACAGTCTTTGCCTGATCTATGTAGTTTAGGTGAGGGTACTTCCTGCCTTCCTCTACATGCCAATGTGGACAGTCTTTCTTGGTGAGTCCAAGTGGGAAGCCCATAGCAGAAGAAAAGCAATTCAGAAGGAAGCCTTTATAATCAGAAGTGCATTCCCTCATACTACATGATACTTTGAGTTCTATTTTCTCTGGCCTGGAGACATGACTCAGCATTAAGGGCACTTACTGGTCTTGCAGAAGACCAGAATTCAGTTCCCTGAAACCATACCAACCAAAAATTGTTTTTAACTCCAGTTCCAAGAGGTCTGATTCCCTCTTCTGGGCTCCCTCAGTACACAAACACACACACACACAAACACAGAGAGAGAGAGAGAGAGAGAGAGAGAGAGAGAGAGAGAGAGAGAGAGACAGAGAGACAGAGAGACAGAGAGACAGAGAGAGATTTTATATACAGTCAAACAAATTTTTAAATCTTCTTTCCTCATTGCTAGCTTTCCTAGGACTTAGCATAGAGTTCCAAGTCAGAAAGTCAAAGAGTTTAACTCTCACAATGGACAAAGTTAAATATTATACATTAAGGAGGAATATGGATTTTTGGAATGGTTTAATAGACTGGAACTTTAATATACTCACAGAAGCCTCTACTTCAGTACCTCAAGTCCCAGTCTAACATCCATATCACCATATCACCGTCCACATAGGTGGACAGTTACTGAAGACAGTGACTGTGGGGTTAAATGCTATCCGATGCATAACTGAGTCATGCTGAAGAAAAACAATGGCCCCTTTCCTGAGTCTGGATCATTTTCTCTCTCTTTCCCAGGTGACCAATCAGACACTGGCCTTCTCCTTCATCATTCAACAAGACATCCCAGTAAGGAACCTGCAGCCAGCCATTGTGAAAGTCTATGACTACTATGAGACAGGTGAGCAAGAGATGGTAGTGGATCCCAAAGAAACTTGCTGTCCTTTTAGTTATTTGGGGTTTTTTGTAGTGTTTTGTTTTTGTTTTTTTTTTGTCTTGTTTTTTGTTTTGTTTTGTTTTTTTTACAGTTTCTCACTATGTAGCCCAGGCTGGCCCAAATTCTCAGTCTGTCCAAATGCTGATATTACAGACATATGCCATCATACCCATTATTAAGAACAATTGTTGTTCAAGCACTGACCCATTATGTAGGCCAGACAACCATTTATAAATTTTGAGCTAATTCAGCTACTCATGCTATGTTTGTCCAAGAAATCATGTGCCATGTCCAAATAACCCAAGGGACAAAACCTTATAACAAGTAGGGTCTATAGGTTGAAAAAATGGACAAATCTTCTTATGAATACAACAATGGGAAGATGGAAGAGTTGTATGAATAATCACAGAAAGTATAAAAAGATGAGAATTGTAGATTGTGTGCTCGATGGTGAACAAAGAAAGAGAGCAAAGCCAGAGCTTGGGAATTAAATGGAGGGTTTTCTGTGAAGGGAAGAGTTATACATCAAATGTTTCAGACTAGAATAATTCAAGAAATATTGAAGGAAAAGCAAAAACATACAATGGAATCTGAAAGGATGTATATTTCCAAAGATCTTGGCTAGTACTCTGTTCAAACACTGTAAGAGAAGCATACTTTGATTTTTCACTACAGGGTAAATGACTCCAGTGTTGTTATACATTTGTTTCTTTATTGTGTGAGAGGTTGGCACATCCTGGTGCCTGTGGAGGTCAGTGGACCATTTGGGGAAATGGATTCTCTGCTTCTGCCATGAGGATCCTGAAGACTGAACTCACTGAGATCATCAGGCATGGCTGCAAGCACCTTTCCCCACTGAGCCATCTTGCTGGCCCAGGATAAAAGTGTCAACCAGTGGCTTCAAGGGGAGAAAATCCCTCCTTTGATTTGTCTGATGTCCCCAGAGAAATGACTTTTCAGCAATCATCCAGGTCCTGATTGAGGAAAGTGGTCAGTCCTAACACATCACCTACCCTCCACAAAATCCCTCAAAAACTCCCATTCTCACATTTGGCTCCCATGTCTTTCAGATGAAGTGGCTTTGGCTGAATACAGCAGCCCCTGCAGCTCAGGTGAGCACCTAGCATCCCTACCACAAGCCTTCCTCTGACCTTCTTCCCCTCAAAACTATCTTGAATGTGGGTTGGTGAGCCAAGAGAGACAGCCAGGCACGTGGTTGAATGAGGTTTCAACCCCAGAGAACCCCTGTGATGGAAGGTGTTCAGCTTTATTCCTGGGCTCCTGGCTTTCTCAGCTTCAGCCCTTCACAGCCCCTATCACAGAGAGGTCTATGGCCATCGATCACATAGGAATAGTGCCCCAGGCTCTCGCACATATAGATAAGGCTTCCCAAGCTCTCTGACCAAGCCAGTAGGGGTTACCTGCTGCCAAACCTTAACCCATCCAAACTGTATATATTTAGCCTATCTCAAAAGTAAAGTGTGTGCGAGAATCATCTCTTTGTCGTGAACTTCTGTCATGAATCCTCCCCTCTTTGCCAGCTTCACCTGGGCACCTCACCAGCTCACCTCACCCGCTCAGCAAGAGCTGTAACACTGGGAAAGAGAAGCACTCTTTTCCCAGCTAGCTAGCCAGCACCTCCCGGCTCAGCAAAGAGCTGTAACACTTCAGAAGATGCAGGTTCTCCATAAACACCTTCAGAATTCTCCCCTCTCCTCTGTGGGGATGTGGTAAGAGGCAGCGGCAGAGGCAGTGGCTGTTCGCACCCTGTCCTCAGCCAAGCCAGAGATTCTCATGGGACCCTCTCCAGAGCTTGTTCCAGCACCTGAACTTCTGTTAGATGAACTAAGACAATTATCACTGAGTGAAAACACAGAAATGTGCACCTTTAGATTGGTGTACTAACCTACAAAGACTCCTCTAACTCTCTTAACAAAGTGTATGGTAGCTTATGGTAGAAAATATGAAGGATTCCATTCTCCACCAAGGCCAATTTGCTTTCCTGCAGAGAACCCTGCTGTCTGTACCCAGTTAAATTAAACTCATCACATGTGCTGTTTTCTTCTTTTCCCATACACAGAAATTCAAAATGTTTGAGACTCCTATCTGTGGACAAGGCATTCCTGAAATCCCAGACCCAGAAACCTTCAAGATGGTGATTTGTGTTTGTCTATGAAATACAAATACTGAACAAGCTGGGAAAATAAATGCATAGTTCTCGAGAGTCTCTAGCTGTGATTATCTCTTCACTTAATCCAAATTTTCTCCATGTTCAGTTAGTTTTCCCCTATATCTTACATTTGAGATGAGCAGAAATGACATTTAAAGAGAAGAGCATGCATTGTGAACATGGGGAACACATTACAACTGCTTCAGTAAAACAGCGCTCCAAACATAAAGTGTATCACCATGGCAACCTTACCTCCATAAGAAAATCATGATCGATGTATTAGTGAGACAAGACTATACTGCAAGCAAGAAATGGTGATTCAGGCTTGCATTCAGAGCATTTCTAGGGGATGAGGCAGGAGAGTCACAAATTCAAGATGACCCAGGCTACTTTACAAGTGTCAAGTGAACCTGGACTTCATAACAAGACTGTCTCTCAAAAAATCAAAAGGCAGAGATTATGGCTTGATGGTAAAACCCTTGACCATTTTCAAGTCTGTGGATTCAATTTCTAACAAAGGAAAAAGCAAGGGATATAATACATCCAGGTAAAAACACTTTTTTACAAAGAAAAAAAGAGTCCTTTAGTGACAGGAAAATGGCTGTCCTGACTGACAGTTGCTGTGCCATGTTGAAGACCACAATGATAAATCTATTAAGTTATGTAATGGAGGGTGCAGTGATTGAACGCAAAATGTCCCTGAGGGACTTGGGTGTTTGAGCAGTTGGTTGGTCCCAAGCTGTTGCTGATCTGCAAGTGTGTAAAATCTTTGGAGTATGGGTCTTATCTCACAGTAGAGGTGAAGCTTAAGAATTCTAGCTCAACCAAGTTCTGCTTGCTTCTTGACCTATGTAGTATGAGGAATCCATTTCACAAGTTTTCCATCCTTTAACCTAAACATTCCTAGCCACTATGCTTCCCTACTGTGGAGAGCTTCGATGTGCCACACCATGAGATGGCACCAGCTTCCACCTTCTGCTAGCCTGAAAGCAAGTGCTCTCAGTGGTAAACAGGTCCTTATTTGGCTAAGCTTGATGCATCTGGTTGCTTCCGCATACAAATGGCCTATCTGCTTTTCCCACATGGCTTTTAGAGGTTGGCTGATGCAAAAGTATTTAAGGCCGTTGGGTGTGGGCCCCGGGATCAGAAGATTGTTCAAGGTTCCCGAGCAAACTGCCTAAAGAAGAGCTCAAAGGGTTGCGTCTTTCTTGCTGGTCGAGACAGATGCGACAAGTGGTGGCCCATACGGGGATCCTCCTAGATAGCTCAGAACTTTAGCAGTCAGGGCAGCGCTGGTAAGTTCCCAAGGTAAGGTGGGACTATAAAGACCATGGAAAATTGAGCGGCAATAAAGTCTCTGTGAAAGAGCAAGACCGGTTCGCTATAGTAGTGAACTGAAAGTAAAGTGCCTTGCAGAGCAGCAGGCCAAAGCTAAAGAGGAAGTGATCATGGGTGCTTCACAGTCGCACCCAATTTTTTTTGGCTCTTCAGGAGCTGCTGTTATCCAAAAATTTGAAGCTTAAGAGAAGCACCCTTGAGAGGTTTTTGGATGAGTGTGATATCATTGCTCCTTGGTTCGCAGTTTCCGGTAATTTAACTATCACTTGTTGGGATAAATTGGGAAAGGATCTAGATTTTACATGGGGTCAGGGAACGCTCAAGTCAGGGGTCAGACCTGTGTGGAAGCTTATCAGGAACTGTTTGGAGGATCAGAGGTGCTGCAAGGCAGTAGAAGAGGGACAGACTGCCCTGGAAATGCTGAAAGAGGAGCACTCGGTTAAGTCGAGTGGGAAGGAGGATTCTGACACAGACTGGTCAGATACTGATGAGGAGCTTCAAGCTCTGATTGAAAAGGTAGAGAAACACTCTCTGAAAGAAGGAAAGAAGAAAAGGGAGGTAGACAAAGACCCAGAGACAACTGCAGGGCCACCAGGGGTAGTGGCTCCCACTCCTCCACCATATAATGCCCCGAGCGCCCCTATTGGAGGCTCGGGATGTTCATTTTGCCCAGAGGTGTGGCGAGCAGTGAGATCGGAGTTGCAACTTGCTTGTCCAGTTTTTCAAGATGCTCAAGCTAATCTCTATGAGGAGCCTCTTGATTTTAAGGTCATAAAGTTTTTGGCAGAATCAGTTAGGACGTATGACATTACGGCCTCGTTCACTCTGGCTCAAGTTGAGGCATTAAATAGACATTGTATGACACCTAGTGATTGGAGTAGCTTGGCTCATGCCTGTTTGAGCCCTGGGCAATATCTGGATTGGAAGGCGTTCCTCATTGAGTATGCTACAGAGCAGGTTGCTACCAATCAGAGGAATGATAATCCTGCTTGAGATAGGGATATGTTGCTGGGACAAGGAAGATTTGCCAACCAGCAGACAGAATATCCTGTGCAAATGTTTGAGCAAGTAAATCAGATCACCATTAAGGTGTGGAAGTCTTTACCTAATAAAGGGGAAGTAAGTGGCAACTTGACTAAGATTCTACAGGGACCTATGGAACCATTTTCAGATTTCGTGGCTCACTTAGTGGAGGCTGCAGGTAGAATTTTTGGGGATCCTGATGCCGCTATGCCCCTGATAAAACAGTTAGTGTATGAGCAGTTCACAAAAGAATGTAGAGCTGCTATCACTCATTTTAAGAATAAGGGACTGGAAGCATGGATGAAGGTCTGCCGAGAGTTGGGGGGACCGTTAACTAATGCTGGCCTTGCAGCCGCGGTGGTCCAGCTGACCCAGAATAAAAGAGGAAGTTCTGGCACTTGCTTTAAATGTGGCAAGATGGGACACCTTAAAAGACAGTGTCCTGAAAGAGGAAGTACAGAGAGTACAGGAAACAACCAACTCCCTAGGCAGCCTGGGCTATGTCCAAAATGCAAAAAGGGGAACCATTGGGCTAATGAGTGCCACTCAATAAAGAACATTAACAGGCAGCCTTTTACCCAAGGTTATGGTGGAGCCCGTCCAAAACACGGGCAGCGGGGTCCACATCCCCAGGGCCTGCAAATATATGGGGCAGTAGAGAGTCAGGACAAAGAGCAGAATCACGAGAGGTGGCCGTCCTTCCGTCACCCGAGGGACCACAGAGGGCCACTGCAGGTTTGGCAGGATTGGACCTCCGTGCCACCACCAGACTCATACTGACTCCCCAAATGGGAGTCCAACTGGTAGTGTCAGACTTTAAGGGACCCCTAGAGCCTGATACGGTAGGCCTGCTTCTAGGACGTTCATCCTCTGCCTTGAGAGGCCTTATCATGCACCCAGGTGTTATTGACCCTGATTATACTGGAGTAGTGTCACTGTCCACTCCGACCCGGGGAAAGAAACAGCAACACATGAAGTTCTTCTTCCCAACGCAGTTTATTCAGGAACCCTTACATTCTTCAAAAAGCCCCCAAGCCTCTCCTCCACCACCCTTAAATCCCTCTGCCTTCTCCAATCAGAGCCTGTCACATCGGTGCATGTGATAGGACAGTGGGTATGGCAAGATCTGACGTTGCCCTACGTAGCAGATGGCCTGATTATGCATAGCAGTGAGCCTGCACAATATTGCCTGTGGGTGTGGCTTCTTCAGGGGCGTATGAGGAAGTCAGAGTAGTGAAGATCATGGTATCTTCCCCTCACAGGATTATAGTCATCTCTCCAGGAGACAGGATTGCACAACTTGTCATCTTACCTAGTCTACACGGGGGCTTTGCCACACATAAAAGGGAAAGAGGGGAGAAAGGTTTTGGTTCTACTGGAAATGATTTTACCTTTTTATCTCTTGATTTGGATCAACAACCTATATTGGAGTTGACAATTGATGGCAAGAAGATTCTAGGTCTGCTCGATACAGGAACAGATAGGAGTATTATTGCCAAGAAAGATTGGACCTCAGGATGGCCAGTGAAAGCCTCCTCACAAACTTTGCAAGGTCTAGGTTATGCAAAGCTCCGGATATGAGTGCAAGACAGTTGAAATGGCAAGATCAGGAAGGACACTCTGGAGTTATGCAGTGATATGTACTGGAGTTGCCCATTTCCCTTTGGGGAAGGGACCTATTGAAAGATATGGGTTTCAAGTTAAGTAATGAGTATTCAGACTCCGCCCAAAGAATGATGCAAGATATGGGATCTGCTCCAGGCTCTGGAATAGAGAAGTATCTGCAAGGGCGTCAAAGCCCCATATCCATTCAACAGAGACAAAAGAAACAGGGCCTGGGTTTTTGTTAGGGGCTGCTGGGGAGGGGATACCCATTATTTGGAAGACAGAGGAGCCAGTGTGGGTTCCTCAGTGGCCACTCTCCTCTGAGAAGTTAAGCACTGCTAAGGAGTTAGTAGCGGAACAGTTATCCCTACAACATACAAAGGCTTCAGTATCACCATGGAATACACCCATATTTGTGATCGAGAAAAAAATCGGGCAAATGGCGGTTACTGCATGACTTGAGGGCTATTAATCAACAGATGCAAATTATGGGACCAGTTGAAAGAGAGCTGCCCTTATTATCAGCCTTACCCGCCTCCTGGCCAATAATTGTGATTGATATTAAAGATTGCTTTTATTCCATCCCTTTGTGTGCCAAAGATAGTGAAAGATTTGCATTCACAGTGCCTTCATGCAATCATGAAGAGCCAGATCAACAATATGAGTGGGTAGTGCTTCCGCAAGGTATGGCAAATAGCCCTACCATGTGCCAGCTGTTTGTAGGGGAGGCTTTGGCTCCTCTGAGGGCAAAGTATCCATCAGTGAGACGCATCCATTATATGGATGACATCCTCCTAGCAGCAAAATCAAATGAGGTTTTGGATAAAGCTTATATTGATTTAGTTAAAGCGTTGGCAAAAAAAAAAAATTGTATATTGCCCCTGAAAAGGTTCAAAAGGAAGAGGTAGTGAATTATCTGGGTGCAAAAATTCAGAGTAGGCAGGTTATTCCTCAAAAGGTAGAGTTAAGGAAAGATAATTTAAATACCTTAAATGATTTTCAGAAA
Source organism: Grammomys surdaster (assembly GCF_004785775.1). Classification (NCBI taxonomy): domain Eukaryota; kingdom Metazoa; phylum Chordata; class Mammalia; order Rodentia; family Muridae; genus Grammomys; species Grammomys surdaster. Next base: position 2,525,999 of record NW_021621449.1, read on the forward strand.
TTGTTAGGGGATATTAATTGGGTCAGGTGTTATTTAAGGTTACCAAATTATGAATTGAAACTGTTATATAATATTTTGGTAGGAGATTCGGCCTTGGATTCCCCTAGGAAATTAACAGAGGATGCAAAAAAAGCCTTGCAAAAAGTTGAAGAAAGATTGCAGAGTGCCTTTTTGAAAAGTTGGAATGAAAGTCAATCCATTAGGTTATGTATTTTTCCCACTTATAGTCAGCCCACAGGATTCTTGTGGCAGGATGGTCCACTGTTATGGATCTATCCTAGGGTGTCTCCAGGTAAATCCATTGAGCACTATCCTTCTGCTGTGGCTACGTTAGCCCTAACTGGCATTCAACAGTGCTTGCAATTCTTTGGAGTAGCTCCAGGAACCATCGTGATACCCTATTCTAGTCAGCAAGTTAGGGTTTTGTGCGGCACCATTGATGATTGGGCTATACTCCAATGTAGATTTAATGGGTTAATTGATAATCATTATCCTAAACATCCCCTAGTATCCTTTTTTAAGGAACATCCTGTGATTTTTCCAAAGGTTACCTCTGCCGTTTCTTTGAAGGGAGCACCCAGTGTGTTTACTGATGGTTCTAAAACAGGCTGTGGGGCCTATATGGTAGGTGAGAAAGAGCCAGTGTTGTGTCAGTTTCAACCTGGTTCCCCTCAAATTGTTGAATTGAAAATTGTTATTGAAGTGTTTAAAAACTGTCAATTTGATTTCAGATTCCACTTATGTGGTTAATGCAGTTAAAATATTAGAAATAGCAGGCCCCTTAAAGATTAGTAGTACCGTATGTGCCCTGTTGAAAGAGTTACAAAATTTGATTTGGCAAAGAAAAGAATGCTTTTATGTCCAACATATTCGTGCACATACGGGTTTGCCCGGGCCTTTAAGTAAATGAAATGATGTCGTTGATCAATGCACTCGTAAGGAATTTATTTTCCTGAGTTCATCCTTGGAGCAAGCAAGACAGTTTCATCAAACTTTTCATGTTAATGCTAAGACGCTGCAAATGAAATTCCACCTCTCTAAAGCAGATGCTCCACAGGTGGTTTTGGATTGTCCACAATGTATTGTGCATCACCATCCCCCTAGTGTGGGAGTAAATCCCCGAGGATTGTTGCCACTTAAGATCTGGCAAATGGATGTTACCCATATTTCAGAATTTGGAACACTTAAATATGTTCATGTGTCAGTAGATACCTACTCAGGCATAATCCATGCTATGCCCTTAAGTGGTGAGAAGGCACGTAATGTCATCGCCCATTGCCTGGAAGCATGGGCCACCTGGGGAAAACCCCAGCAGTTAAAAACAAATAATGAACCAGCCTACACAGCTCAGACTTTTGCCTCATTTTGTAAACAAATGGAGGTACAGCTTTCCCATGGATTACCTTATAATCCTCAGGGACAAGGAGTTGTGGAGCGAGCTCATCACACCTTAAAAAATGTTTACAAAAACAAAAAAGGGGGAATAGGCCAAGGCCGTACCCCCAAAGAGAGGTTATCTCTTGCCCTTTATACCCTTAATTTTCTAAATTTGGATGTGGATGGGCTCTCTGCTGCAGACCATCATCAGCGCAACAGAGGCTATTTGAAGGGGTTTGTGAAGTGGAAAGATGTGCTTACTGGCATGTGGCAAGGTCCAGATCCAGTGTTGGGGTGGACGAGAGGGTCTGTTTGTGTTTTTCCCCAGAATCATCTGGAGCCTGTGTGGGTCCCAGAGCAGCTGGTGCAAAGAATCGATCATGAAGATCCTCCTCCTCCTGCTGATCCTGAGCCTGGAAGTGGGTGGGCATGGGAGCCATGGCCAGTCTTTTGATGTTGGTCTCCTTTATTGGCCTGTGGTGCATTTGCAAGATGAGGCTTACTCAGAGACATAATGCAGCTATGATAGTTCAAGCATTTATAGCCATTGAGGCAGGACAGTCCCCCCAGGCATGGCTAGCAGTCATGCACAAATGATCACCACGTTCTGGTTGCACTGCGAAGCACTGCACTCTGGGTCAGCTTTTAGCGGCCCCAAGAAGAGCATGTCTGATTGATGCGGGTTGATACCCCCCTTCCCCTCAAACTCCCTCAATTACTCCTGCCTCTGAGAAAAAAAATGGTATCAGATGGGTCTGGCTCGCACTGGGTGGGTGACACCTAAGGGAGAGCCTGTACAATGTCCCTATTTTCAGCATTTCAGAGATCAGACCTCCACTCTTGCCTGTTTTGTTAAAAATAAAAAGGGGGGAACTGTGGAGAGCTGCAATGTGCAGCACCCTGAGATGGTGCCGGCTTCCACCTTCTGCTAGCCCTAAAGCGAGCGCTCTCAGTGGTAAACAGGTCCTTATTTGGCTAAGCTTGATGCATCTGGTTGCCTCTGCATATGAATGGCCTATCTGCTTTGCCCACGTGGCTTTTAGAGGTTGGCTGATGCAAAAGTATTTAAAGCTATTGGGTGTGGGCCCCGGGATCAGAAGATTGTTCAAGGTTCCCGAGTAAACTGCCTAAAGAAGACCTCAAAGGTTGCGTCTTTCTTGCTGGTTGAGACAGACACGACACCCTACCATAACAAGCTGGTGTCCTCTGGACATGGGAACCATCAGCTGATGACCAGGTATTCACAGACATAATCTTATGGATTCCCTGGCCTGGAGGATGGTGAACTGGGACATGGGGACCACCTGAAAGAGAGAACAGGAGGACAAGGGGCACGAAGAATGGACAGAAAGTCAAGAGATCTGATCAAGCTGTCAAATTTTTATTGTCCCCACACCAGGTTATATACACAGAGAAGCAGGATATAGGGTAAGGGGTGATGTAGTGTCTCTTTGTTCCTGGAGAGTGCAGGTGTTCTCAAGAACAGTATGTTGGCTGGGTGAAAAGTTCAGCCAAAGGAACAGAGCAGAAGAGGTTGCTAGGTACCTGTCCATAATATCTATAGATATTTGTTCTTAACTAAGCTAGTACTTTCCCACAGAGGCTACCTCTCCACAAGATCTATAGCCACTTGTTCTCAACTGGGTTAGTACTTTCTGACAGAGGCCAATACTTTGTGTCAGTAAGCACATATGACTTGTGGGAAAAATATAGGCCGCTGCGGTGGAGGAGGCTTTCCAAGGTGGGTTTCCACACTGCAGGTCCCACATGCAGGAGGAGGTCTAAGGTTCCAGCAGCTGGGGGCTTTGGTGACAGCAGGTCCCAATGACATGAGGAAGTCCTTGGTTCCAGAAAAGTTTTATTGTCATGGTGGATGGTAGATGGATCTGGTTGTACACACAACCCCCCCACCCACCCTGTAAAACTCAGGCCAGACCTGAGTTAAACAGGGAGGGAGAAAGGGGGAGGTTCTGGGGAAGCATGCTTAATTTGCTCCACCCTCTGGTCTTCATTAGTATGTAAATCCGTAGGGCCTGAGGCCTCTAGTCACACCCTCTACATGTGCACTTTGGGAGGGACTGTAATGGCCTACTTGACTGAACAATGCAAGTCTATGGAGACGAGACTGCACATCAGGACTCTGGGTTCTGGGGGCATGGCCGAACTTCAGCTGGTTCTCACGTAGAGTCTCGGGGTTCTAGGCACATGCCCAACCATGAACCAGAATACCCTTACTCAATCCCACAATGGCTGACAAAGCAATTAATGTTTAAGCAAGGTCACTCCCGACGTATGGAGATATTTGACATTCAAACCTAACAGCCAGCTAGCCTATTATTCTGGAGCCTGTAGCAAGGCAGCATGTCACAGAGGGGATCCACTCACTTAAGGATCAGAATTCCAGAGAGAGAAAGGAGTGGGCAGAGTCCCATAATCCCTTCTGTGAATTATCTTTTGCCCATTGGCCAGCGCCTTTTAAAGGTTCCACCACCTGCCACTAGCACCACAGGCTGAAGGACAAACCTTGAACACATGTATACAGCTGTAAAGCTCATAGTTGTTAATGTGACCTTTTCATAGGTGATGGGGATTTAAGAGCTGAATGCCCCTTATGCCCCTGCCTGGTCCTTTGGGCTGGAGCAGACCGACTCTATGTCTGCTCCTATCCTGTGGAGAAACTGAATCCTGAGTCATCGAGGAGCCACTGCACTCAGAGCAGAAAGATTTCCAGATCCAAGAGGTGGCCTGAGTCCCAGGAGTTCTTCCACCCAGGAGATTAGGAGCATAAGACCACAGAGACATCTGGACTCCGAGGAGCTCTGCAATAAGCAAGATAATTGGAAATACAGACTCCAGTCTTACACAGTGAGGGCAGGTGCCACTAGAGCTACCCAGATGGCAAAAGGCAAGCGCAAGAACATAAGCAACAGAAACCAAAGTTTCTTGGCATCATCAGTACCCAGTTCTCCCAATATAGAAAGGCCTAAACAACCCATCACACCTAAAAAGCAGGATTCAGAATTAAAATCACTTCTCATGATGATGATAGAGGATTATAAGAAGGAATTAAGTAACTCCCTTAAAGAAATACAGGAGAGTACAAGTAAACAGATAGAAGCCCTTAAAGAGGAATCACAGAAATCCCTTAAAGAAATGCAAGAAAACACAAAAAAGGAATTAAACAAAAACATTCAGGATCTGAAACTGGAAATAGAAACAATAAAGAAAGTTCAAAGGGAGACAACCATGGAGATAGAAAACCTAAGAAAGAGATCAGGCGTCATAGACGCAAGCATCACCAACCGAATACAAGAGATAAAAGAGAGAATCTCAAATGCAGAAGATACGGTGGAAAATATTGACACAGTTGTCAAAGAAAATGCAAAATGCAAAAACCTCCTAACTCAAAACATCCAGGAAATCCAGGACACAATGAGAAGACCAAACCTAAGGATAATAGGTATAGATGAGAATGAAGATTCCCAACTTAAAGAGCCAGTAAATGTCTTCAACAAAATTATTGAGGAAAACTTCCCTAACCTAAAGAACAAGATGCCCATAAACATACAAGAAGACTACAGAACACCAAATAGACTAGACCAGAAAAGAAATACCTCCCGTCACATAATAACCAAAACATCAGATGCACAAAACAAAGAAAAAAAATACTAAAAGCAGTAAGGGAAAAAGGTCAAGTAACATATTAAGGCAGACCTATAAGAATTACACCAGACTTCTCACCAGAGACTATAAAAGCCAGAAGAGCCTGGACTGACATCATACAGACCCTAAGAGAACACAATTGCCAGCCCAGATTACTATACCCAGCAAAACTCTCAATCACTATAGATGGTGAAACCAAGATATTCCATGACAAATCCAAATTTGCACAATATCTTCCCACAAACCCAGCACTTCAAAGGATAATGGATGGAAAATGCCAACACAAGGAGGGAAACTACAACCTAGAAAAAGCAAGGAAGTAATCTTCCAACAAACCCAAAAGAAGATAACTATACAAACATAATTTTACCTCTAATAACAAAAATAATAGGAAGCCACAATCATTTTTCCTTAATATTTCTTAACATCAATGGTCACAATTCCCCAATAAAAAGATGCAGACTATCAGACTGGATACACAAACAAGACACAGAATTTTGCTGCATACAAGAAACGCACATCAGTGGCAAAGAAGGCACTACCTCAGAATAAAAGGCTGGAAAACAATTTTCCAAGCCAGTGGTCCCAAGAAACAAGCTGGAGTAGCCATTCTAATATCAAATAAAATTGACTTTCATACAAAATTAATCAAAAAAGATAAGGAAGGACACTTCATACTCATCAAAGGAAAAATCTACCAAGGTGAACTCTCAATTCTGAACATCTATGCTCCAAATGCAAGGGCACCTACATACATAAAAGAAACTTTACTAAAGCTCAAAACACACATTACACCTCACACAATAAAAGTGGGGGATTTCAACACCCCACTCTCAGCAATGGACAGATCATGGAAACAGAAACTAAACCGAGACACTTTGACATTAACAGAAGTTATGAACCGAATGGACTTAACAGACATCTATAGAACATTTCATCCTAAAACAAAAGAATATACCTTTTTCTCAGCACCTCATGGTACCTTCTCCAAAATAGACCATATAATTGGTCACAAAACAACCCTCTACAGATACAAAAATATTGAAATAATCCCTTGCATCTTATCAGATCACCACGGAATAAGACTGGTCTTTAATAATGACAAAACCAATGGAAAACCCATGTGCACATGGAAACTGAACAACTCTCTACTCAATGATGACTTGGTCAAGGAAGAAATAAAGAAAGAAATTAAAGACTTTTTAGAATTCAATGAAAATGAGGACACATCATACAAAAACTTGTGGGACTCCATGAAGGCAGTGATAAGAGGAAAACTCATAGCTCTAAGTGCCTACAAAAAGAAACTGGAAAGAGCACACACTAACAACTTGACTGCACAACTAAAAGCTCTAGAACAAAAAGAAGCAAATACACCCAGGAGGAGTAGAAGGCAGGAAATAATCAAACTCAGGGCTGAAATCAACCAAATAGAAACAGAAAGAACAATACAAAATATCAATAAAACCAGGAGCTGGTTCTTTGAGAAAATCAACAAGATAGATAAACCGTTAGCCAGATTAACCAGAGGGCAAAGAGACAGTATCCAAATTCATAAAATCAGAACTGAAAAGGGAGACATAACAACAGAAACTGAAGAAATTCAAAAAATCATCAGATCCTACTACAAAGGCCTATACTCAACAAAACTGGAGAACCTGGATGAAATGGACAATTTCCTAGACAGATACCAGGTACCGAAGTTAAACCAGGAGCAGATAAACCATCTAAATAGTCCTATAACCCCTCAGGAAATAGCAGTAGTCATTAAAAGTCTCCCCACTAAAAAAAGCCCAGGACCAGATGGTTTTAGTGCTGAATTCTATCAGACCTTCAAGGAAGACCTAATACCAATTCTCTTCAAACTATTCGACAAAATAGAGACAGAAGGAACACTACCCAATTCGTTCTATGAAGCTACAATTACACTCATACCCAAACCCCACAAGGACCCGACAAAGAAAGAGAACTTCAGACCAATATCCCTTATGAACATCGATGCAAAAATACTCAATAAAATTCTAGCAAACCGAATCCAAGAACACATCAAAACAATCATCCATCATGATCAAGTAGGTTTTATCCCAGGAATGCAGGGATGGTTCAATATTCGGAAATCCATCAATGTAATCCACTATATAAACAAACTTAAAGAAAAAAACCACATGATCATCTCACTAGATCCTGAGGAAGCATTTGACAAAATTCAACACCCCTTCATGATAAAAGTCTTGGAAAGATTAGGAATTCAAGGCCCCTACCTAAACATAGTAAAAGCAATTTACAGCAAACCAGTAGCCAACATCAAGCTAAATGGAGAGAAACTTGAAGCAATCCCACTAAGATGAGGGACTAGACAAGGCTGCCCACTCTCCCCCTACCTATTCAATATAGTACTGGAAGTCCTAGCCAGAGCAATTAGACAACAAACAGAAGTCAAAGGGATACAAATAGGAAAGAAAGAAGTCAAAACATCGCTATTTGCAGATGATATGATAGTATACTTAAGTGACCCCCAAACTTCCACCAGAGAACTCCTAAACCTGATAAACAACTTCGGCAAAGTGGCTGGTTATAAAATCAACTCAAACAAATCAGTAGCCTTCCTATACATGAAAGATAAACAGACTGAAAAATTAGGGAAATGACACCTTTGACAATAATTGCAAATAATATAAAATACCTTGGTGTGAATCTAACCAAGCAAGTGAAAGACCTGTATGACAAGAACTTCAAGTCTCTGAAGAAAGAAATTGAAGAAGATCTCAGAAGATGGAAAGATCTCCCATGCTCATGGATTGGCAGGATCAATATAATAAAAATGGCCATCTTGCCAAAAGCAATCTACAGATTCAATGCAATCCCCATTAAAATCCCAACTCAATTCTTCACAGAGTTAGAAAAGGAAATTCTCAAATTCATATGGAATAACAAAAAACCCAGGATAGTGAAAACTATTCTCAACAATAAAAGAACTTCTGGAGGAATCACCATCCCTGACCTCAAGCTGTACTACAGAACAATAGTGATAAAAACTACCTGGTATTGGTACAGAGACAGGCAGGAAGATCAATGGAATAGAATTGAAGACCCAGAAATGAACCCACACACTTATGGTCACTTGATCTTTGACAAAGGAGCTAAAACTGTCCAGTGGAAAAAGGGCAGCATTTTCAACAAACGGTGCTGGTTCAACTGGAGGACAACATGTAAAAGAATGAAAATTGATCCATTCTTATCTCCTTGTACAAAGCTCAAGTCTAAGTGGATAAAGGACCTCCACATAAAACCAGATACACTGAAACTAATAGAAGAGAAGGTGGGGAAGAGCCTCGAATACTTGGGCACAGGGGAAAAGTTCCTGAACAGAACACCAATGGCATATGTTCTAAGATCAAGAATTGACAAATGGGACTTCATAAAATTACAGAGTTTCTGTAAGGCAAAGGACACTGTCAATAGGACAAAATGACAACCAACAAATTGGGAAAAGATCTTTACCAATCCTTCATCTGATAGAGGGCTAATATCTAATATATACAAAGAACTCAAGAAATTAGACTCCAGACAACCAAATTACCCTATTAAAAAATGGGGTATGGAGCTTAACAAAGAATTTTCAACGGAAGAAACTCGAATGGCCAAGAAGCACCTAAAGAAATGTTCAGCATCCTTAGTCTTCAGGGAAATGCAAATCAAAACAACCCTGAGATTCCATCTCACACCAGTCAGAATGGCTAAGATTAAAAACTCAGGTGATAGTAGATGCTGGCGAGGGTGTGGAGAAAGAGGAACACTCCTCCATTGTTGATGGGACTTCAAGATGGTGCAACCACTTTGGAAATCAGTCTGGCGGTTCCTCAGAAAATTGGACATAGCATTACCTGAGGATCCAACTATACCACTCCTAGGCATATACCCAGAAGATGCTCCAACATATATCAAGGACATATGCTCAACTATGTTCATAGCAGCCTTATTTATAATAGCCAGGAGCTGGAAAGAACCCAGATGTCCTTCAACTGAGGGATGGATTCAAAAAATGTGGTATATTTACACAATGGAGTATTACTCAGCTATTAAAAACAATGAATTCGAGAGTTTTCTAGGTAAATGGATTGAACTAGAAATTATCATCCTGAGTGAGGTAAGCCAATCACAAAAGAACACACATGGTATTCACTCACTTTGTCT